>NW_012119177.1:30471-120894 GCF_000951035.1 Colobus angolensis palliatus | reverse complement strand
TAGCCAGGATGGTCTCGATCTCCTGACCTCGTGATCCACCCGTCTCGGCCTCCCAAAATGCTGGGATTACAGGCGTGAGCCACCGCGTCCGGCTTAATTTTATAATTTAACTCATCTCTGCTTATCTCTGTTGTCTATTAAATGTTTTCAGTGACAAAAAATACTCATTTTCTCCAATATGTACTGCTTAGTTCTTATCTTTATTTACCACATATGCCAAAGAAATAAAGACCATACAAAACAACAACACTCTCTTTCCGTTGTCTTTTTTACTGGGTCTGTTCTCATGAGCTCTTAATCTCTTCTAGCAGCCATGTTCTGTCTTTAATGGTCAGGTTACAATTCAGAACCAGGTCAGAATTTAGGATTCCAGGCAACAGCTGGAAATACACACTCCCCCAACTCCAGCAGGTTCAGTTAGAAGAGCTCACAACCTATTGTCTGGTCAATTCTACAGTTACCCTCTACAGGAAGGGGAGTGCCTAGGTCAGAAAAAAAAGAGTGTTAAAAAAGCTGCATTTTGCCAGGCGCGTTGACTCATGCCTGTAATCCCAACACTCTGGGAGGCCGAGGCGGTCAGATCACCTGAGGTCAGGAGTTCGAGACCAGCCTGGTCAATGTGGTAAAATCCCGTCTCTACTAAAAATTAAAAAAAAAAAAAAACATAACCAGGAGAGGTGGCGGGCGCCTGTAATCCCAGCTACTCAGGAGGCTAAGGCAGGAGAATTGCTTGAACCTGGGAGGTGGAGGTTGCAGTGAGTTGAGATTGTGCCATTGCACTACAGCCTGGGTGACAAGAGCAAAATCCATTTCAAAAAAAACAAACTGCATTTTATATTTTTAATTAAAGCAAAATATAAATCAACAGAAAGAGGATAGATAATAGAAACAGATTTTCTTAATTTAGTTATATGAGCCTACCTTTTATTTATTTCTCTTTTCTATCTACATTAATTAGAATAATTCCAATTGATGTTTATAATAGTAAATAATTTGTACTACAAATTGCAAAACTAAGAAAGTATAAAAGTAATCACATAGATTCCAAATTTCTAATCCTTTCTGCATATTTGTCATTTCCTGTCTTGAGAACTGTAAGGTATGCCCCTTCGTATTCTCAGTACCAAGATAGAAATAAAAACAGCAGAAATGAAGCCAGCTGAGAGCACTGGCAGCATAACTGCATAGCACATGGGTTAATACTGAAGTCCCAGAAAGGCCAAAATACAATACTTATCAATAACCAAGGCCAAAATACTATACTCATCAATAACTTCAGACCCTAAGTAGCCATGGAGAAAGAGGTGGGAGCATCTACTTCCCCCTTGAAATCTTTAAAGTGGCACTTTTATCTTTTTTTTTTTTTTAATTGACACAATGGTTGTTAGGATAAGGATCAAAAGACATTGAAAGAAGCAGTAAGAAAGCAGGATCAACATGTTCAACAATTGATGGAAATGTCAGTGGTCAAACCAAGGAACACATAGCTGGTAGACAGACAAGTGGTTTTGTTGCCTGCTTCCCAACCAAAACATTTTGGAATAACCTGAGGTTTTATCCTAACTTTGTTAGAGCCAAGCAATTTCTGATACTAAATCTAGGTAAAGCCCAGCCTAGGAGTCAGAACTTAGTTGGATATTAGAGATTAGAACTCTTTTTCTAACTTTTTCTAATGGGGAAAAAAAATAGAGAAGCTAATGGAAATAGGGAAACTATGTAGGAGTTATGAAAGTATTTGCAAATACAAAATCAATTATGTCAGGATATTTATTAAAGACCTATGGCCCAATACATTCTGCTTAGTAGGCTTGAACCATCATCTGGCACTACAATATCCAAAAAAATATAATGTCAATTAACAAACCGGATTGTTTATTGACATTATTATTCAAAAATAGGAAATGGTCAGTCATGGTGACTCAAGCCAGTAATCTCAGCACTTTGGAAGGCAGAGGCAGGCAGATCACTTGAGGCCAGGAGTTTGAGACTAGCCTGGCCAACATAGTGAAACCCCATCTATACTACAAATACAAAAAATTAGCCCAGTGTGGTGGCACATGCCTGTAATCTCAGCTACTCAGGAGGCTGAGGCACTAGAATGGCTTGAACCCAGGAGGAGGAGGCTACAGTTAGCCATGATGGTGCCACTGCACTCCAACCTGGGCAGTAGAGCGAATCTCTCTATCTCAAAAAAGGAAATTATTTTTCCTTAATTTTTATTATGTACAATTAGATACAAAAGAATGTAGGCAACATAAGAGTTATAAAGTATATTATAAAACAATCACTTGTGAACATGCTCCACATAAGACATAGAAAGTTCCAATACCAGTAAGCATACAAATATGCGCCTTCACTGTTAAATCTGCTGACTTTCCCCAAACTAGCATAACTAGCCAAGATTCTGATTGTATTTCTCTATTTTTGCATTTTATTGTTTGGTCACACGTATAGAATAATGAAGCCCTTGTTTTGAACTTCATAAAAATTATACATTGTATGTAGTCTTCTAGAAGTTGATTTTCATTCACATTATAAGTTTATCCATATTATTGGAAGTAGCTGTAGTCTACTTTTACTGTTGTGTAATATATTACGTGTGAATAGTTCACAATTTATTTCTCTATTTTTTTGTGATGAACATTGGGTTAATTTCATTTTTTTCATATAAACAAAAGAACTGTGGAGATGAATGGAACTTTCTAAGAAAATCCAGAAGTCCTCCAGTTTGACCTCCCAATTGATACAAAAATTCCTTTGACAGCTTGCTACAGATGGCTTTCCAACATCTTCAAAAACACTCTATAATGACATTCAATTTGAACCCTAGAATGGTATTTGAAGGATACTTTTAGAAAATATTTAAGTCATGTTATTTTTCCTGGTAAATTTATTGATGTAATCTAATTTTCCAAAATAAGTGAAAACATAACTGAACATTTGTCTGAACCTTCAATATTACAATAATGATGACACCATATAGATATTGTGCCAACACAGTATATCATTTAAAAAACAGAGCACAACTGAGTCTCATTTAAAAATTGGAAGATGCTTCACAATTCTTAAAGTTATGTTCCAAATCAATCAGCATATGAACAGCACACTTGGGACCAAATAAAGCTTTAAGCTTAACCCTTCTTAGAGAACATTACAATAAGACCATGAGAAATATCGATTTTAATAATCCTTAATTTGGAAATGACTTGATACATTTTATATTAGTCAAGAAGGCATATAAATTCCTAATGAGGAATGGCATCTGTTTATTTAATATCCTGCATGAACAGGAACTTTGGAAATACATCTGGTGCTTCCAGTGACTGTATAATAATCAACGTATCCTAACTCTAAAGAAAAGTAGAAGTGAAATTGAAAGTACAGACTACAAGGTGCAATATGATCTCTCTACTATCAACTAAAAGTCTTTGACTTGCTACCCTTCTGAAAATGTTATATTTGGAGAGAACTGTAGAATATGTGTGATGCTCAACTGAATTCCATCTGCTTGCCCATATTTGTTAGCCTCCTTGCAGTTCAACACTAGCATGTTACTAGTTTTGGCTGGTAAAATAAGATCATTTCCAGATTGAGGAGGTAGAAATTACACCCACGATTCTCCTACATCTCTTTCCCAACATCAAAGAGGCTGCATGTTTGTTTCAGAGGGTGCTGCTATAAAATGGTGGGGATGCTATCATCCAGGAATACTGACTGAAACTATGCAGACTAGAGTTCAGGCTGTGTGAGCATATGATAAGGAAATGAAGTTTAAGATTAATTTGTTATATTAGCAAAATCTAGCATTCTGATAAACACTGAACAATGGCTAGATGCAATATTTTTACATTTTATAAATTAAATTTTTTTTCAAAATTTGTGACGTAGCCCATAATGAGAAAAATACTTGAATTTTTGCCTTTAAGTCTTTTTTTCAAGGCGAATGTAATTCTACAATAAATAAAGGGACTGAATTCTAATTTATGAGCTTTACTTCAACCAGTACTTACTCAGTTTGTTATATTCAGCAAAATAGATACAATAATTATTATTTAAGTATTATTAACTCAGTGGGGCACAAAAACCTCAGCTACATAGCCTGATGATCAAGTCAAGACAGAATAGGGGTCCTTGGGTGGAATGAACCCTTGTAGTGCTCAGAGATATTAAGAGATATTATTTTTCTTTGCTAGCTACCCTGGATTCTGCCCTGATGGTTCTTATCCTTTTAACTTCTGTGGCCTCCAAGCTGACACCTCTGGCTGCAGCCTTCATCTCCACTTCCTCCCCAGGTCTGAATATTTGTGTCCCCCCCAAAATTCATTTGTTAAAACCTAATCACCAATGTGATGGTATCAGGAGGTGGAGTATTTGGGAGGTGATTACCATGACTCTGCCCTCATGAATGGAATTACTGCCCTTATAATGGAGTCTCTAGAGAGCTGCCTTACTGTCCCTTGATGTAAGGATACAGTTCAAAGGCACCATCTATGAACAAGGAAACCAGCCCTCACCAGACACCAATTCTGCCAGCACATTGATCTTGGAATTTTCCAGCCTCTAGACTCTGAGAAATATATTTCTGTTGTTTATAAGTTACCAGTCTATGGCATTTTGTTATAGCAGCCCAAACAGACTAAGATACCTGGCTACTACGGATTTTGCCACAATCATTGTAATAAAGCCAAAAAAGAACAATGAACACCTGTTACTGTATATAATTTCCCTCCTATAAAAATTTCAGGAAAGATAAAAGGAATCTGGAATAGAGTTATGGTACTCAAAAAATAGGAACCAATGTCATGTTTAAGGTTAGTAACTCAAATCAGAATAAAAGTAAGTGGAAATTAGCAAGTATCAAGTACAGCCATTCAATATGTATTAATTGAGCAGCCACAATATGTTAAACACTATGCTAAGCACTGGATGTAGAGTGATAGCCTCTGCTCTCCCAGACGGGTTCATAACCTAGTGGGCACAAAACAAACCAGATACAAATAGAAGAATAAGAAATTAAGCAACAGAACGTTCATCTGTCATTCAGAGTACATTTTTATATTAATAGAAACAAATCTTATCACTCTGCTGTCTAAAATCTTTTGATGGCTTCTTCTTATACTAAAAGAAAAGTTGAATTACCTTACCACATCGTATAAGTCACTTTGTGATTGGGATACTACTTATTTAACCTCTAATCATCAGTTTCTTTGTCTGCAAAGTGTTTATAATAACACTTACTTCATAGAATTGTGGGAATTAAGTGAGATAGTTTGCAAAGCACTTAATTAGCACTGTATCTGGCAATAGAAAGCCCACAATAAACATTAGTCAATAATATTGCTGTTGTTATCTCTTCTACATTATCTCATGCCTTTTTCATTTTCCCTCATTTTGCTTCAACCACATTGGCCCCTGAAAATTGTTAGAATACATCAAGTTCTTGTCTGCCTATGGATTTTGAACCTTCTTTCTAATTCTCCTTTGGCCTGACAGGCTTCTTATCTGTCACATCTCAGCTTAAATAGTCACTTTCAGACTTGTCTTAAAGGTCCTTCTTACAGCTGCTTGTCTCTCCCATATTACCCTGTTTGTTTCTTTCATTGAATGTTTAACTATCTGAAATTATTTTGTTAATATGTGGGTTTGCTTACTTATTGCATGGCTGGCCCAGTAGAATTAGACTCCAAGGGGCAGAGTATCCGCGCTGTTTGTCCATTGCCGTATCTAATATCCAGTCTTATTAGAGCAATGCCTTGAAGGTAGAAGTGCTTTAAAAAATATTTACCAAATGAACCAAAAATGCACAAATATGACATTCTAATTAGAATAAAGGTTAGGAAAATATTTTTAAAAGAATAGAATTCAAAAAAACAGTACACAAATAGGTACGGCAACCTCAAAGTGCTGACTTTCTTGCTAAAGAATTGGTCAAGAAGTAATCAAGTGGATTAAACAAGTGTACCGGTACTTCTGCTCTCACTTGGACAAAACCTCACCCACAACCTGAAGGTTCTGATTTTAGAGGTCAAATCATTAATATAATCAAACACTTAGATAATTATCTATTACAGAGCAGTATAGTAATTGCTGAGACTACGAAGATGAGTGAGAAACCACAGGGGACTCTGATATAACTGAAAGGAAAATCATTTATTTAAAAAAATCATTAAAAGGTGTTAAAATATAATCTTCTCATAGGCAGTAAAGTACCTAAGGAGCATTAAGGAGATTACAAAGTAAATTTGACTTTTGCACCAACAACACTGAGTTGATGACAGACTTGAGCAGGACTTCATACAAGGACATAGAAAAGATAAGATATAAGATATAGGATGTAAGGCTTCATACAAGAACATAGAAAAAAGGTTGGGAGAAGAGTGTGAGCACACTGGAGCACCTGTGTGCTAGTAGAGACATTAACCACCAATCTGTCTAGCATTTAAGCTACACTGATAAAGCACTTCCTATTAGAGAGGAAGCATCAAAAACCAATAGGACACATTAGCTAGGATCACCTAGTGGAGTTGGCAGTGCCCCACATCAGGTATTTTACTGAGTATATGCCATGTGCAATATTCTATGATTAAAAGTTATTTTCATTTGTATAATGTGCCATAATTTGTGAAGAGTTTTTGTATAAGTTATCTTAAATAACTCTCATAATAAATCATTTAAGAAGGTCATCGTTCTGTAGGTAAAAAACTTGTCATTTTTCAAGGTCAACAGTTAGTAAATTATAGAACTATGAGAATAATATTGAATAATAGAGTCTAGTATAGCACTTTTTTTTTACTGTCCCATCTCTGCCTCCCAGTAGCCACAAATATTTATGCCACTTCGAATACAAGTACCACTGTTTAGAATGAATCTATTAGTCACAGTATCACATGATTTAAGTATGTGTTTTCAAACCAGTTAAAGCTGCCATTGTAGCAAAAATGTTGCCTTAAAATTATACCAATCATCTTAATTTAAAAGAAAAATTTTAAAAAACTTGTTTAACCTCTGTAGAAATGTTTGTATCAGAGGTTGAAATGGTAGAAATCCAAACTTTCAGTTTTCACTAATTAAAAAAAGCGTGAAGGTATGAATGTTAAGTAAAAACTATGCATGTAGTGAGGCCAAGTAATTGAGAACATTCATGTTATAAGAGTCCCAACTTATAAGAAAATAAGTTTATGTCAAAAGTATAGTAATATAGTAGAAAGATATTATGTTAATTGGGTACTTTTGTTTGAACAGCTTAAGAGCTTAAAATTTCACTATTTAGTTTTTATTATCTAGGATATTTACATATTGAATTTTACCAAACTTTTCACTTGTGCTAATCTTAAGGGACATATTTAATCAATATGCTATTACTTGATATTTGTATAACTACTATAAATAAGATATTATTTTATATAAAAACCTATCAATCAAATCATTTGTAACATTTAAAACATATCAAATAGCAAATTCTGTCAGTCATTATATGAAAATACACAATAATATACAAATAGATACTGGTTTAACTGAAAGGGAGCTAACACTAATATTTATGTTGCTGGTGACATTTATTCTCTAAAAGTTATTATGATATCTTTTCCCCAAAATTGAAAAAAAATGGAAAAATTGACACATGCAACTTCTTTACTGAATATTATTTTAATACTAATGTGAAAATTTTCTTTGTGAACAAATACTTTTCTTTAGGGTACATTTAGAAAAATCAACCTGAAGAATTCTGTATCTGTTTCACTGGCGATGACAGGTATGTTAATTGCTTGCAGATAACATCTGTTCTAGTGAAATCAAGATGCAGAGTCTGGGTTGGATCTGTGGTGCTAGCAGCTTTCTGAAGCTTTGTCTGGGAGACCCACTGCATGCATTTCACAGACACTCCAGGCAGCTGGAGGGCTTTTTAGTTTTTTTGAGAACCATCCAGCAACTGAAATAAAATCTGCCAGGAATCCTGGGTCATCGAAATGTCTCCCTTTGAGCAGTGGACTCACCTTTGAAGCTTCAAGATATCCACTGACCATGACGCCTGAGCGTGCTCTGGCTAAAGCAAGTTCAGGGTGAGCTGCCAACTGCCTGCATGCAAGAGCAAGTCCCTGACTTCCTTCTCTGTTTACAGAGGAGGGTGAAGGGCCTCTCTAGAAGGGTTAGCAATAGCCTGGTCAATATAATGTCAGATATAAAGAGCCCTTATGCTCAACAGGCCACATTTACAATTTTACAGGGTTCATGGACTGCAATTGCTTGCCAGATGTGCCTATGGAGTCGCGTAACCATGTCATCATGATTGCTCTAGTCTCGATTCTTTGGAGGCTCTGTATATTTGCATCTCCTTTAAGCTATGATTCGTATAGACTCTGATGTACTGTTCCTAGAAGAGCCAACCCCACTCTTCTGTGGAACACATAGCTGTGTTGCCTTTTGTGCTGCTGTAGACACATGGATCAAGGCCTGGAGTGGTCCCTTTTAGTATTTGTAGACCCAGCTGACTATGTCAACCAAAGTTGTGAGCATAGGGATCTCACTAGCTCTGCAGGTAGGCTTAAGGTGATGTAGTTCAAAAAATTGAAAAATATATCTGTATTTGTCACAGGTTATATACTTGAGAAAAAAGAGACTAGCGATGGATGAAAACAGTGAAAAAGGAAACCATATGAGACACATGAGGGAGAGGTGAGAGTAAGAAATGAAATCTCAAGAATAAGGAAAGTGAATATAGTGAGAATAGAACTATTAAATAATATAACACGTTTGTATTGTAGTATATAAATTGATTTAAACCATTTAACTCAAAAATCTAGATCCTTATTGCCAATATGAGTGTTTCATATATTTCTGTCATTTTTAACACATCTCACTTGTTTGTATAAGAGCTACTGATATAATGTCTTAAAATAGATACACTCTGATCTTATAATACAGAGGAAATAAGCTCTTTTTGGTATGTCATTTGAGGACTCTTCCTATGTAATAAGCAATATTACAATAGATAAAGATAATATTCTTCTCTTCCTATCAATCACTGTCTCAGTCACCTCAGGGTACTATAACAAAATATGGACTAGGTGACTTAAATGACAAAATTGTATTTTTCATAGTTCTAGAGGCTGGGAATTCCAAAATCAAGGTGCTGGCCACTTTAGTTCCTGGTGAGATCTCTCTTCCTGGCTTGCAGAAAGCTGTCTTCTTGCTGTGTCCACACATTGTGGAGAGAGGAAGTTCTGATGGGTTTCTTCCTCTTCCTATAAAGGCACTAATCTCATCATGGGGACTTTACCCTCACAACATCATCTAAGCCTGAATACTTTCCCAGGGCTGTACCTCCTAACACTACCACACTTGGGGTTAGGGCTTCAACATATTAATTTGTGGGAAACAAACATTTAGTCTATAATCATAACCTTTTTTGACATTTTACTACTTATTCAGAAAGAAAGCACAGGAATAATTTTATAGAAACTGAAAATGAGCTACATTTATGAAATAGTTCATGTAAGAATAATTAGTTAATGCAGAATACTTTCTTTATATACGGATACAGTCACCCTTGTTTTTCTTATCATCATATACAAGTAAAAGTTTAGAGCTTATATATTTGCCAATTAGAGAATGATTTTAAAGAAAGAACTGCCAAAAATTTCAGACTAGAAAGCTAAATTGATGAATGAAGCGAAAAAGTAGTAAATGTTGACAGTATAATCATTGAAATGATCAAGAAGGGTAGAGATACTTTTAATTTAAATCCAGTCTATAATCTCATTTTTAAAATCATTTGGGCCAACAGATCTTTTTTGATAATTAGATTATTATTTTCAGCTCCTGAAATTCAACCAAATGAAATTACTTTTGACAAATCATTTATTTCAGACTTTTAAAATTAACAATACCATTTTGAAAAGATACAGTTTCATTTTAAAGATAGTACACACCAAATATAATTCGTTTCTTTAAAAGTGCTGTAACCTTTTGTCCTCTAGAATTAGGTAGGTTAGCAGGTCTTACCACGCATGTTAACCCTGTCGAAGTAGCCACTATTCATCCTTTGTAAAATTTATCCCTCTTCTTGGTAATTATGTATTCAATGAGTACTTTCCTGCTAGATACTGAGTCCTATAAGGACAGTGGCTTTACTTGTCAGAGGATCCCTACATCCTGGTTTAGAGTAGACAGCTACAATTTGATGAGGAAGAGAAAAGGAGGGAGAAAGGAAAGGATGGAGGAAAGATGAAGAAGAGAGGGAAGAATAGAGTGACCATGATATCACCTGTGAATATTAAATCAGTCTGATCTCAGGGATGCTCAATCATCTATCAAGAGAAGGAAAGGAAAGAAATGTCATTTTCTCATAAAATCTGATGTGGAAGGCTATGTATTAAGACAAAAGAGGAAAAAAGATTCAGAGCATAACATAAAACTGAAAAAAGAAACCCATGCTGAAATGTTTTAAAGGAAAACACATGAAGGTCAAAGCAGGTTAAATGCAAGGGTAGGCATGATACATTAATAGTTTGGATATATGTCCCCACCAAATCTCATGTTGAATTGTAATCCCCAGTGTTGGAGGTGGAGCCTGGTTGGAGGTGCTTAGGTCATGGGGACAGGTTTCTTTTGACTTGGTGCTATTCTGTTGGATAGTGAGAGAACATGAGAGTGAGTTCTCATGAAATGTGGTTGTTAAAAAATCTGTGGCCCCTCTACCCTCCACTCTCTCTCTTGCTCCTGTTCCCACCTTTATCTTTAGCCATGATTATAAGCTCCTTAAGGTCCTCACTGGAAGCAAATGCTGGCATCACACTTCTTGTACTGTCTGCAGAACTGTGAGTCAATTAAACCTCTCTTCTCTATAAATTACCCAGTCTCAGGCATTTTGTTATAGCAATGCAACAACAAAATTACATTGATAATACAAGGCATATTTGTAGATTACCATAAAGATAGAGCTGAATGTAGAAAAATAGTAAATTAAAGAATTCCTTAGATCAATCATTCTTTAGGTGTGGTCGGTAGACCAGTGCTGGCCCACAAACAGTTTTTACCTGTTCATAATAAGATGAGCACAGAACTTGAGAGTAAGCAGTGAGAAATGTTTAAAATTTGATAAAGTAATTTTGTGTCCATTGAAAATAATGAAGATAGATTTGGGCTTGTGCCTGTACAGTTTAATTTGATTATTTGGTAACTAAGTAATATTTTTATAAAGTAAAATTATTAATTAAAAAGATAAAAAATAAAATGAAAAAGGAAAAAATTCGAAGGTTTAATAAGTGCCTTCAACAAAGGCAGTCTGAGAAGTACTGCCTTAGACAATGTGTTGGCAGCAGTGCATGGTTTCACGGCTTCTCCTCATCTCTTGTGGATGTATAATTCTACTTGTTTTAAAGCAAATATACACAAATACCCTCTGCAAGCTTTTGCACAATGAAAAAATAATCTTAAACATAACAACTGGAAATTATTTTATAGAGTTTTCTAATTGGTGATGTGTGACAATACATGAAACTTGAAGTAGAATAAATACAGAGGTTTTTGGTTTGGTTTCAATGCATACAGCTAGAGCACTGTCACCATGTGGGTTCAAAGCTCTTTTCTGCTGGATTTTTTCTGTAAATGTTTACATAGAAGTAGACCACTTTTGAAACATTTGCAAATGGTGGTTTGCTATAATATAGATTCAGAAATCTTTCTTTCAGAAAAACTTGGGAGCAGAAATGTTGAGCTTTAAAAATCTGGAAGTCCTTCTCCAATTTTCCCCTTCTGTAACAGCATTCCATATTAAAAGTACAGTTACACCTCATCTTTTTAAAAAATCTGCTAAACCATATGTCAGACAAGTGAAAATATATTAGGAATAACATAATCAACATTGACTTATGCAACATTGAGCCTAATCAAGTAAACATTACAAGCAGCATTGAAAACTTTTCCCTGATCATGTTATCTCTTATTTCCTTTGCGTATAGGTAAATGCTGGTTTTGTCCATTTCTTTGTTAGTTTTAATAAAGAGGGTGAATCTCAAGTCTTTCTGGTGTTAATGTGATGGAATGTGGAGAAAATTCTAACCCTCTGAAGATACTAAACTATCAGGCTGATGATGCTAAATAGCAGGTAACTTTTTTTTTTTTTAAACTACCACGTTCTGAAGGGGCCCAGGGAGCAACTTCCTCTTCCTCAGCTGAGTTGAGAACAAAGTGGAAGACAAACACAGAAGTTAGACAAGAGATGAAAAAGTGACCTGCCTTGCACCTTGCCAGTTGGCTTGCTAGCACTCCCGGGATTTGAACTTCTGACAACAGAACCTGCTCCACCAAACTTACCATGTGAAGGACAGCATATGGGCATTCTTTCTGAGACCTGCAGAGAAAGGAAAGGGAGAGGCCAAGCAGACAAAGGAAAACTCTTTCTTCTCAAATCAATCAGATAATGAACTCCTGTTACCTTTCAGAGAAATGAGTGGGTGGGGAGAGAAAAGCAAGCAGTTGACCTCTGGAGGTCCCTAGACTTAAAAACATAAAGCCGGAGGAAGAAAATTCCTCCCCAGCATTAACTATGGACCGGTAATGTTTTTCTATTTATATTCCATATGTAAATATGTCTATGAGGTATTATGTATTGTCTTTGTGCTTTTAAGTGTATTTCTTTAAAAAATCTGTAACTTTAACCTTAAATACAAAGGTACACAATGAATTGTTATTTTATACAATGGAGTTCTGATATTAATTCTTGTTCCTTCTCTTAAGGTATATATCTAAGATTAGAATGTCTGAGTTTTAGAGAATACATATGCAAATATTACCAAATTGCTTTTCAAAGATCTTACATCACTTTGACCTTCCACTAGTAAGAATACGAGTTCTTATTTTCCCCACATTTTCACCATCACTTGGCATTTTCAGAACTGCATTCTCATGTGAGTAAACTAATAATTCATTATGGTTTTAATATTCATTTGCTTGATTTCTAGTAAGGTTGATTCTTTTAGTGTTTATTGACCATTTAGGTTTTCTTTTTGTGCACCACTTTTTTTTGGTTATGTAGCATGTCATCCATAATTTCTTTCAGCAGTATTTTGTAGTTTTCCTTATCCAGCTCTTTCAACTTCTTGTTTAGGTATGTTCCTAAGCATTTTATTTTTTTGTACTGTTGTAAAAGAGATTGAGTTCTTGATTTGGTTCTCAGCTTTGTCATTGTTGGTGTATAACAGTGCTACTAATTTGTGTACATTGATTTTGTATCCTGAAACTTTACTGAACTCATTCATCAGATCTAGGAGCTTTTTCAATGATTCTTTAGGGTTTTCTATACATACAATCATATAAACAATATATAGCAACAGTTCGACTTCCTCTTTAACAATTTGGATGCCCTTTATTGTTTTCCTTTGTCTGATTGCTCTGGCTAAGACTTCCAGTAGTATGTTGAATAGTAATGGTGACATCCTTGTCTTTTTCCAGTTCTAAAGGGGAATGTTTTCAACTTTTGCCTGTTCGGTATAATGTTGGCTGTGGGTTTGTCATAGATGGCTCTTATTACTTTGAGATATGTCCCTTCTATGTCAACTTTGCTGGGGGTTTTAATTATAATGGGATGCTGGATTTTGTCAAATGCTTTTTTGTGTGTCTATTGAGTTGATTGCATAATTTCTGTTTTTAATTCTAGTATGTGATATATCACATTTATTGACTTGTATATGTTAAACAACCCCTGTATCTCTAGTATGAAACCCACTTAATCATGGTGCATAGTTTTTTTCAATATGCTGTTGGATTTGGCTAGCTAGTATTTTTGAGGATTTGTACATTCATGTTTATCAGGGATACTGAATTACAGTTTTCTTATTTTGTTATGTCCTTTCCTGGCTTTGGTATTGCAGTGATATTAGCTTCATAAAATGATTTAGGGAGGATTTCCTTTTTCTCTATCTTTTGGAATAGTTTCACTAAGATTGGTACCAATTCTTCTTTGAATGTCTAATAGAAATCAGCTGTGAATCCATTGGGTCCTGGACTATCTTTGTTGTTGGTTTTTTTTTTTTTTTTGAGACAGAGTTTTGCTCTTGTCACCCAGGCTGGAGTGCAATGGTGCAATTTTGGTTCACTGCAACCTCTGCCTCCTGTGTTCAACCTCTGCCTCTCTTGCTTCAGCCTCCCTAGTAGCTGGGATTACAGGTGCCCACTACCACACCCAGCTAATTTTTGTATTTTTAGTAGAGACATATTACAACAAGTCGACCAGGCTGGTCTCAAACTCCTGACCTCATGATCCACCCGCCTCAGCCTCCCAAAGTGCTAGAATTAGAGGCATGAGCCACCACGCTCAGCCAGCAATTTTTTAATTACTGTTTTAGCTTGGCTACTTGTAATTGGTCTGCTCACAGTTTCTATTTCTTCTTAATTTAATCTATCATGGTTGTATATTTCTAGGAATTTATCTATCTCCTTTAGATTTTCTATTTTGTGCACATAAAGATGTTCATAGTAGCCTTGAATTATCTTTTGAATTTCTGTGGTATTGGTTGCGATATCTCCCATTTTATTTCTAATTGAGCTTATTTGGATCGTTCCTCTTCTTTTTTAAATTAGTCTTACTAATGGTCTATCAATTTTGTTTATATTTTCAAAGACCCAGTTTTCATTTCATTTATGCTTTGTATTTTTTTGTTTGGTTTACTTTCATTTAGTTCTGCTCTGATCTTTGTAATTTATTTTCTTCTGCTGGGTTTGGGTTTGTTCTTGTTTCTCTAGTTCCTTGAGGGGTAAACTTAGATTGTCTATGTGTGCTCTTTCATATTTTTTTGATGTAGGCATTTAATACTATGAACTTTCCTCTTAGCACTGCTTTTGCTGTATCCCAGAGGTTTTGATAGGTTGTGCCACTATTATCATTCAGTTCAAATGATTTTTAAATTTCAATCTGATTTCTTCATTGACTCAAAGATCATTCATGAGAAGATTATTTAATTTTGTGTATTTCTATAGTTTTGAGGGTTCCTTTTGGAGTTACTTTTCAGTTTTATTCCACTGTGGTCTGAGAGGATACATGATACAATTTCAATTTTTTTTTGAAATTTATCGAGACTTGTTTTGTGGTCTATTATATGGTCTATCTTGGAAAATGTTCCATGTGCTGATGAGAAAAATGTATATTCTGTACTTGTTGGGTAGAATGTCCTGTAAATATCTGTTAAGTTCATCTGTTCTAGGGTATATTGAAGTCCCCCACTATTATTTTATTGCTATCTCATCAGCACATAGTAATAGTTGTTTTATAAATTTGGGAGCTCCAGTGTCAAGTGCATATATATATTTAGGATTGTGATATTTTCCTGTTGGACCAATACTTTTATCATTATATAACGTCCTTCTTTGTCTTTTTTTTTCCGATGTTACTTTAAAGTCTGTTTTGCCTGATATAAGACTAGCTACTCCTGCTCACTTTTGGTTTTCATTTGCATGGAATATCTTTTCCCACCCCTTTACCTTAAGTTGATGTGAGTCCCTATGTATTAGGTGAGTTTCTTGAATATAGTAGATACTTGGTTGGTGAATTTTTATCCATTCTGCCATTCTGTATCTATTAAGTGGAACATTTAAGCCATTTATGTTCATTAGTATTAAGATGTGAAGCATTGTTCTATGAGTCATACTAGTTGTTGCTTGGATACCTTGTTTTCTTTTTTTTTCCCATTGTCAGTTATTGTTTTATAGGCCCTGTGAGATTTATGCTTTAAGAAGGTTTTATTTTGGTGTACTTTGAGGTTTTGTTTCAAGATTTAGAACTCCTATAGCATTTCTTGTAGTGCTGGCTTGGTAGTGGTAAATTCTGTCAGCATTTGTCTGAAAAAGAATTTATTTCTCCTTCATTTATGAAGCTTAGGATTGCTGGATTCACATTTCTTGCCTGACAATTATTTTGTTTAAGGTGGCTAAAGATAGGACCCTAAACCCTTCTGGTCTGTAAGATTTCTACTGAAAAATCTCCTGTTAATCTAATAGGTTAGATTAACGTATAGGTTATCAGACACTTTTGTCTCATAGTTCTTAAGATTCTTTCATTGGTCTTGACTTTAGATAACCGAATGACTATGTGCCTAGGTGATGATATTTTGGTGATGAATTTTCCAGATGTTCTAAAAGCTTCTTATATTTAGATGTCTAGATCTCTGGCAAGGCCAGGGAAGTTTTCCTCAATTATTTCCTCAAATAAGTTTTCAAAACTTTTAGATTTCTCTTCTTCCTCAGAAACACCAGTCATTCTTATGCTTGACCATTTAACATTATCCCAAATTTCTTAGAGGTTTCATTCATTTTTAAAAAAATTCTTTTTTTCATTGTCTTTGTCTGACTAGATTAATTCCAAAGCCATGTCTTCGAGCTCTGAAGTTCTTTCTTCTACTTGTTCTAGTCTATTGTTGAAACTTTGCTGCATTTTGTATTTCTCTAAGTGTGTCTTTCATTTCCAGAAGTTGTGATTGTTTTTTCTTTATGGTATCTATTTCTCTGGAGAATTTTTCATCTCTATACTGTATTGTTTTAATTTCTTTAAGTTATTTTTTTACCTTTCTCTGGTATCTCCTTGAATAGCTTAATAATCAGCTTTCTAAATTCTTCATCTGGCAATTCAGGGATTTCTTCTTGATTTGAATCCATTGCTGGAAAGCTACTGTGACTTTTTTTTTTTTTTTTTTGGTGTGTTATAGAACCCCATGTTGTCATACTAACAGATTTACTTTTCGAGTTTCTTCTCATTTGGGTAGACTATTTCATTGGAAAGATCTGGAACTCAAGGCCTGCTTGTCTAGATTCTTCTGTCCCATGGGTTGATCCCTTGATGTGGTGCTCTTCCCCTTCCCCTAGGGGTAGGGCTGAGAGCCAGACTGCAGTGATTGCAATTGCTCTTCTGGGCCTAGCCACCCAGTGGGGCTACTAGGCTCTGGTGCTGAGGAGTATCTGCAAAGAGTCCTGTGATGTGATTCATCTTCAGGTCTTCCGGCCATGGATACCAGCACCTGCTCTGGTGGAGGTGGCAGGGGAGTGAAGTAGACTCTTTGAGAGTCCTTGTTTGTAGATATGTTTAGTGTGCTGACTTTCTTGAATGCTGGTTATGCTAGCAGTGAAGTTATCACATGGATAGACTCATGACCTTCAGTTAGCCAGGATGTTGCAGGCAGTGGAATTAGCTGTTGTTTTCTCCTTCCTGGGAGCAGTGTTATTCTGTCGTGAGTTGCTCTAATGGCCTGAGTTGGTTGGCCTCTAGCCAGGATGTGGTACTTTCAAGAAAGCACCAGCTGCAGTAGTAGAAGAGGGATAAAAGCTTGCCCCTTGTTGGCCAGCCCCTGGTTTCTCAGCTGACAGGTTGGACCATAAAGTTTCTATCTATTGTGTTTGGCTAGCAGAGTGAGTAGAGAAATGCCATCAGGTCATGGCAGGATTAGGTGGGTCTGAGGTCAGACTTTCTTTGGGTGGGGCTTGCCACAGCCACTGTTGGGGTTAGGGAGATGGTTATCAGGCCAATAAGGTTATGTTCCAGAGGGGATTATGGCTGCCTTTCCTGTGCCATATAGTTCACCAGGTAAGTGGAGGATAACTGGCAGCCAAAGGCCTCACCCATTTGCCATGCAGTTGGTGAGATAGTCTTGCTCCCACAGTGTTCTGCTAACGGTGTCAAGTTTATATCAAGGCAGCATGCATACAGGACTCAGAGCTTGCCCCAGACCATAATCTTCCCTGCTGAGAAAGCAAGCATGGCTTTCAGTTTTCATCTCTGCCTGTCTACTTACAATGTTAGTGGCTGCTCCTGCACTCGAATCTGCAGCAGTTCCCATTCTCCCCTCCAGATTCTGCTCGAGAAAATTCATGCCCAGTGGAAATTATTATAAAAACACAGTTGGAAACTTCTTTCACGCTGTGACACCTCCCTAATTCTGCTGGCTGCTTTACCTGAGGCCCCCTGTGAGATATAGTCAGGGATGGCTTCCCTGGACTCGAGCTGGAGACTGGAAGTACTTACAAGGCTCTTCTTACTGCTTCTAATTTTATATTTTGTGTGACCCCCTAAATTAATTTCAGCTCTGGGTAACGTTAAATCCTTTTCCCATGATCTAGATTTTTGGATTCACCAGTGGAGATGTGTGTTCTGAGGCTGGTTTTCCCCCTTGCATTTTGGGAACTCATAGTTTTTCACCTGTCTCATGAAGTTTGCAGCAGTGTGCTGGTTTTTTGAAAGAATCTGTGAATTCTTTTGGTTTTCCTGGTACATAGTTGTGGTGGTTCTTGGAGTAAAAATTCATGGTGTGAGTCTCCACACACTATTCTGTCCATTCAAGTGGGAGCTGCATGTTAGTGCTGTCTCTTCCCTGCCATCTTCTTCCCCTACTTAGCATATGATCTATACTAAAAATGCTTATGTGCCCTTGAAAAGAATGCATACAGTTGGCCCTCTTCCACATTTGTGGGTTCTGCATCCACATATTTAATTAACTGCCAATCAAAAATATTGGGGGAAAAATACAATAAAAATAACAATGCAATGACAACAAATAATAGAAAAATTTTAAAAATAACAATATAACAACTACTTACATACCATTTTGATTGTATTAGGTATTTAGGTATTACAAGTAATTTAGAGATAATTTAAATATATAGAAGTGTGTGTAGGTTATATGAAGATACTAAAATATTTTATATAAAGGGCTTGAGCATCTGCAGATTTTGGTATCTGCAGGGCATCATGAAACCCTCAAATTCCAAGGAATCACTGTATTTTGCCCTCATTGGGGACATAATCTAAACACATCAGTTAGGTTGAGTTGGTTTATAGTGTTTTTTAAACTTCTATATCCTTCCTGAATTTCTATCTTATTATTCTATCAAGAAAAGAACCTTGAAATATTATCCAACTTTGCACTTTTCACAATGTTTTATTATGCTTTATCTAGAATGCAGTTATTTGGAATACAATTGCTTTTTTGAGACTTGCTTTCAAGCTTTCTTAGGTCAAATGTAGGAGAGTTTTTATAGCTAATTTAGCCCCACCTCCAAGATAAAACTTTTTTCTAATGGGTGGGAACACAAACTATTTCTGACTCTATGTATGGTTGAGGATTGTTCTACTTCTTTCTGACCATTCTTTCCATGAGCTGGATAGTTTCCTCACTATAGCCAAACATATTCAGCCAATGACTCAAGAAGACCTTCTATCATTCCCTGGAATTCTCTCTGTCTGTATAACTCCCTTATTTCTTTAGTATTTATGGATATTTAGTCCCACAATTGCTAGCCACCTTGTCCTGCCCATACTCCAGATTGTCTCCTCAATTCATTGAGATCACTGGGGTCTCTTTGGGTTTCCACTTTCTGTACAACATCCTGGAAACACTCTAGACAGTGAGTTGAGGCACTTATAGACTGAATTTCATTTGTTTGCATGTTGTCTAATATCGAAAAAGCATTATGTCTTATCTTTTCTATTTGTCTTACTTGTTAAGGTGGGAGAGTAAACATGGTCCCTTTTCTTATATTATGGTCAAAAGTATAAGTCTCTTAAGTACCTACTTCTTAAATATATATGGAAAAGTAAGGATAATCAGATATCTTATCCTTAAGAAAATCTATAATGTGGAAGGAGGAACAAAGGAAAGAGAAGGGAAAGGAAGGGAAGAGAAGGGAAGGAAAGGGAAGGGAAGGGAAGGGGAGGGGGGGGGGGAAGGGGAGGGGAGGGTTAGGGAAGGGAGGGGAAGGGAAGGGAAAGAAGAAAGAAAGAAAAGAAAGAAAAAAAGATTACGTGAAAGAGAGAGACAAACTGAAAATTAAAACCTAGTAGAATCAGAACTAATGCAGAAAAAAGAACTTTAACAAACAAAAAAGTATAAATCAGCCTTAGGGAGTAACAAGGTGATATAATACATTTATAAACATCTAAGAAAGAGGAAAATGATGAAATTGCAAATATGATAGACAATTATAATTTGAAATTTTAGCAGAAAAGTTAAAAAATAAAACCAAGTTAATATTTCAGGAAACAAAACAATGTAATTGGAATAGAATAAAAATGATAAAATATTCAGAAAAATTAATCCAGATGTCAACCATCAGATTATTAGGTATTCCAGAAAGAAAAAAGATAAAATATAAGGAAAAAAATCATTAAATATATAGGGTGAAGATCCCATATGTGAAGAGAGTGATAATTTAATTTCAAATGCCTAATTTTTAGTTTCATTTTAAATATTTTATTTTAAATTTCAACTTTTATTTTAGATACAGGGGGCATATATGCAGGTTTGTTACATGGTGATATTGCACAATGCTGAAGTTTGGAGTAAAGATCCCATCACCCAGGTAGTAAGCAGAGTACGCAATAGGTAGTTTTTCAACCCACACCCTACTGCCTCACTCCCCCTTCTAGTAGTCCACAATGTCTATTGAGCCCATATTTATGTCAATGTGTGCTTAATGTTTCGCTCCTAAATATAAGTGAAAACATGTGATATTTCTGTTCCTGCATTAATTCACTTAGGATTATGTCTTGAAACTGCATCTATGTTGCTGCAAAAGACATGGCTTTATTCTTTTAATGGTTGTGTAGTATTCTATGGTGTATACATACCACATTTTAAAAAATTAATCTACCATTGCTGGGCACCTGGGTTGATTTCATGTCTTTGCTATCGTGAATAGTGTGGCAATGAACATACAAATGCATGTGTCTTTTTGGCAGAATGATTTATTTTCCCTTGGGTATACACCCAGTAATGGGATTTCTGGGTAGTTCTGTGTTAAGGTCTTAGAAAAATCTCCAGACTGTTTTCCATGGTGGCTGGACCAATTCACATTCCCACCAATAGTGTATAAGCATCTCTTTCTTCCACAGCTCACCAGCATCTGTTGTTTTTTGACTTTTTAGTATTAGCCGTTGTGACTGATGTGAGATGATATCTCATTGTAGTTTTGATTTTCATTTCTCTAATGATTAGTGGTGATGAACATTTTTTCATATTTGTTGGCTGCTTATATGTCTTCTTTTTGAGAATATCTGCTTATATGAATTGTTTTTGAGAATATCTGTTTGTTCCCTTCTCCTATTTTTAAATGGAGTTATTTTACAACCATCTGATCTTCAACAAGGCTGACAAAAACAAGCAATGGGGAAAGTATGCCCTATTCAATAAATAGTGCTGGGGTAATGGGGTAGTCATATGCTGAAGACTGAAGCTGGACCCCTACTTTTCACTATACACAAGTATTTTTTTTAGTCATGCTGAATTATTTTAAATTATGTACAAAGATGTAACAAGTCACCCAGAGACCATTTAACACACTGTTCTGTTTGTCCACCAGTTTCTTGTCTCTGTCTTTAGCAAAAGTGAGGTGGACACCCTTTCCTCGGGGAAGAGAAGCCTATAGTTTGCTGCCATTGCAAATAACAAAAAATGTTGGAAAGCCAGGTGGCAAAGCTGCTGCCATTGGCGTCTTTCATGTGAACCATGGCAAAATATCCAGGGTGCCTCTCTCTGTTGGTGATCACACCATTCTTCCCAAGTTAGCACCTCCAGTTACCATACACTGGTTACCAGCATCAAGCTTGATGAAATCAGTATCTTGCCAGTCTCCAAATCAATCTGAATGGTTTCATTAACCTTGATGAGGGGATCAGGGTAGCAGATGGTACGAGCATCATGAGTCAACAGATGAGGGATTCCTTTTGTGCCCACTATGATTTTTCTCACTTTGCATAACTTGTACTTGACCTCCTCAGGTGTAATATGATGTACACCAAAGCAACCCTTGATGTCACAGAGCAGACAGAAATTGTCTCCCTTGTCAATGCTGATGATATCCATAAATCCAGCATGGTGGGTTCTATCAGTTCGGACCTTGCCATCTATCTTAATGAACCGCTGCATGCAAATCTTCTTCATTTCTTCTCAGGGCATACTTAAGTCTGTTCCTTAGGAAAATGATGAGGGGGAGACACTCTCTCAGTTTGTGAGGACTGGTGGATTGACAAGGAGCAAATACACTGGTCAATGTATCCAGCATCCAGTACTTTGGAGCTGCCACCCACTTCAGATACTTTGTGGGACCAGGAGCCATGGCTGCGTTAGGCATGGAAACAGCCAAAAAATAACTCAAAATAGATGAAAGGTTTAAATGTAACACCTCAAACTGTAAAATTCTAGAAGACAAATTAGGAAATACCCTTCTTGATATTGGCTTTGACAAAGAATTTTTGGCTAAGTCCCCAAAAGCAGTCGTAGCAAAAACACAAATAGACATGTGGGGCCTAACTAAACTAAGAAGCTTCCGCACATAAAAAAAGAGACTATCAACAGAGTAAACAGACAACCTGCAGAACAAGAGAAGACATTCGCAAACTATGCATCAAACAAAGGCTTAATAACCAGAATCTATAGGGAACTTAAACAAATCAGCAAATTATTTCTAGTCTCTAGTGGCACAGGAAATACAAAAAGGTACCACACCAATGCACATTATTAAGCAATATCATAATACCAGTGATAGAGGGAGGATTCACTAACTTCTAGAGAGAAAAACACTTCCTAGGAAGGAGCGATCAGAATAACATCATATTTTTCCCCAGCAACACTTGGTACTACAAGACAATGAAAGATCTGATAGAGTATTTGTTAACATTTGTAAATAGAAGAAATTATCTAATGAAAAAATTGAGACAATAATTAACTCTAGAGAAAATAATGAGGTTTCAAAACACAGGAAATGTAACATATTACACTGCTTTCTTATTTAGTAAACAATATTTATATATTTACAATAATGAAACTACATCATCAACTAATAATTAGGATATACCACATTGATAATGTACATACAATATAATATATAACATATATTTGAAGATGAGAGTTGGCATGAACGAGTTTACCTTCTTTTTCAAAATAATAAATTTATTATATGTTTATAATTAATAAATCAAGTGAAAGAAATACAGTCATGTTACTTAGGTTTTGAAAAATGAAGAAATTATGGTAATGCCAGAAGATATAACTAAAAGTATTAATACTCCTTCTAAGCAATTTAGAGAAGAGCAATGCAGAGGACATTGATTTCAAAAGAATCCTGTGATACTATTAATAATTATGTGCATGAATTATTTGATTAAAAATTAAGACATTATATAATTTCAATATAATATTTAAAATATATTGACTCAGTGTCCTGTGTCCTAGGGGAAGACTTAAATCCTCAATCCTCTTTGGAGAAAGAAACGATCAGAGGGCTGCCTCCTTTAATTTTATCCAAATCAACTTCTTTTTTTTTTTTTTTTTTTTGAGGCGGAGTCTTGCTCTGTCGCCCGGACTGGAGTGCAGTGGCCAGATCTCAGCTCACTGCAAGCTCCGCCTCCCGGGTTGACGCCATTCTCCTGCCTCAGCCTCCCGAGTAGCTGGGACTACAGGCGCCCGCCACCTCACCCGGCTAGTTTTTGTATTTTTAGTAGAGACGGGGTTTCACCGTGTTAGCCAGGATGGTCTCGATTTCCTGACCTCGTGATCCGCCCGTCTTGGCCTCCCAAAGTGCTGGGATTACAGGCTTGAGCCACCGCGCCCGGCCCCAAACCAACTTCTTTAAGTTTCCCTATCTGCCATCTTTTGATTCAGGAATTTATTTTTCTTTCAAAGCAGAGTAACTAAAAGATGAGGCAACAGGTACCCCCATATTCATCTTATTTATGCAAATCCTAAATATACCAATGAAAGGAAAAACAGGCACATGCACACCCAAGATATTCCCAAGCATGAATTTGGTTGTTCATTTTTATTCACCACCCGCCTGCCATCTCCTCTATTCAATATCCCTTCTAAATTTTAATCTAGTTTTTTTTCTTGAGGTGATATTAGCCAAACCATATGCTGTTCCACTGCTAATTGCTTTCCCTCTCCGTGTGAACAGAGTCCTGTATCCAGCACAGTCAGGGATTATAGCTCAACTGCTAATTTTGCTTCCGGTCTACTTGATCACCTTACAGCTGTGTTCTTAGCTTACTTCACTTTGGTGTTCAAAAACTTACAGGTATCATAATATTTATTCTCCCTTATCTTACCTGCATATTCACATATATTACTGACCAAGGCATGTTATTCTGATTTAGTACATTTTACTACTATTAAAATCCAAATCCAAATATTCCCAATCACATTATTATAACTTTTCCTTTACATAATATTTAGCCAAGAACCAAGCATATGTTATGTTGACCAATATGGTGCATCAGAAAGTAGTATGATAGAGGAATAATCACTATCATCACAACATTATTAGATATCATTTATATGTTTCGAATGTTTTCTGTGGGTCAAGTCCTGTGTTAAGTAATTCAGATGCATTATCACAATGCAGGTGCTATTACTATCTTATAGGTGAGAAAACTGAAACTTAGGGATATTAAATAACTTCCAAAATTCACAAATTAAATCAGAGATAAAACAGCAGGCAAAAGTTCCTATTGGATCATAAAAACGGGATTCCATTTTGCCTGTGAGGAATAAAAGGTTTGGGAAAGAGTCTTGAAAGAGATAATTCCTGAATTAAGTCTTGAAAAAAATACGGGGCCAAACACATGAAGAAGTAAGAGTATGTCATCTTAGTGAAACCAAAAAGAAATCAGTATGATGAAATTACATGCCATGATGATCTTTATTAAAACATAGCCACACTCATTTGTTATGTATTATCTATGACTGCTTTAGCACTACAATGCTGAAATTTAGTAATTGCAGCAAAGTCCATTTGACTTACAAAACAAAGTATTTGCTATCTGATCCTTTATGGGAAGGCTTGCTAACCTCTATTTTAGAGAGTCAATTAAGTCTTAGCGCAATTAAAAATAAGAAAGATAACCTAAAAAGTTTTATTTTTACTTTCATTTATTTAATTTCCAGTATTCCTTATTTCTTTGTGTAGTTCTAAGTTTTTGTCGAGTACCATATTTCTACTGCCTGAATATCTTTTAAGATGTCTTATATAAAAGCAGGTCTTAGGCCAGGTGTGGTGGCTCATGCCTGTAATCCTAACACTTTGGGAGGATGAGGCAGGTAGATCATTTGAGTTAAGGAGTTCAAGGCCAGCCAGGCCAGTGTGGTGAAACCCCATCTCTACTAAAAATACAAAAATTAGCCACGCATGGTGGTGGGCACCTGTAATCCCAGCTACTAAGGAGGCTGAGACAGGAGAAACGCCTGAACCCAGGAAGTGGAGCTTGCAGTGAGCCGAGATTGCGCCACTGTACTTCCAGCCTGGGCAACAGATTGAGACTCTGTCTCAAAAAAAAAAAAAAAAAAAAAGCAAGCAGGAGAAATCACTATTCTCCTGTCAGTAATGACCTTGGTTATCAAAATAAGTACAATCTCACTTAAATGGCAAAACTCAAGCTGCCTCGTTTGCTTCTGTTCCTGTAACATGGCTCTCCAATGTTTTCTCATTTTTTTTTTAACTTTTATCAAAAAATATTTAAACTAGCAGGAAAATTTGGCAATGATATAATAAACTCCCATGATTACACACCTGAAGTGACCACACTTTCTCTTCTACACACATGTACAAAAAACCACAGGTACATTTCATATCAACTAAAGCATTTGAGAGTCTTTGACATCATGACTTTTCACCCTCAAATACTTCAGTGTATGTTTTCTAAGAAAAAGGACACCTGATTACATAAAGCATGGCACAACTATTAATTTCAAAAAATTAAACCTTAACACAAGATTCTATTGTTTTAATGTCGTCCTTTACAACATATTTTTTTCTGATTGATGATTTTCTGGTTTTTCTGACGACACAGAATCATGCATGTATTTACTTGTCATATGTCTTTAATCTCTTCTAAGCTGTAAGTTTCTTAGTCTTTCTTGGTCTTTCATGAAATGACTGTTTTTAAAAGGGTACGTGCCAAATGTGTTTTGTAGAGAGTCCCTCAATTTGGATTATCTGCTAATTTCTTCATGATAAGATTTAGTTTATGACTATTCTTGCAAGAACACTATTATTTCTCTCCCCATATATAAAAATACATCGATATATACACTATACAATATATGTGCTGTGTCTTTCTTAACATATTATTTCAAAAGGCACACAATATTTATTTGCTCTGCTGATGATGATAACTTTAATCATTTTGTTAAGATGGACTCTGTCAGATATTTTCATTGTACAATATTTTTCCCCTTGTAACTATTAAACAATATGTGGGGAGATACTTTGAAAATGTATAAATACCCTACTGTTCAAATTTATCCAATGATTTTACCCCACAAGTGTTGGTCTGGCTCTGGTTTCTCAACTTTTACGTACAATCAGAGTTGGTTAGTGAAAAGAGGCTACAGTCCCTCTGTGCCAATATACCATACTCTCCAGGCTTTTGTTTCTTGCCTTTTCTGTTTTCAGGTCTTTGTTTCCTAATTACTATGAGACTTTACTAGATTTCAGTTTCAGTTTCAAAAGCTTTTAGTTTAGATTTCAGCTTCTTACACAGTCATAGAATATAGCAAACGTCTTTGGGGAAAATGGCTGTGTATCTATGGCCCTCAAGCCCTCAATATATCTTTCTATTCCCAAGTGACTGCTAAAGTCTACATTGGTTTCTACATCTTTCAGCTGCTTCTCCCTGTGTGGACCAAGCCACAAACTTCAGCTCACATCAATAATTGGCAAATTCCTCTATGTAAAAAAAAAAAAATGCTATTTATCTACTCACCACTGAATGCTTCTCCTCTCTGTAATTTAGGCCCATTCAGTCCTCACGGCTTCTAAACCTATATGATGCCTTTTCAAAAGTATTTTTGTAATTTTTTTTTCTTAGCTATAAACTTTGTATGTGTAGGTTTTATGTAACCTTTTAAATTCTACTCAGAAGTCCAAGGAAAATAAATTCTTATTTGAATCTGATAGCTCCAATATTATTGGTGTCTCAAGAGATTCTGTTTCTATTGGGTAATTTTCCCCTTTGCTTTTTTGTCACGTAGTCTGTCTCCGTATATACCTGGTGATGTTTGACTAAATCAGACTTTTAAAATAAAAAATTGTGAAGGTAATTTGAAGTTCTCAAGACGTTATTTTCTTGAAGAGAGGATTTATTTTGTTTCAGGCAGATAAACTAAAGGAACATCACCTTAATCCAACTTGGAACTGAACCGTCTCTAACTAGGTTTCTTTCTTTTTTTTTTGAAACTGAGTCTCACTCTGCTGCCTAGACTGGAGTGCAGTGGCACAATCTTGGCTCACTGCAACCCCCGCTTCCCAGGTTCAAGTGATTCTTATGCTTCGGCCTCCTGAGTAGCAGGGATTACAGGTGTGTGCCACCACACCGAGCTAATTTTTGTATTTTTAGTAGAGAGAAAGTTTTGTCATGTTGCCCAGGTTGGTCTCGAACTCCTGGCCTTAAGTGATCCACCTGGCTTGGCCTCCCAGCATGCTGGGATTACAGGTGTGAGCCACCGCACCCGGCTGGTTTCATTCTTTATGATGACTGTTCTATTTATGGTTCTCCCTTACCCCTAGAGTGCAGCCCATTAAAAGTCTCATCTGAAAGTCTGAGTTGTATGTCAGACCTTTCTCTTTGGAGGGCCCTAAAGTCCAATTTTGGTTTCCATATTCTGAAATGACTGCCGGAAACTTTGCTCAGTTTCTCAGCCTTTAGCTGATGCTTCTAAACTGACCAAAGTCAAGTAGAAAAGTGGTGCAGAATATTGGCTTTTCTCTCTTCGTCACCCTTCTCTCTAGTATCTTCAGTGCTCTCTGAGGTCTCTACGCTTAGCTCTCCAGTGTCTTAAAACAGACCAAACAGATTATGTGTGTGTGTTTCCTACTTTTGCAGTTGTCCTCAAATCAAGGGTTGTTCTGCAACAAGTTGTGTTGCCTTTTCAGATACCATAAAATACTTGCTTTAGTTTTTGTTTTTCATTTGCATGATATATGTTATATATACACATATATACATTCTATATACTTCTTTTAGGTATTAGTTGTGTCTTATGTACACAGAACAGAGTTAGGTTTTGATTTGCAACCCAATATGAAAATATTTTTCTTTTAATAAATCTTTTTTAAGTCATTTTTATTTATTAATACGGCATATATATGCATATCCAGTCTTAGTTCTGACTGTATTTTATGTTTTGTTGTGTTTTCTGTTTTTAAGCTTTTAAGTCTTTTGGTATTTAGTTTTTTTCATTTGTTTGCTGTTTATATATGTAATCATTAAGATAATTTTTTGGCCAGGCATTGTGGCTGACACCTCTCAGTTTGGGAGACTGAGGTGGGCAGATCACCTGAGGTCAGGAGTTCTAGACCAGCCTGGCCAACATGGTGAAACCCTGTCTCTACTAAAAATGCAAAAATTAGCTAAGCGTGGTAGCACACGCCTGTAATCCCAGATACTCAGGAGGCTGAGTCAGGAGAATCACTTGAACCCAGGAGATGGACGTTGCAGTGAGCTGGAATCATGCCATTGCACTCTAGACTGGGCAACAAGAGTGAAACTCTGTCTCAAAAAAGAAAAAAGATTTTTTTTAACATTTTTATTCTAATGATTATTTTTAATATTGTATATCTTATTTCCAGCCCTGTATTTTAAACACTTTATCCATAATTCTTTATCACAATCACTTTAACATTACCATATTTCCTGGATTTTTTTGGTCACTCAAATTTAGTTGATATATTTTCTTTCTTATTATTTACTTCTCTATGGTTACATGAACTTATCCTTTTATTCCTCGATTTATTTTAGTTTGAAATGAAATAATTTGCTTCCTTGTGTTTACATGAAGTAAACAGGAAATTTTTCTAAACTCTACTTTTAAGTTGTGAGGCCAATGTATAAATTATGAAGGTGTGCTTCATTTACATTCTCATCTGTAACCCTAGTCTCTACAGTTAATATATGTCAAGAATTTAGAACAGTGCCTAGTACAAAATAAATAGTATTTAATAAATTTTTGGCTATGTATCTTAGATTTAGTTAAACATTTAAATTTATACAGTACTCAGTCATTTTTTGTGGTTCTTTCTTTCATCTCTTTGTGAGCTAAACTTCGCACTGGTAGTTTTCTCAAAAGTTCTCATGGGAATTTTTGCATGTAAAAATTGTTTAGTTTTTTTACAACTTGAAGGATAGTTTGGCTGGATATAAAATTCTTGAGTGACATCTTCCAATACTGAATTTCTTAAATGTTATTCAATTGGATAGCAGCCAATATTGCTGTGGGGGAAATCAAGGCCAGGCTGACACATGACCTATTATAGGTTATTAGTTATTTTACTGCTTCATGAAGCATTCTTTCTTTACCCTTCAAGTCCAATGATGTCTTAATATTGACCATTCTGGATTATTTTTTCACATTCATTGTGCATTTGTTATATTTAGCTCAAGTATTTAGTTCTAAAAATACATATCTTTAATTATAATTACGAGTTCTCTTTCTAAATTTTAGGATTTTAAGAGTTTTTTAAATTGGGGATTCCAATTATGAATGGCCCGAATCCCTTTATCTGCCTTCTATGTTTATCATATTTTCCCTAATACTTTTAATTATTCTTTCATTCATGTAGCTCTACCTCACTGTTTATTTGTAAAGAATATTAAAATCTCCATTAAGATAGCAAATGTATAATCTCAAAAAAATATAATGAACTTTGGAATCATATTTATAGCCAAAGTTCTATATTTGCAAACTGATATTTACAATGTCTTCCACTCAAGTCCTGATGGAATAAACCTGTAGAACCTCAGGAATACTAGGTGAACACTACATTTAATAAGTCAAAAAGGTGACATTTAATTTCACCTACATTATGTGCATGCAGGAAGTAAAATCTAAAGAAGCCTATAAATTTATCATTTCCAACTCCTGCAGTAATTTTGAGTCTATTTATGGAGCTCTAGACATGTGACACTAAAGGAACTACCTACTGCAATTTATTTCATAGGAAAAAAATTCTGATATTCAAAGAGATTAGGTAGTCTTTTCAAGATTCTACCAAAATCTGATGTTCTTTCAGCATCTCTACTGTGATCTTTATTTTTCCTCTGGTCTTTAATTTCACTCAAACAGATTGTGAAGAAAAAAAGATGAATTCTACAAAACATATTTCATTGCCTTGGGACTTTAAAAGCCCATGCTGGGTACCCATTTTCAAATTCAACTTTAATTGCATTATGATCCAAATAAAAGTGAGATCCTGACAAGTTTGATCACTAACATAGGCAATAACTTCACTTATAGAAGAAGATACTCTGTGCCAGCTTGTTTAGGTGCCAACAAAAATATTGAAGAGAAACTCCTCAGTACAGGGTTTGAAACTTATTGCCACCTAATGTGTAAAAATAAAAATAACAATCCTAGGATTATTGATACTATATGCAAAGTAACTTGTTCAAGATAATCATGTGCCATACAAAGTAACTTGTATGTCACATGATTGATCTATAATACATAATAATTATTGTAAGTTTACAGATTCATATACTAAATCTCAGAGATAATATGAAAATTTTTTAAGGTCACTGTTTTAGTCCATTCTCACACTGCTATAAAGAACTGTCCAACACTGTGTAATTTATAAAGGAAAGAGGTTTAATTAATTCACAGTTCCATATGGCTGGGAAGGCCTCAGGAAACTTACAATCATAGTGGAATGCGCATCTTCACAAGGCAGCAGGAGAGAAAATGAGTGCCAACAGGGGAAATGCCAGATACTTATAAAACTATCAGATCTTGTGAGAACTCACTCACCATCACGAGAACAGCATGAAGGAAACCACCTCCATGATTCAATTACCTCCACTTGGTCCTGTCCTTAACATATGGAGATTATTACAATTCAAGGTGAGATTTCGTGAGGACACAGAGCCAAACCATATCAGTCACCTAGTGGGAGGTAGAACTAAGATTGGAAGCCTTCTCTCTCCACTCCACCTCTGAGTTAAACATTCTCTTTCTGGGAGTTTATCTTTTCAAATGACATGTTGCAGGTTTTAGAATCCACTCATCAGTCTGATTATTCTTTCTGAACATGTTCACAGTTGTCCGTGCCCCCTTCTAAAACATAACACCTAGAAATTATCAAAACACTGCAGTTGAATTGTCAGTGCCAAGTACAAAGTAGATCATTTCGAGGTCTAACTATTAACTGGGAATAATGAGAAATTGCTGTATCTTGGCTGAACTCAAGTACCAGGAAGAGAGAGAGACAAAAAAAAAAAAAAAAAACCTTAGAAAAAATATCTCCTTTCAGTTGGGTCACAATATTCTACTTCTGACAGAAGGTAGTCCAAAATAACCACCACTTTTACTGAGTTCTGAAGACATAAATATGTTAAATATGTTTGTTATTCTACAAGAAGGCACTAATGCTGAACCTAGGAAGTTCATAGGGCAGGTCACCATGGACAGTTGTTTTCCATAAATTTATACACAAATTTGTTACTTCTATTAGGGACAGTGGGATATTTGCTGCCTCCTACTTGTTAAGCACAAATGTACTATTGAATCCTAACTGCAGTCCTTAGAGTTACAGGTTATCGTGCCCGTTCTACATATGTGAACTGAGGGACAGTAGGGTGTACTAACATTCATTTATTTACCTTTACAACAGATAATGGAGACATGCCCACGTTCAGATAGGTAGAAAGTTTCAGGGCTCAGGTCCCAACTTAAGTATGAAGGACCAGTAAAGAGTCCATGTGTATTTATCCATGTCACATTGCTTCACAAGGTATGGTAGGCAGTCTCTCAGGTGGCCCTCAAAGATTCTTTATCTACTGAGATTTGTCCCTTTGGGCCCTTGTATAATCCTTTCTTGTGTGTTGGTTTAATGCCCTTCAAATGAATGGAAAATGGTAAAAGGATGTAATGTCACTTCCAAAAGAAGGGAACAAAGAGAAGGTATCTCTCATGTGTGGTACTCCTTTCTCTTTTACCTACTCACTCTGAGGAAAGCCATTTGCCATACTGGGAGCTGTCCTATGCAAAGGCCCACACGCTTAGGAGCTGATGTCTCAGTCAAGAGTCAGAAGGACTGGAGGCCGGTCAGCAGCCATATGAGTGAGTCTGAAAGCAGATTGTCTCTCAGAGGAGCCTCGAAATGACTATAGTCCCAGCCAGCACTTTAATTGCTGCTGTGAGAGAGCCTGAGCCAGAGATACCCAGTTTAGATATATCCTGATTCTTGAATCACTGGAATTGTGAGATAATAGATGTTTTTTTTTTTCAATCTACTAAGTTTTGGGGTGATTTGTTTCACACCAATATGTAAGTAATACATTACACTAAAGCAAAGTGAGTCTGTGGGAAATAATTACATGAAATTAACCAGATCAGTACCTGTCTCCTACCAGGTACCAGGTGTGCTCTGAACATAGTTCCTATTTTGTGCTCATTCTACAGTCAGTCACATTCCTAATGAAGTTGATGCCCACTCTATATATGCATTATGTTGTACTGGATCCAAAACTTCTTTTTTCTGATCTATTGTAAAAGGGTACACTTCTCTTACCTTTCCTTGTTGGTTTTGTCCACAACCATGGCTATTAAAATGTAAATAGGTAGTCAGAATAACTGTGGATTTTTTGATGCCTATTTTATAGAAAAAAACTGAAGCTAACTTACAAGATTTTTGAAGGCTGGAGTCATAACTTTTATTCACCAATATATTTCTGATACAGCTCATATGGTATACATAAATGAGTATTTATATCAAACACCTTCTTATTTACAACTTAATTATGTTTAGGATTAAAATTAATAAATATAAGCCACAGTCCAATTTTAGTTTCTTTGCCTCCAGGAAGCAACATTTTAAGAAATTATCATATCCAGTTTGGCCAAAAGAGTCTTTTCATAAATGTTCATGTGTTCTTGCCTTCACCAAAGCTGGAGTCCCCTCTATATGTTCATGCACTAATACACAATCCTCACATAGTGTGTATAACTTTTATTTTACAAACAATAAGCAAAATAACAATAGACTAAGTTTAGAGTCCAATTGAAACAATAAAATATTATCATTTAGCTACAAGGGCAAATATTTTGAGCAGGCAAATGAGTTTGCTAGTTAAAATTTTATTACATAGAGAACTATTCATTGTAATGTCTGAGATAAGATGTTAATACATTATGCAGGATTGTTAAAAATGCATAAAAACTCAGGAAATTTTAAACGAGAATACCTTTCTCCTAGGGAGTAAAAGGTTGACATAATTTCAATATGCCAGCAACATTTGGAAAAGTTTATTTTTCAAGAATAATAATAAGCATTATACATAAGCATGCCCTCCATTAAATTGTAGTTAGTTCTAGCCTTTTCTCATTGTGGCACATACTGTTGTTTGTATCCCAATGCAACAGCCATCTTGGCTTTAAAGCCTATATTTCCTTTTTTTTTTTTTACTGCCTTTAGTTCGCTGCAGTCCCCAGATTAAAGAAAGGACTGTGAACATATTGTACACATCTAACCATTTCTAGGAACTCATGAGTAGAGACAAAGTTATGAATTTTTAAAATTAAATCATGATACAAATCTACGGAAGGAAGACAAGAAAGTGCACTCTTAATGCTTAGTAAATCAAAATGCGAGACTTCCTAAGACATTTTGGACTTAATTCCTTACCACAAGTTAGGAACTGTATGAAAAATACTTTACATGTTTTCTATAGCAGAGATGAAGCTGTAGTGGCAATGTTAATGTGTCATGGATTTGGTGGGCTTCCATGGCTCAACTTTAACAGGTCTTTGCCTAACAGAAAAGCTGGAAGTCCCATCTCATTGATCCAATAAGTTCCAGGCATCTGATACTGTCAGCAATTTCTTGCTTGTTAGCACTGGAAATAACTTTTTACTGGGCTCATGGTTACTGGACCTTTCTTACAAGTAGGTGTGATGAGTTGCCTCTATTCAGACCAAAAGTCTGCATGGAGAAAATCTGAACAACTAGTAGTGAATGTCCTTAGTTTAATCCCCCAAATGTAAATAACATACCCTACTCTATTAATATTGCCAAAAAATTCAACACTATTCTTTTCCAGTGAGCCTCAAAGGCAAACTATTCCAATATGAGTGCTGTCTCTGATTTCTTACTTTTATCTGTCACAACACACTTTATAATTGCCTTTTTAGAGGCCTAAAAGATGGTGAGTCACCAAAACTACACACTTACTGGGTGGATCTGAATTAATATTTACTTCAATTATCTGGGAGCATGGCTTCCATATTACAATCAAAGACTTGAACATAATAGCCTGGGAAAATTCTTCAATTTGTGAAAAGAAAAATAGAAACTTAAAAAAATATAATTTAAGGCTTCTTTGGGGAATAAAATTTGAACTAAGGTCTAGTCAGACTCCATAGCACCAAGTGAAAGCTTTCTTATTTTACTGGTATTCTACTTGGACAAATGAACATGATTTTCCAGGGGCTTTTTGAGATATTTAAACAGTAATAGTTTATGACATAGTATAAATACAGAGATAACTAAATAATAGTTTCAGTCTAATTTTGCTGGCAGTTTCTTCTGAAATTTCAAAGTGTTTTTGGAGAAATCCACATTATGTTTTCCTTTTACAATATCTAAAGATTAAATATATACTGATGGTTCTATTTATTAAGACTTTAAATTATTGTCTTTAATATAATTTCTATATTTATCTGGCTTTATACTTCTATTTGCATAAAATTGGACCTGGTTTTATTCCGATTTCTCTCTTATTTTTTCATATATCTGGAAATTATGCAACAGTCTTGTCCCAGGCAGCAAATCCATTTGTCCTCTAGTAAAGACTGTGGCACTGCATATGGGACTACTGAGCTAGCCTCTGTGTCTCCTGATATTATTCATTATAGAGTTTTGTGCCAGTGTTAGTCTCCTAGGCCTTTTCAGTTTACATTCCTTATTCAAAGAGATGCCAAGAAACCAGCAAGAAAGCATTTATTAAATTGGACAGGGAGACATTACAGAAATGAAGGCGCTGGATAGATGGGTATTTATCTTCAGTAGGCCCCAGCAGCAAGGCTTGTTCAGATGGCCAGTTATTGCTTGGTTCGATGTTCACACTACTTTCTTCTGCCTTTAGTTCATTGCAGTCCCCAGATTAAAGAAAGGACTGTGAACATATTGTACACATCTAACCATTTCTGGGAACACATGAGACAAAGCTATGAATTTTTAAAATAGAATCATGATACAAATCTATGGAAGGAAGACAAGAAAGTGCATTCTTAATGTTCAGCAAATCAAAATGCAACACTTCCTAAGATATTTTGTGCTTAATTCCTTACCACAAGTTAGGAACTGTATGAAAACTACTTTACATATTTTCTATAGCAGAGATGAAGCTGTAGTGGCAATGTTAATGTGTCATGGATTTGGTGGGCTTCCATGGCTCAACTTTAACAGATCTTTGCCTAACAGAAAAGCCGGAAGTCTCATCTCATTGATCCAGTAAGTACCAGGCATCTGATACTGTCAGTAATTTCTTGCTTGTTAGCACTGGAAACAAAGTCGTATTTTGTAAATTTAGAAATTACAAATCTGCATATCTTCAGCATCACTTTTAGCCACAGATATACTAAGACTCCTGTATTTGGAAAGCAAATACTTCCTGGCCTTTGGGAAGAGCTTTGACATAATTTCTTCCTTTTCAGTCCAAGCACATTTGCTGTCAGGAAAGCTAAGGTTAAGCAGTTTTGACAAGTAAATATATGGAGTCAGGTAAAGAATGCTGCTTTCTATCCTTTGACTTCTGATATATCTCCTCGGGCCACTAGGGAGAGATGTTTGATTTTTTAAAATGCTTCAGTTGGTAATTTTGAGATTTCTTTGCAATGTTTACTCTCAATCTCATTTCTGTAGTCAAGTAATTTGCAAACCTTGTATACTTTGGCTTCAGGAAACTTGAGGGAAAATATCTTTAATTGGTACTGGCAGAAATTTCTAGCATAAGATTTCTCTAGTGTCAAAATTAAGTATTTTCCAGGAACTCACAATTAGATTGAAAGCTCATGGAAGACAAGGACTGAATCTAATATAATCTTGTGTTGTCCAAAATGCTTATTATGTGCCTAGGTTCATTAGATATGCATGAAATATGAGTCATATAAGAGAAAATTTATTGTTATCAGATTATAACCAGAGCTTTTTTTGCAAAAATAAAAGGCATCTTATGTTGTTTATTACTTGAACATTCCAACGCAGAATTAGTTCAATTAATTTTCCATTCATTCAGTAAAAATGCATGGACTTCCTTTGATGTAAAAACAAAACTAAACAAGCAAAACCAAATTTAAAGTGTATTAATTTAGGGAAGGGCAGTTTAAAGAAGTATAAGATACAGCCTCACTCCACAGACTTTTAAATTCTGATAAAAGATGATTATTTGGGAAAAATAGAAATCGGACAAATACTTAAAGAAGTGCCTTCGGTTCTATAAAGCAATCTACTGGAAAAGCTAAATGACAGAATACACACAAATCTCCTATACCTAAGTGATATAGGAATCTATCAATGGTAGAATATAAAATATTGGATTTAGAACCAAATTTCCAATTGGAGTTGATTAGTTCTGTTTTGGGCCTGATTTAGATGAGATCATTTCATGTGTAGAAGTAGGGGTCAATTTTGACTTACCCACAGATGTACAGTAGTTAAAACCTAAGGAAAGAAAGACTAGATGTACATAACTAGGAAAATGGCTCCTCATGGAAGACAGAGATGCTGTGGCTAAGTTTTTAATGGGTAAGCACCTTTGTTTGTCTGAGACTGGTGAGCTCCACTGCCTCTATCCCACACATTGCTCCTGAAGATGACACATGTTCATGCACATCCTCAGAATATTGGAGATTGGAAGCAAAGAAAACTAGCTCTTTTTTAAAGGCTGTTGAACCCTGAGTTTAAGAATTTTTGGATCAAGTAGCTAATGAATATCATCAGACCTAATTGTGAGGAAAAATATATTGATAAAAAAATGGTAATATAAAAAAATAGTAATTGGCTCTTTTCCTCTTCTTTCTTTTAGTGACTTTTATCTTCATTCATAGTCCAATTCTTTCAGACAGATAGGAAAACCAGCCCTTTGTGAATGGGAAGGTAAAATATGATACAATATTGATGCATATAGGTTCAGATGAAGTAAAAGGTGGAGAGAAGCATGCAAGTACAGAAACTTCTGTGTCTCCCAGTGCACAGATCACTAATTCACTGCAACAACATGACCAGCAATAGTGAGGATTCCCAGAAGAAATCACTCTCATTCCCACTATTCTTAATCCTTTTTTACCCGTCTATGAAAATACCCCAATCTACATTCCAAGATGCAAAATATTAGTATATTCATCAAAAATCCCCTCTTGCTTCATGCCATCACTCTGAGGATGGGAAAGTGAGCTCAGGGAAATGCTTATGAAATTCTTTGGAATGCAGCTAAATATAGGAAAACATGAGTTACACTGCCCCATGTAAGTAGTAACTCACTGGGGAAGTCTGAAACCACAGAGTATTTGATGATTCTTACATTTAGCAGTAAAATCATGAGATCCCAGGCCCTGACTTTTTGTAGGATCCCTATTATGAACATGAGGGTTAAAAATCTTTAATTTCCTCAAGTTGCCAGGCAAGATTTTCCCTAAACTTGATGTAGTTTAATTAAATATTCATTTTCAGAACCTTAAGTTAATGTGAGACACATACAGCGAGATAATATATAACACCACCAGAACTGGTGAAAAGAAAGAAACTTCTTGAAAAATATGTACTCTGCCAGGTATAAGACTTTTCATCTCCTTCCTCTTTCCTTTCTATAATCTATTATCATATAAAGTACCATAATGTGTGTGTGTGTGTGTGTGTGTGTGTGTAACAAGGAAAACAAAATGTTCTCCTTATATTTTCACATTTAGATAAAAGTCTGCCTTCATGATGGATGTTTTCTCTACTTCATATATATAAACAACCTGTATATTTCGTTTCCTCCAAGAATTAAAACATTCATAAGAGTAGGTGCTAAGTCAGTTCTACTCACTCTTCTGCACCCTGCATTGCACACATATTGTGGCCATATGGTAACTAATTATGTAGTATATATGAGATCTAGAAGAGAAGGAGCCCATTTCAAAGCAGGTGGTGAAACACAGAGGCACCCTATCGATGCTATAGAAGAAAGGAGAGCAGGCAGATCAGCCTGCAGAGGTGATAGTTAGACTACAATAAAAGAGGACATAGAAAACAGCGCCAGAAAATAAGGTAAAAAACAAAAAGGAGCAGGGAATTTTATTTATAATAAAGGGAGAGGTTGTCATGGAGAATTTAGGTTTGGATTCATATGAAAAAGGGTTGGGCCTTCTGACTCCAGAGTGGATTAAATAAAGGTCTGGAGATGGAAGTAGATTGATGACTGAAAAAACAGGCTTTGTGTTGGACAGCAGTGAAAAGAAGGTTGATTAAGTAAGGAGGCACCAGATAATGGATCATCATGAATGCGAGGCTAAGCAGATTTAAATTGATATTACAAAAAATAGGAAAGAATTGACGTAGCATATAGAAAGTGCGTTTTTTTTTAAAGTATGTACTTTATAGATATACAGACTGATCAGCAACCAGTTCTGATATTTATGGCTATCTTACCTGATTTTGGACAATTTCTTGAATTCCTCTGATGTTCAAGTTTTTCTTCTGTAAATAATATAATATCTATACTGTAGTGTAAGTATTAAGTATGCTGACTTATGCAAATCACCTGGTTTATTTTAACAATGCACAATGACTATTAGTTCATTTTTTCTTCCATTTGTGCGCTGTTTTGGAAAGTGGAACATTAGAACAATTGACTAAATAGTCAATGAGGAATGTTAGAGATTAAGTTGAGTAACAAATTTAAAATAAATTTAGAAATATTCAGTAAATAAAAAGTAGCGAATGTAATTATTTTAATATGCTTATTGATTAATGGGCATTATTAATAATTTACCAGTGTCTCCAAGACAGAACTTGATTGTAAATAACACAAGATAGCGCCTGTTCATTTCAACCTTAACAGTTCATTTATATGAATGCTGTTAACTGATCAGTATCCTTGCTTGTTTAGAAAAAAATGACAATATTTGGATTCACAAATACTTTGAGTGCTATAAATTATCCTTTTCAATGACCATTTTTGTACTCTTTTGATCCCTAACAAATTTAGTCAAGAGAACTATTCCTACTTTTAGCACAAACATTTCACCATTAAGAAGGTGACCTGCTTTTAGTAAATTTCAAAGTTATTGTTGGCTCTAAATTCTCTCTCTGAAACTGAATATTTGTCTGCATGCAAGTTCTGAAACCTAATATAGACTATAAAGTGGTCCAAATCTTTTAGCAACTCCTTTTGTACATACAAATGGTGTCAAGAGTACTCAAAATATATTTCTAAACTTTTACACTATCTTTGTCATAGCATAACCTTCTATTGTTACAATTTCATTTAGCTAGGAATGGAAATGATAGCAGAATTTAATTAATAGGAAATTGGATGGGCCATCTATATTATATGTAATAACACTATTGTCAACAACTCCCATATTTTAGAAACCTCAGAGCTCTGTGGAAAAGAAAACAAACAGGCAGGTTAATTCCACTAAATTAGAATCTTTTCTGGCATCTACTCAAATGAATTTACAACAAATATCTTTGTAAGAAAGTCTTGATTTTCAATTTATCTTTTAGTGGTGAATTAGACTGTATTGTCTCTTGATTTAAAAGAGTTGTTTGCATGTTGGAAGATAAATATTTAAATCTGGCACTGATGTCCTTTACACATCCTTTGTTGGAGAATCTGATATAAACTTTCACTAAATGGATATTGAAATACCTCTGGTCATATCAATGCCCAATTATCTGAATTAATCTGTGGGGCATACATGACATAAGCTGACATAACCATATTCTTTCCACTACTTTATGGAAGTAGTACACAGAAATTACATTATTACTAGTGGGTGCCAGGCATAGAGGGTTATGGACCCATAAAAATCAAGACCCACATGACCTCAGAAGAAAAGTGATCAAGATATGAGCGTCCTCAGTTCCTGAACAACATAACAATCTCTCATTACAGAAACTGTATAGGCCTAGTCCCATTTTTTTCCATTTGAATTGCATGATGTTTCCTGATTTTTTTTACAATAAATCTCATTTACTAAATGTAGTTTGAGAGGTCCTTTTTTAGTCATATGATACCTGAGTTACATAAAGGTATTGAATGTCACACAGATCTTCCATTTTTAATATCCTATAGTATGTTGCAGAATAAGTAAGGAGAATAGCAGGATGAAAATTTTATCTAAAGTTATATGCATTGCTCCTAATCAGTTCTGCCTATCTCTCTTATCTTCTTACCACCTACCTTCTTCCTACACATAGACACACATACATGTAGACGCACACCGTGATTCTTGGAAATTCCCAGGGATATAAATTTGAAACAAGGCAGTCTTGTTGTGAGGGTCTTCAAAAAGTCAATATATAGTAGGTCATTGTCATTCTCAAAAAGATAAACACTGGAATCTTGAGAGAAATCATAGGGATCATCAATCAATTTGTTCCATTCTAAATAATACATGAAAGTCCAATGTGCATTAAAATTTAGGGAGAACCTAGAAATCTTATGACTAGGTTAGTTCTAATCTCCAGAATGTCTCTAACCCATGCTACAGTCTAGAAAATTAAGTGTATTGTGTGAGAGAAACAAAGTAAGTAAAAGCTGTAAGTCTTATGAGATTGGAAAAATGTCTACTTTAATTAACGGTTGTATACCCTGCACTGTGCACAGAACTTGTGACATGATTAGTTCTTCTTAAGTGTTTGTTGAGAAGATAACTGAATGAGTGAATGGATGATTGGAAAAATTAGAAGTCAATTTTTTTATCTAAAATCAGTAAATTAAAGAAAAATTTATTGAGAGAGATTCCATAAAATAATAAGCAAGGCATATAACCTCCAGCCTCACATATTGCGTATTATGAAGCACTCATAGACTAACATATTCTATATCATTAATTATGGCTACTCTAAAATCTTCCAGAGCTCTGGAGTTCCTAGTCTTCATCTTTTATCTCCAAACATGACTTAAACTATTAGAAGAATGTGTATCTTTCACCCATTTGGGAAGGAGAGCTTTGTTACTATATTAAAATCATAATCACAAGAAGTCTAGTGGTTACTGAAAACTGTTATGATTGCCTTCTAATAGGAACATTTCCAAACTTCTCCCTTAATGTGGTTGCAATTTTGAATACTTGATGTAAGAAAGTCGGTGTGGTAAAAGATACAAAATACTTAAATTTCTCTACTACAATGAAGACCTGGAGGAAAACTCTTGAGTTGTGCAAACAATTCGTCTTAGTTATTATCACCACTTAAAAACATTTACACAAATGTAAAAATGCCAAGAAGAGATCATTTTCCTCTGTCTTTTGAATGTAAAATATCAGAAGGAAATTTTATTTGGCTGTCTCTTCAAAGAACAAATCACTTGTGTGTAAACAACACCAGTCCAACAGAGGGAGCTAAGTGCACACAGGGATTGAGGGAGCGGGTAAAGATTATTAGATTATACTCACACATATATGTTATTGCCTAAATTCCACCCTAGTCCTCCCTTAGAAGGACCCATTGACCACAGTGGGGATAGAGAGTTGATTTTGAAGCCCACTGCCATGCCTTATCTCATTATTAAATCTCTTTTCCACTCCTCCTTTTGTTCTTACTTTTCCTTTAGCTTCTCCTGCTTTCTTCATGCAATTTCTTTCTCTCTTTTATTTTCCTTTCCTACATCCTACATGTCCCACATTCTAGGTCTGACAAGGAATTCTATGGTTATTCCACACAATGCAAATGGCATATAAAAACTTATAAAATCCCAACTAAATAATAGACAAATAAAAGATGTCTGGGGGATTCAAGGGGCTGAAAATAAATGGTATTCTAATTTGATTAAGGGAAAATAAATATACACTAGGATTTTAAAGAATATACTAAAATCACTATTCTACTTAAGCAAATCTAAAATGATTGATAATCAGAGGGATCCTACTTAGTAATATGCTACAGATCAAGAAAATATTCTAAAATAAACAAACATGAAAACCATGTTTGTTTGAAAACCATGCTTTTGAGAAGAATGCTATATTTCAAATTTCTTATATTTTTATCATCATTTCACCTTTAATAACATTGAAACTTGAGCTACACCTATCAAAGTAGAGATGGCAACTATTCCATTTCTTGTACAATCCATATAAGAACAAGCATGTCTTTTCAAGACCCATTTTAGTAGAAGCTTACATATAAAATATAGGTATGTGCACAAAAGTATAATCTTGGCATCAAGGGAAGTCCTGAATAATTATAAAGAAAACAAAGCTATTAATGTTTATGTGTTAACTAGTATTTTTATCATCATACTACCTTAATTGATTCTTCTTCATCTTTTTGATTAGCTTTTTCCTATGTGACACACAGGTTCCGAATGATTTTCTTCCTTGTTTGGAATACCTTCTCTATCTTTTGTACTCAAATATGTCCATTTTTTTAAAGTTCAAATTAAGATTCATCTCTCGTAGTTTCTGGAGTTGATTGAGAATTTGGCCATGCAGATACACAACTGGTAATCTAGAACTGCTAGAAATCATAAAGATATACTTATGTCCTTCCATGGAAAACATTTTTTAACTGTTTGAAAGAAAGAGTGACTTCTATTTTTTTCATTGTCACTTGGTATGTAATCTTTAATTTTTTTATCAGTACAAATTTAATGGATACACATGAAATTTTGTTATATGTATATAATCTATAGTGATCTAGTCAGTGTATTTTGGGTGTTCACTTGAGTACAATACATATTTGTTTAATTACAGTCACTCTATCAAACATTGAAATTTTTACTTTCATTTATCTGTAAATTTTTACTCTTTAATTAACTTCTCTTTGTCCATCCTCTCCTCTGATTCACCCTTCCCAGTCTCTGTTCTCTATCTTTCCACTCTCTACTTCCATGTAATCAGAATTTTTAGCTCCCACAGATAAGTGAGAGCATGTGATATTTGTCTTTTGTGCCTGGCTTATTTCACTTAAGAGAATGATCTCCAGTTTCATACAAGTTGATGCAAAAAAACATTACTTTATTCCTTTTTATGGCCTAATAGATTTCCATTATATATATAATGACCATAAAAAGGAATGCATGCACACACACACCACATTTTCTTTATCCATTCATCCATTGGTGGACATGTAGGATGATGAATTATTGGGAAGTCATTTTTCTCTAAGACGTTGAAGCAGAAAAACAACAGAAAAAAATGGGGGACATATGATAGATTGGACTGCAGTAGTCATATAATGTTTAACAATAAACCTGAAGTTTCAGAGAAACTTTGAGGTTGTTTGCTCTGTTTTGCTCTGCCATTGGCAAAAGTTCAATAAACACTTGTTGAATGCAAGTCTTCTTTCACTTTTCTGTTGTTGTCTGTGGAAAGCTATTTTCCTACTCCTTTTACAATAGCACTTTAGAGCCCCAGTGTATTAGTCTGTTTTCACGCTGCTGATAAAGACATACCTAAGACTGGGTGACTTATAAAGAAAAGAGGTTTAATGGACTCATAGTTCCACAGGGCTGGGGAGGTCTCAAATGGAGTACAGGTATTGGATAAATACACCCATTCCAAATGGGAGAAATGGATCAAAACAACAGGAATCCAGTGGGGCAGTCAAATCTTGAAGCTCCAAAATAGTCTCCTTTGACTGACTCCATGTCTCCCATCCAGGTCATGCTGATGCAAGAGGTGGGTTCACATGGTTTTGGGCAGCTCCACTCCTGTGGCTTTGCAGGAGACAGCCTCTCTCCTGGCTGCTTTCACAGGATGGCATTAGGTGTCAGTGGCTTTTCTAGGCACATGATACATGCTATCAGTGGATCTACCATTCTGGGGACTGGAGGATGGTGGTCCTCTTCTCACAGCTCCATTAGGCAGCATCTCAGTGAGGTCTTTGTGTGGGGGCTTTAATTCCACATTTCCCTTCTGCACTGCCCTAGCAGAGGTTCTCCATGAGGGCTCCACCTCTGTAGAAAACTTCTATCTGGACATCGAGGCATTTCCATACATTCTCTGAAATCTAGGTGGAGGTTCCCCTACCTCAGTTCTTGACTTCTGTGCATCTGCAGGCTCAACACCATCTGAAAGCTGCCAAGGCTTGGGGCTTGCACCCACTGAAGCAATGGCCCAAACTGTTCCTTATCCCTTTTTAGCCATGGCTGGAGTGGCTGGGACACAGGGTACCAAGTCCCTAGGCAGCACAGAGCAGAGGGGCCCTCGGGCCTGGCCCATGAAACCATTTTGTCCTCCTAGGCTTCTGGGACTGTGATGGGATAGGCTGATGCAAAAGTCTGTGACATGCCCTGGAGACATTTTCCTTATTGTCATGGTGATTAAAATTTGGCTCCTTGTTAACTATGCAAATTTCTGCAACCATCTTGAATTTCTCCTCAGAAAATGGGTTTTTCTTTTTTATTGTATCATCAGCCTGCAAATTTTCTGAACTTTCATGCTCTGTTTTCCTTTTAAAACTGAATGCTTTCAATAGCACCTAAGCCACCTCTTGAATACTTTGCTGCTTATAAATTTCTTCTGCCATATACCCTAAATCATCTCCCTCAAGTTCACAGTTCCACAAATCTCTAGGGCAGGAGCAAAATGCCACCAGTCTCTTTGCTAAAACAGTAAGAGTCTTACACCAGTTTCCAAGAAGTTCCTCATCTCTATCTGAGACCACCTCAGCCTGGATTTCATTGTCCATATCATTATAAGCGTTTTTGTCAAAGGAATTCAACAAGTCTCTAAGGAGTTCTCAACTTTCCCACAATTTCTTGTCTTCCTCTGAGCCCTCCACACAGTTCCAACCTTTGCCTGTTACCCAGTTCCAAAGTCATATCCATGTTTGCGGGTATCTTTTCAGCAGCACCCTACCCTACTGGTACCAATTTACTGTATTAGCCTGTTTTTACACTGCTGATAAAGACATACCCAAGACTGGGTGATTTATAAAGAAGGCAAGGTTTAATGGACTCACAGTTCAATGTGACTAGGGAGACCTCACAATCATGGTGGAAGATGAAAAGCATTTCTGACATGGCAGCAGGTGAGGCAGAATGAGAACCAAGTGAAAGGGGTTTTCCCTTATAAAACCATCAGATCTCATGAGACTTATTCACTACCAAAAGAACAGTATGGGAGAAACTGCCCCCATGATTCTATTATCTCCCACTAGCTCCCTCCCACAACATGGAGGAATTATGGGAGATACAAGTCAAGATGAGATTTGGGTGGGGACACAGCCAGATCGTATCACACAAAATCTCTACAGAATTGTAGAATGCTACCACAAGAGGGGAAAAATTTATTGTATACTGCATTATATGAGAAAAGGTTAGGAATTGCCCTTATGTAAAATCCTCATTGAAAGTTAGACCTTGAGTTAGGGGTTTTATATTATATGGAAGCACATGAAAATGTCATATTTGAAGGTCAAAACTAGTAAATTAGCAGCAATTTTATGTAGGTCAACTGAATAGTTTTCTCTCACTTTTCATAATATCTAAAGTCTGACACAAATTTTAATATAGGAATATCAGTTTTGTCGTCTTTCTGAATCTCTCTCACACACACTCTCACTTTCTCTCACTGTCTCTTTTTTGTCTCCCTCTCCCCTACTCTTTTATTTTACTTCAGTATTTTGAATTTTTCAGTTTCATCAATCAACCATCAGGCAAGCATTAATCGTGGGGTTTCATTTTCCACTCTAATATAGTAATGTGCTGTCTATGATGGTGGAGCCCGAATCTCTGACATCTGCTGGCTCAACACTTTGGCTCACCCTTAACTTAGTTTCAATGGCACCACAGTTGTTTTCTAACTAAATCAAATTTGGATATCCAGTCCTCTAGGATAACATAATAAATATTACCATTTTTGTACAATTAATACTAAACCATTGTTCATTAATATGATTCACATACTGAGGCAAGTTAAGGAATCATGGTATGACCCACAAAGAATCTCTTCACCATAAGTTATTTGATTGTTTATCTACACATTTAACATTAAAACAGAAGATACCCTCTCAGTTCATTTCTCCATCCATAAAAAAATTCATTTGCTGACAAGCATTTTTATAAGACATTTAATACTTTTAAATCCAAGAGAAATATTTTTCTATAGTTTTTTTTTTGCATTTGCAGTACATTTAAAGAAGTCTTTCTTAGATAAGGTCAGCATTTCTTTTCTATGCAACTCACACAGAGTTTTCAATTAAATAACATCATAAAATGCCAAATCATTATAATGCTACTATTATTTTCACATTTTCATCAAAGTAATTACAGATTTATTAAAAGTCTCAAAGATTAAATATCCCTTGTGTATTAGGGTTTTAATTCATAAGCTTAAAAACAGCCTCACCAGAGGTTGCAGTGAGCCAAGATCGCACTACAGCACTCCAGGCTGGGCGACAGAGCTAGACTCCATCTCAAAAATATAAAAAACAAAACAAAACAAAAACAGCCTTACATAATCATAAGCTTAAAAACAGCCTTATATAAATTAGGAGTGAATTTGGGATGTTTGAGTTTGAGTCATAGTTCTAGAAAACTCCCCAAATTCTGTTATATACTTATTCTATATTATACTAATACATTTAGACAAGAAAAAATATAAAATGATTTTGTATATATATGTCAATATAAACTGTGTATATACATGTAAATATAAATTACTATATATTATAAATAATTTATATATAAGAATACAACAGATTAATTCATATAATTATTATTCAATAGAGCAGCATACAGACAAATTTTGGGTGTCAAATTTGCCCAGAAAAGTTGTTTTAAAAATTATTTTGGCACTCCCAGAATAATTAATATGTTTTGAACATCTACCAAATGAAAATCATTTGCTGAATTTTAGAAACTGGGTGCATTTTACACATTGGAAACATAACTATTGTGTGTGTGTAACTAACTCTAACTACTGGTCTTTTTAAGAATTGCCCACCTCTAAAACCAATTGCTTGTTTCACCTTAAAAAACATGAAGGCTGATCATAGCTTACAATTTACCAGTAATAAACTGTATTCTGATGTACTTTCCAAAATCTGCCCTGATTTTTCCACAGTCTTAAGTGATCAATAGAGCTAGAAAAATTTGATTTGTGAAAAAACAAGTCAGTTTTGACATAATGGGAAAACTATTGCCTTGAAAGTATTGAAAGTGGGAAGGAGGTTAATATTAAATTTTAGCCAACCCCAAATCTGGGAGAATGTGGTTGGGGATGAAGATTGAGAATACCCAGCATGTAATGTGGAAAGAAGTGTCTTATTTTTTAAAGTAGCTTCTTTAAATAGTTAAATTAGCTATTAAAACCAGCATAAAATGAATGCTACTTTAATTTAATAATGATTAATCTCAAGAGTATTAAAGATAGTTGCATTTTGTATTTATTTTAGAGCACTTTGTAGCATGAATCATAGAATCATCACAACACATTTAAAATCTCTATTAGAACTGAAATGAGCTTTCTAGAGTGGTAGATTGTCCATATATAAAGAGAATACAAATAAAGACAGTAAATATCATCCAAACTTTTAATAGGTATCACACAATGAAATCTAGGTCTGGATCAGAACACATACACATTCATTATTAAGGAGATTGTCAGAACTGATGTTACAAAATTTACTGTAACTTGCAAACACGTATCAAATTTCTTATGCATATCTCATTTAAAGTAGAATAAATAATCATCTACAAAGAGATTAAATTTAAATAAAGAGGAGAGAAAGGAAAACAAATCCAGTGTTGGAAGAGGAACTTGAAATACAGCATTTTTCTTTTCCTTCTTTCCTTTTGTGTAAGACCTATTGGTTAATTTAACAACTAGATTTTTCTCTCATTTTTACTCAATCTTTTCCTTTAAATGTCTTTATTCATTAACTGTGATTCTTAGTAAAAATCTTTGCTGAATAATAATTTTCAAGTTTGCTACAAACAATGCTTTAATTTCCTAGTAATCTGAGAAGACAACCACAGCTGCAATTTTGAGACAGCCAGTGATTCCCGATACTGGCAGTTTTCCTGAAAAGAAAAAGGAAATAGAACTACTCCCACAAGTTTACCACAATCATTATCTCTAACAATAGCTGTCATAAACTACAAAAAATAAGAAAATTCAACTAAGTCCAGCTGTATAAAATTTTGTAAATATTTTAATAAGAAGCTTTTAATGAAAATCAACATTTAAAACAGTTGTTTCTCGAACTGGAGGGTATAGATTCTTCAGGAAAATGCAAATATATTCTCAGGATCCATGAGTTTTCAAATTTGAGAACAACTAATTTAAATCAGCTAATGAAAACTTCTCATATTCAAAAGATTGCTCAAAATTACGTTAATTTGGAGACAATTTACATTTAATTTTCTACAATTACACCAACATCACACTTAACCAGTATTTAAATGGAAACAATCAAAATGATAAAACTGCATGTTTCACATTTGGGGAGAGATGAAACACTGCTTAACATTGTGCTTTTAGTTCATGTGTGATTTGTACAAAAGTAAAGCAACTAAGTAGACCTATGTGCATGAACCAATCTTTACCTTGAAAAAATATTGATCTCAGGCAAAAATTGACTGGATAAAGACTACATTTACTAGGAAATAAAATGTTTCACCAAGAAGAATGTGAAAGGAGGTGATAGCAACATGGTGTAATAGAAAGTCCCAGGCTTTGTTTCCTGAGAGAAACACTGATTTAACAACAATGTATAGACCAGAAAACATTTACGAGAGGTTGAGAATCCAACTCAGATGAAGCAGTACTCCCAGATCATCACAAACTGAGAAAGCTGTATTTAAACAGGTAAAAAGAACAAATTCACTTTACTCACATTACCTCCTCCCCCATGCCAGCCCATCTCAAGACCAAGAAAGATTGCCTCCAACTTCAATTTCTTCCTCAGAGAAAATAGTGGAGTATGTATCCAATGTCTTAGGCCTTTCAGTGCACTACCATAGGGACTGATTTTTGTCTTACCTCACACAAAATACTAACAGAACCAACATAGTTCCGTTATTAGGGCTTCCATTCCAGAAGACTGGAGTCATTTAAGAACAAAGAAAAGGAGAAGAAATCTTCCTGCAGCCAGACAGCTTTGCAAGAGTGGGAAAAGCTGTGCAATGCTCAGACTTTTGCCCCCAGAGGAAGGGAAGGAGTGAAGCACACATCCAACATCACAGACTTTTGAGGCATTGCCCTAGGGAGAAGATGTCGCCATCTAACTGCAGCAAACTCAGCCCTATGAGAATGAGGGAAGGTGTACATACCCATTCTCCCCCAGGAGAGAGGTTAGAGGAATAGAGTGCACAGAGGTGTCAGAGATCCCTAGACTCTTTAGCTAGGTTGATTGGTGAAGGTCTTTCCTCACCAAAGCCAGTTTGTAAAAACTGGGAAAGGTGGCTGCATCTTCAATTGCTCATATACCATGCAAAATTACAAAACTCAGGAAGAATCAGGAATATATGACACAACTAAGGAAACAAAATAACTTTGCAGTAAAATTTAAATAAATCTTTAAATAAGCTTTCCTCCCCCTTCTCTCTCTCTCTCTCTCTCTCTCTCTCTCTCTCTTCTCTTTCTGAGATATGCATATGCATATATTGGTTCATTTAATAACATTTCATAACTCTCTTAAGGTTTCTTCACTTTTTTCATTCTTTTTTCTTTTTCTCCCTCTGACTGCATAATTTTAAAAGACCTCACTTCAAGTTTGCTAAATCTTTCTTCTGATTGCCCAGACCTGCTGCTGAAGGTCTCTATTAAATTTTTTAATTTAGTTATTATATTCTTTAGCCCCAGATTTCCTGTTTGGTCTTTTTTATGGTTTCTAGCTCTGTTGATAGTCCCATATTATTTATGTATCATTTATCTAATTGTTTTTAGTTGTCTTTCTGTGTTCTCTTACAGCTCACTGAGCTCCAAGACAATAATTTTTAATTGTCAAGCAGTACATACATATCCATTTCTTTAGGATTGGTTACTAGAGAATGATTTTGTTCTTTTGGTTGTATCATATATTCCAAATTATTTACGTTTCTTGTAAATTTGCATTGGTATTGAGCAATTGAAGAAAGAGCCACCTTTCCCAGTCTTTCCAGACTGGCTTATAAACCTCCACCAGTCAGCCTGGTTACAGATTTTAGGAGCCCCTGAAACCTTTGTGTACTCTCTGCTCCTCTATCTCCTTGCTGGTGGAGGAAGTCTCAGAGATGTGTACCTTCTCCAAATGGCTGAAATTTCCCAAATCTTGGAAGGGAAATAAAAATCCAAATTCATGAAGCCAAAAGGATGCCCAATAGGAGAAGAAATCTACACCAAGATACATTACAATAAAATTTTCCAAAGTCAAAGACAAAGAGAGAATTTTCAAAGCAGCAAAAGAAAAGCAAATTACCACATACAAGGGAACACCATCAAACTATCAGCAGACTTTCTAGCAGAAACCTTGCGGGCCAGAAAAAAGTGGAATGATAAATTCAAAGTGCTAAAAGAAAAAAGTTGCCAACCAACAATGCTATACCTGATAACAACTATGCTTCAGAAATGAAGATACAGACTTTCCCAGGCAAACCAAAGCAGAATGAGTTTATTGCTAAGCATGCTTTACCAAAAAAAAAAAAAAAAAAAAAAAAAGATGCTAGTAGGAATTGTTCAAGTTGAAATGCAAGGACCTAAAGGGCAGCAGCAAAGCATATGAAAGTATAACATTCACAAACAAAGGTAAATACATAGACAAGTGGAGAATACTGTAATACTATAAAGGTGGTATGTACTGGTGGCTCATACGACTTTGAGCTAAATCTCTCACCAATCAGCAAGCTCCAGAGAACATTCCTAGTCAGTAATGGGCCCAGCTTCTTTTGGTCCAATAAAAACACTGCTTCTTTTGAATTTAACCAAAGGGCTACTCTTTCCCCAAATCCATAACCTTGCCTATTCCTTTGCTTAATAAGATTCTGTGTTTCTCCATGCAATTTTTGTCTGCTTTTGTTTTTCAGGTTTAAATTATGATTTCTGCTAACTCAGGAACATATAGGTGATCTCTACCTTTCATATATATTTTTATATGTGTATGAAACATATATAAAAATATGTGAAACATACATATATATAACCTATACACATATATGCGTGTATATGTATTACTACTTCTAGCAATTAGATATTTTGAGCTAACCTAAGAACTCTTTTCCTAAAAAACACAGAGAAATGTGCACAAAATACTACAAAACTTAACACAGACATTAAGCTAGAACAGTTGATACTAGAAACATAAACTAGAGTTAGTACAATGACATTTTTGCAAACAGATGCTAAATAGCTTTTTTGTGATATTAGATTAGATATGGCCCCTACGAGCTATCAAACATGGAGAAAAGCTCTAACAGGTAAGGACTGAGTCTTTAACCTCACGTAAAGTGAGATGGTAGGTGTAGAAATGACATATCTGTAGAAAATGTGGGGTCCTTGGAGGGATATTCTTTCAATGAAAAAGAACTTGAAAAAAACTTTGACCAGCAAAACTTTGTTGCTGATTGAGGGTGCGGATGAATAAAACCTACTCTTGAAAAATCAAAACCCAAACCTGTGTAGTACACACGTATGGGCTCTAAAATTTACATTAATGTCACAGCGCTTGACTCCTCAAGCCAAAAAATATTAGTGAGAAACTAGTCCTAGTCCTGTGAATTTCTCTAGCACTGGAAGATGGAGATGTGAAAAAAATAAATAATATTACACTAGTTTAGGGTTCAGAACATTCCTAGAAGGGAAAAAGTCCCCATTGAAGATGGTCTAACTGCTAAAAACTATAAAATATATGAGGAAATAATCCCATTATGAGAGAGAGTCAGTGAATCCCACAAACAGAAAGATTTTAACTCTGTAATAATTGAAACAATCTAAAGATTATGAAATAAGTACATTTTAAATGAAAAAAGACAAAATAACAAATATAAATCAAAATGAACAATTAATGTTATAAAGAGGGAAAAACACTTACAAAATGCAATCAAATTTTCAGACAAAAATACAGTTATTAAATAATGGTCAATCTATTAGGATATCAGACACAGATAAACTGGAAGGCAGATGGAGAAAATTATTTAGAATGTTAGAAAATTAGAATGTTAACACAAAGAGTTATCCATGTGAAAATATGAAAGGTTACAAGTTGAAAAGAATATAATAAGAAAGTCAACGTATTTCTAATTTGAGAACAAGAAAACGAGGCTTGTGAGTTGCAGGAGGCAACATTCACAAAGTTAATGGCAGAATTTTTCAGAATTGAAAAATAATTTCTCAGATTGAGTCAAATTATTCTCAAACATAATAAGTAAAAGTAAACCCAAATTATATGTCATCCTAAATTATACAGCAATAGCAAATTATTCAAAAATATTAATAGTTTACAAGAGTAAAGGTATATTTCTTGTTGATGTTACATGTCCATTACATTTTGACTGTGCCTCAGGTTCATGTCTGCACTCCAGAATCCAGACTATTGGGCAGCTCTTCTCTGGGGCATTGCTGGTCTTGTCACAGAGGTAAATGAGAATAGGGTGAAACCATGTAATATCTTTTAAAGCTTCTGCTTGAATATGACACATGTTACTTCCGCTCCCATTTCACTAGTTAAAACAAATTGAATGGCCAATATTAATATCATTGGGATAAGGTTGTATAATATTTCACATTAATATAATCTTCCATATTCTCACTTATATTATATTAATCAGCATCCAGGTGGGAAACAGAAATACTCCAGGCATTTCAATTAGAAGAATATAATGTAGAGAATTATTTGCAATGTGTTAGAAGAGCTAAAGGAGCAAAAAATAACACTTAGGTGTTACCTAAGTGTTGCTGTTGTTGTGCTGTTGGAACCACTAGTACAACCATATTGTAAGAACCCAACAGCTCCTACCCCTGAGGACACTAAAAAAACTGGGAGCCCACATTCCCATTGTTGTTGCTGCCACATCCATGCTGCAAGTGTTGCCTGCTACTGGTACTGCTAGAGATTGACTGCTGAGGTTGCTGGGCAGCAGTAACTTCCATTATTGAAACCAAAAACGAGCTGCTGAGGTGAGTGGAGTGCTGCTGCTGCCACTGTCAGGACCAGAAACAGAAGAAAGAAAATCAAAGACAAGGAAGATATAATAAAAGCAATCAGAAAAAAGACACACAAAAGAACAATCAGATGAGAGCAGATTTCTTAGAACTACAACAGAAGTCAGAAGACAATGCAATAACATCTTCAAAGAGCTGAAGGAATATATATCTCAAGTTAGAATTCTACATAAACTTATTCAAATGTAAAGCTTAAATAAATATATTAACAAGCAAAGGTCAAAACAGATTAAGTTTTGCAGACCTAACTGAAGGAACGATTATTAGATAAATTTCAGTAAGAAGAAAGTAAAATAAGAAGGAAGATTACAAAAACAAACTTGTAAAAATATTGGGAAATCTAAACATGTTTTGATTATAAATATAACAGTAACAGTCACTAATTGAAGAGTATAAATAAATTGAATCTAAAATATCAGACTTTATATTTGGCTGATAGGAAAGAATGATGAGAGTGACTCAGACAAAAGCATTCTTTTATGTTGTTTATTTAGAAGGGTAGAGATGTCAAGTAGTTTTAGCCCATTGTTAAGCCAATTGTTTTCTAAAAATTGAAGAATAACAATTGAAGGATCAAAAATTAATGTATTATTTCAAAATCAAAAGAAGAAAGGTGGGTGGGATAACCATCTACTAGAAATTAGGAGAGAAAAAATATATATTTTTTGTATTTGACTCCATTTATAATCCAAGTACAGTGGCTTAAAATAGATTATTTTTCTCATATAATAGAAAGACAAGAGGAAGCTGTTAATTTCTGTCCCATAGCTAACAATGATTCTGCTATTCTTTTGGTTACAAGATAGCTGTTACAGCTATAGACGGAACATCTGCATTCCAGTAGGAAGAATGAAAAAGGAAAAGCTATGACATTGTACCAGGAGAACAAAAAGTTTTGACAGCAGCCTTCCTTTTATATATTCTTGGCCAAATATCTTTACAAATATTTCCAGAAAATAGTCATCTTATTTTAAGTGTTTGTCCTTGTTTTATATTTGATTTTGTAAAAATTCAATGATGGAAGAAACTAGAAGAAAAAAATTTAGAGCAATATCACTAATAAACAGAACTACCACTATGACAATAAAAATAAATCAAGCTTTATCAGTAATCACAATAAATATAAATGGATTAAAGTCAGCAATTAAAGGAGATCCTCAGATTAATACGAAAATGTAAAACTATCCAGCTAAATGTCTTTTAACATAACTAAGTAACATAATAAAAGAAAGGCTAAAAGTAAAATGATCGAAACAAGGCAAATGCTAACTGATGTAACTCCATTAATATCAAATACAAAAGATTTTAAGGTAAAAATAATCATGAGATAAAAAGAATTATTGCATATTTACAAAAGTAAACAATAGAATTAATGATAGAGTTCCCATAAACTTTCAAAATTGTCACAAAATAAAATTTAATTTGTCAAAATATTGAGAAGAAATTCAAAAATTTACTATGACGGTGGAAAATTTTAACACACCTCTCTTAGGAAGTTGTACATAAATCAGATAAAAAATATGTAGAATATTTAAATATGCAAACAATAAGTTTGGAAAAAGTATTTCAGTTCCCTAAGCCTCAGTTTCTTTATCAGGGCAATGAATATTATAATGGTAACTCTTTTAAAAGACTTTTGTGATATAAATGACTTAGCACAATATTTGGACATTAGACAGGATACTTAGATGGATCCAGCAGCAGCCACATTTAGAATAGCACTAACAGGAGAATTACCAGAAACTGCACTAATGGCAGTGATAGTGACACTATCTATTTTTGTATTTTTTCCAGGTCCTCATAAAATAAATGAAAATTAAGAAAAGGAAGAGTTATTAAATTTCATCAGCCTATAATTCTATTTGTATTAAACAGGTAAGCCTTAGGATGCTTATCAATAGTAAATTTACAGATTAAAATTTGACTTTCAAACATGTTTTAAAATATATTTTATGAGTAAAATTATATATAATAACCTTTTCCCAGTATTAACACGGTAGCTACAGATCTTTAAAGGAATAAAAACATAAATATAGCACTATGAATATTTTTATGTCTCTCTAACTTTGCCTTAAATATTAAAAATATATTTGCATGAATTGAAAACTTCTAGAAATTTCACATTTTGATTTAATACCCACTATCATGTCTTGAACACTCTAGCACCTAATTCACAAGTTTTCTCTCTGCTATGATTTCTCCTATCTACTATTCTTGGTAAATTCAGCATTCCCATAGAAGGCTCATATAACAAAATAATCTCTTGCTCATTTGAATTCCAGTATTGTTTTTCTTCACCTGTCATAGTTACCTATGAGCACATGCCCACCCACTCTCACCCTATTTTACTTACTTTAAGGAACTTACTTTCTCATTTTTTTAACGTGAACTCAAAATATATCTCCATATTTATTCTTTCAATTCTCAGAACTGAAAATCTCCTCCCTTTCTCCAAGAAGAAACCAAACCTTGACTTACTTAGAAGCACGTAACTTGAACTTAGAGATCACTGTTACTCATGTAGTTGGAATTAAAAGTTTTCAGTTTCTGGAGTTAATATTTATTACTTTGAGCAAGTCACTTTAATCTGGTCTCTCCCAGTCCTCTACACAGATACCTACACACTGATCTTGCTGCTTCTGCACACACCTCTGCATCTTTCCACATCTTTCTTCCTACTGAAATAATAACCCACCTTTTCTCCTTTATAATCTTGTACTTCTCTCCACTTCTCTCCCAATGTTCCTCATCTTTCATCAAAAATTTCTCACCATTTTAGCCCTTAAGATTTCTCCTCATTCTGAACTACTCATCCACATACTACTTAATGACTGTTAACTCAAATTTAGCAATCATATATTGTCTGATCATTTTAGGACATGTCTAGATTCATGAGCTTTTAGAAGGAATGCATAATGTCATTTAGCTCTTACACAAGGCCTAAACCAGGACCCTACATATTGTGAGTAAAGTAAAATTTACAGAAAACTTAGAAAAAATGGCCTTCCAAATTGTGGTTAACTTTATGCAATAAAATAATTGATTATAAATTTAATTTTAACTTTACTTCTTTGGGTATAAGCACAATATGGTGTTTTGCAATATTGTCTTTTCTTTTTGTTTGTTCATCTTTTTACATCCCATTCCTGAAATATAAGAAAGAAATATCTCATCATCATTGAGCACTTCCATCATTCTTTCCTACTGTTATTTCTTTCACTTCTTGCAATATTGCCAGCATTTTTGTCAATATGTTTTATTGTCTCTTGCTTTTCTTTAGTGTTTGGTGAACCACCCTATTTATCATTCTTTTTGGTGCTTCTACAACATTACAAAACTCTAGAGATATTCATAAATGTTATGGTAAGTACATTATAATTATTATTTTTAGTAACAAGTTATAAGTAACATTTTAAATGAGTATACATAGTATTTTTTTCTTTTAAAGAAAGCAGATATTGAGCTATTTTCTCTAATGTATGCTCTTGGCAGTTAAAAAAATTCTAAGCCTTAGTCCTAAATGCTAAAACTACTTATTGTTAAGTGACAGATATTCTGTTTGAATTGAATAGCATATTAAGTAGAGAAGAAACAAATCAAGTCTTTAAGAGTACAGAAGTGAGTACAGTCACAGCATAGCTAAGTAAACTTATGCTTTAACCTTTTACTTGAATTTTAAACATTTGTGTACATTTTAATAAAAAAATTAAAAGTCAAAACTATTGAGAATATTAGTTAATTTATAATTGTTTTGCCATTCTGCTATTTAATATGTGGATCCTCAAGAATTATGAGTACAGTGAAAATCTAGCAATGGGAGGACCATCTTTTCCAATTTTCTTTGAGGTTGCATATTAGGAATATCCTTGCCTGAAAGCTTTATGAGTTATCTATGAGCAGTGACCAGTAGGTGTACAATTTTAGCAGCAGGACTCTCATGGGGTTAGTTAAAATATCTTGTTGTAGGGCACTTTCAGGATTTTTTTTTTTTTTTTTTTTTGTCCTCCTACTCTGACTCACTGAGAACTTGTTCTAGGTTTTATTAAGAGAAACAGCAATTGTGTCAGTTAAAATAGTTTTAAAATTATGGGCATTACAAGAAAGTAAGAATTGTGAAAAGAATCAAATAAAGCTATTAGTAACAACAGTAGAGAAATGAATCTGTTTTAGCTAATTTAAAGCAATATAGCTATGAAAAGTGGAAAGAGGGATTAGGCTATAAAAAGTAATTGAGAGAGAATGAAATTCCAAAACAACTGACATCACAGGTATGTTGATGAGGCCAAAGTAACTATGCAAGTCCACAGGTAACAGATTGCTATTATTATAGCATCATACATCATGGTTCCATCGATCCCCAACAGCACAGAAGGCCTCATAGTTGTCAGTATGTTTTGATGGGAGATTTTATGTGATGATCTTTGAAAAACACATATCCTCCTTTTTACTTTGCATTTCAATAATCTTTGTTGAATATCTGTCGTCAGTTTAACCCACCCCCTTTGCTGTCCCTGTGTCAGAGATTCCAGATAAGCATACTAACTATGGAGAACAACTCATACACGGAGATTAAGGAACTATTCCTTTCTCTGGATTCCTAGAGGATTCCAGGCCCTTAGCAAGTGCATTAATACTTATGCTCGTCCATTGAAGGTGAAATAAAATATTGCATTGCTTTTAAAGCAATGTTTAAAATAAAAAATTAGAGAACTATAATAATGTTTATATGAAGCCTTAAAATGTTATTGAACCTTATGATTACACCCTCAGAAAAATAGTCTATAGAATGAATTTAAATGAATTAAACCTAAATTTTTAATGCATATTCAATTCCTATAACTTGGAGGATGAGGTCACATGAATAATCTTTCCACTGACAATTAAAAGTGCTGAATTAAATGTACAAAACATTTTTACAAATACCTTTGATGAGCTGGAATGAATGTAAGAAATATCCAGAGGCCGAAAAGTGAAATGAAATCAGGAACACAGTGAAAAGCTGAACATTGAACCTGTCTCCTGAAGAGAATTTGCCAAACCTAGTGAATTTGGGCTTCAATTCTCATGGTTTCATAAGGATCAGAGGACGGGAGAAAAATTTTAGGATCTGGACAAATTGAAGAGTCTACCTGGAGACGAGAGCACTAAAGGAATAAATCCTGATGGCAAGCTGAACCAGAAAAAAAGCAATCTACTTTACTGCTAGAAGGCAGTCAGGACAATTTCCTGTATTGAACCTTCTTGCCCCTAAGAATTAATAACCATAAACTAGCCCTCACCTAGATGCACACAGTAAAACTGAACTACTTGAATGAAGTAAAAACTTAAAGGCAACAGCAAAGTAGCTTAAGACTGGTAGAGTCATGGCATCTAACAGGAGCAAATGCAAAAACTTTCTAAAGCAGTCCACCCAGGCCTCAGATAATTTCCTTAGATAAAGTTGCAAGAAACAAGATCTCTCCCCAGATCTTTGTTTCTAAATACTGCTTGCCAATAAAAGAAACCAGGGCTCTTTGAAGAAAATGTTTCTTTGTGGGACTGGGGCAGAGAATACAGAAGATGAGCTTGCAACACCTTGTAGTGCCAGAAAGTAAAGAAGTGCTAAAAAAGAGAAAAAGAAAGAAATCGGGGGTTTGTTGAAAGAGAGGAGCCAACTTGAACAGCAACAAAAAAAAAATGAGCCAAATTTGTGCATCCAAACAAATAATGGAAATGGTTTAAAACCTATGGAATAAAATAAATATCCATGAGTACACAATGCTATAAATAAATAAATAAATAAATAGGAAAGTAAGCCTAGCTCTTATTTGCAATGGGATTCTAATTAATTAATGTAGAAAGAATGATGGAAATGGAAGATCACCACTAGATAAACATAACAAAGCATTCAACAAATTCAGATTGAAGGACATGCTAGAAAGTCCTCTTCAAAAAGATCAATACTTCAAAGATCAGTACTCTTCAAAAGCGTCAAAATTATGAAAAAGAAAGACTGAGGAACCTCTACCGATGGAGAGAGAATAAAATGACATGACAATGAATGCAGTTTGGGGTCCTGAATTCGATTCTAGATCGGAAAAAAGAAAGACATTAGTGAGAAAATTGGCAAAATTTAAATAAGGCTTATAGATTATTTAATAGTATTGGTGCAGTGTTAATATTCTGCGTTAGGAAATTGCCCTATAGATATGCAAGACATTAACTTTAGGGGAAAATACATAAAAATTTTACATAAACTTTCTGTACTATTTTGTGCAACTTTTCTCTAAACATAAAATTACTTAAAAATAAGAAGTAAAAGAAGAGAGAGAAAGATGATTTCTCAATTAAAAGTAACAAAATCACAATGAAATAAGGATTTTTGAGTTAGGGTCAAAAGAAACAACAGATAGGAGAATCAGAATTGCAAAGATTTTAGAGCAGAATTATAATAATAATAGTACAGATTCATAATCCCCTATCCATCATTCCAAAAACTTTAACACCTTGAGAAACCAATATTTTTTCCTAGACTTGTCACAAATTGATTTGGCAGCAAAACCTGACCTGAACTGATGTTAGGCTATTTTCTTAGTAGTCTTTACTTATGCCACCTAATGAGATATTTATTCTGTTCCAGAAAACATAACTATCTCATTAGGTGGCATAAGAAAAGAATTATATACATTCAAAGCCTGGAAGGAAACTGAAAGTAAATAAACATTTTTCCGCTATCTAACCCCACTCTTGAATCCCTACTGGTGAGTAACTATGACCAAATCTAACCAGAAACCAGACATCTAAGAAGCTAGGTGATATAGTCCATCTTCCTGGGGCCACAGCTAGTACAAGAAAAGGTGATGAATTAGATGGAGAGTCAAATAGAGATATAACCACTAGAGCTGTAGAATTAATACAATTTGTTAAGTATAATTAATACACTGTAAATATGACTAAGCAGGCTGGGCCCAGTGGCTCATGCCTGTAATCTTAGTATTTGGGGAGGCTGAGGTGGGAGGATTGCTTGAGCTCAGGAGTTTGAGACCACCTGGGCAACATAGGAAGACCCCATCTCTACAAAAAAATTCTTTAAAAATTATCCAGCCATGAGGGTACATACCTGTGGTCAGAGCTACTCGGGAGGCTGAGGTGGGAGGATCACTTGGATCCAGGAGGTTGAGGCTGCAGTGATCTATCATCGCACCACTGCAGTCCAGCCTGTGTGGCAGAATGAGACTCTGTGTAAATAACAACAACAACATCAAATGCCTAGGCATAGTTTTTAAAGAAGAAAAGTAGAAAATTTAGAAATAAAAATACAAATTATGTAACTAAAATTAAGAACTCCTGTTATGTTTTAAATGGAAGACAGATATAGCCAAAGAGAGGATTCTTGAACTAGTAGAGCTGAAGGAAATATCAGACAGGGAGTTTAGAGAATCAGAGATGTGAAACATAATAGGGAGATAAGAGATATGAGATCAGGATGGGAAGATTCAACATATGTCCAATCAGAATTTATAATGAATCCACAAATTCAAGAAAACGGATGAATTCCCAACAAGGTAAATTAAAAGACAAATATAGTCAAACTCAAAATTTTAAAAATCCATCTGTATACTGTGTGTAGGAGACATTTCTAAACCAGGGATATAGACAGGAAAGATAAACAACAAAAGAAGATATATCAGACAAATACTAATGAAAATAAAATTAATGAAACTATGTTAATATTTGTAATAAGACTTGAAATTAAAAAACATTGCAAGCGATGAAGGTCAGTGCATAATGATGAAACTTTCAACATACAAATTGAAGAATTTTTAACAATCTCACCCTTCATGCACTGAATATAACCTTAAAATAGGACAGACTTTTTTTCAGAATGAGGAAAATATACAAATTCACTATCATATTGCAAGATATCAACATAATTTTTTCAGTAAATGACTAAACAACAGACAAAATAATAAAGAACCAGAATAATTGGATAACATTATTAATAAACTTGAGATATTAGAAACATATTTAAAAAACTATACCCAACCACCATAGAATTTATATATTTTCAAGCATATATGAATCATTTTTTTAAAAGTTGAGAACATGCATCATCACTTGCCATCAGAGAAATGCAAATCAAAACCACAATGAGATACCATCTCATACCACTTAGAATGGCAATCATTAAAAAGTCAGGAAACAACAGGTGCTGGAGAGGATGTGGAGAAATAGGAACATTTTTACACTGTTGGTAGGACTGTAAACTAGTTCAATGATTGTGGAAAACAGTGTGGCGATTCCTCAAGGGTCTGAACTAGAAATACCATTTGACCCAGCAATCCCATTACTGGGGATATACCCAAAGGATTATAAATCATGCTGCTATAAAGACACATGCACACGTATGTTTATTGCGGCACTATTCACAATAGCAAAGACTTGGAATCAACCCAAATGTCCATCAGTGACAGACTGGATTAAGAAAATGTGGCACATATACACCATGGAATACTATGCAGCCATAAAGAAGGATGAGTTCGTGTCCTTTGTAGGGACATGGATGCAGCTAGAAACCATCATTCTCAAAACACTATCGCAAGAACAGAAAACCAAACACTGCATCTTCTCACTCATTGGTGGGAATTGAACAATGAGATCACTTGGACACAGGAAGGGGAATATCACACACCGGGGTCTACTGTGGGGAGCCGGGAGTGGGAGGGATAGCATTAGGAGAGATACCTAATGTAAATGATGAGTTAACGGGTGCAGCACAACATGGCACATGTATACTTATGTAACAAACCTGCACGTTGTGCACATGTATCCTCGAACTTAAATTATAATAAAAAAATAAAATAAAATAAAAAATAAATTAAAATAAAGTTGAGCACATAATAGCCCACATGCCAAATTCCAGTTGCAAATACTGATATGTGTATGTACCATATAATTGGACAACATAGGCTGCATAATATTTAATATAATATATAATGTACAGGTATATGATATATACTATTATAATATATATTTCATTATGTGACTAAATTAAAAATAGTAAAAAATGACTAGAAAATTTCCAATTCATAAATTGAGACAGATATTTCTAAATAAAAACTAGGACAAAAAGAAAGTATAAATTGTCATAGAAATTAGAAAATATTTGGAGCTAAATAATATTCTAAATTTAATGAATAATATTAAAAACATAAATAAAAACATCTGCACACAGCTAAAGCAGTGCTCGGGGATAGATGCATAGCCTGGTTTTTATTAGAAAAGAATAAGGGCTGAAAATTCAGCATTCAAATAAAGAAGTTCGAAATATTTAAAAAAATTGAAAGTAGTAAAAGGAAAAAATTGATAGGAGCAAACACTAGTAACATAGAAAAACGCAAGTTTTTTCATGGTAAAATTAACAAAACTTTGGGAAGACCAATCAAAGAAAACAATAAGAAAGTGCAAACACACACACGGGCCCGTACATACACACTGTCAAAATTAAAAATGGAAAATAATTACTACAGATATGAAGCAGATAATATAATAACACAAACAGATTATAACAGTAAATTTAAAAACTTGAATAAAAGGGTCAAGTTCCTAGGAAAATATAATTTATCAAATTAAATCAATTGGAAACAGCACAAACTATCACTAACCATAAAATAAGTGAATCTAGAAATTCCTTATATAGGACTTCTTTCCCACAAAATGTTCTGATAGATTTTAAGAGCTAAGAATATGTTCTGGGAGAGATGATATACAAAATAGAAGTATAAAAATTTTACATCTCTATATATAGATTATATAGATATATTATATATATTTATATAGATTATATATATATTTATATGTATATATAAACTGGTTTTGTGTGTGTGTGTGTTTTGTTTTTTTTTGTTTTTTTTTTTTGACACGGAGTCTCGCTCTGTCGCCCAGCCTGGAGTGCAGTGGCGCGATCTCGGCTCACTGCAAGCTCCGCCTCCCAGGTTCTCGCCATTCTCCTGCCTCAGCCTCCGGAGTAGCTGGGACTGCAGGCGCCCGCCACCGTGCCCGGCTAATATTTTTTTTTTATACTTTTTAGTAGAGACGGGGTTTCACCGTGTTAGCCAGGATGGTCTTGATCTCCTGACCTCGTGATCCGCCCGTCTCGGCCTCCCAAAGTTCTGGGATTACAGGCGTGAGCCACCGCGCCCGCCATAAACTGTTTTTAAAAGTGAAAAACTGAAACAACCTAAAAGCTCAAAATTAAGCACATAAGAAATTTTAGATTGTTTTCCTGAATAGAATATTAAGTAGCATTTTAAATATTTCTAACCTTTTTCCGTTTTTATGTTGCATTTTCTGGTAACCCCAAAACTCTGACAAAGTTTTATTATCTGTTAATTGACTGACATTAGCTCTTATTTGGGAAATTTAGAATGTTTGTTCTTGTAAGTGCAGCAGTCAGGACAGACAGAATGCAGGCTGGAGTCTGATTAAAGGTGATAAAAGACAGCAACATATGAGCAACATCTTAGAGTAGACAGAGCATTATGGTGACAAGTGAAAACAAGGATGGATATGGGAACATATGAGCATTCTTCCAGGACCCCAGAAATACTTTAGGAATGCAGCCTGCTGAAAGACTTCCTACTCATTGAATAATGTGGGATTCTGGGGCATTATTATTTGAATATTAATGTTAGTGAGAACCTGGAAACATCTCTTCTAAATATGAAGAGATGTTTGCTAAAGAGCTTCTAAACAGCAAAATAAACTCTCAACAGAGTAAACAGACAACCTACAGAATGAGAGAAAATTTTTGCAAAGCATAAATCTGACAAAGGTCTAATATCCAGCATCTATAAGGAACTTAACCAAATTTACAGAATAAAAATAAGTAACCCCATCAAAAAGTGGGCAAAGACATGAACTTCTCCAAAGAGAACACTTCTCCAAAGAAGACATACATGCAGCCAACAAACATATGAAAAAAAGCTCAACATTACTGATCATTAGAGAAATGCAAATCAAAACCAGAATGAGATACCATCTCATACCAGTCAGAATGGCTATTAGTAAAAAGTCAAAAAATAACATGCTGGTGAGGTTGTGGAGAAAAATAATTATACACTTTGGTGGGAGTATAAATTAGTTCAACCACATACATGGGTATGCTCATTGCAGCACTGTTCATAATGGCAAAGACATAGAATCAACTAAATGTCTATCAGTGGTGGATTGGATAAAGAAAATGTGGTTCATATATACCACGGAATACTATGCAACCATAAAAAGAAAAAGATCATGTCTTATGCAGGAACATGGATGGAGCTGGAGGCCATTATCTTTAGCAAACTAACTCAGGAAGAGAAAATCAAATACCTAATGTTCTCACTTGTAAGTGAGAGCTAAATGACGAGAACATATCAATACATAGAGGGGAACAACACACACTGGGGCTTATTGGAGGGTGGAGGGTGGAGAAGGGAGAGGATCAGGAAAAATAACTAATTGGTACTAGGCTTAATAGCTGGGTGATGAAATAATTTGTATAACGAACCCCCATGATACACATTTACGTATGTAACAAGCCTGTACGTATATCCCTGAACTTAAAAGTATATATGTGTGTCTGTGTTCAATATATGTGTGTATATACATATATATACACATATATATATATATATGAAGGCATTTTGGGTCAGCAGATTCTATTGAATCTGACAACAGTTAAGCAAAGCTCAATTTGTATTAATCTGGTACTAATAATTCTTATATATGTTTCTACATTGATCTGTTACTATCATAATCATATCATGTGTTTAAAGCTTTTATCTACAAAGGAATTTATTGGAAGGAGATACATCAACATGTAAACAATAGTTGTGTTTGTGGGTTTACATTTATATTTTTTCCTTCCTCTAAATTTTCTCTATTTTCCTATTGTTTTATTTTAAAATGAGCATATAGAGAAATACTAACTAGAAAAAGTACAAAATTATTCGATTGCCCAGAATGGGCAAACAAAACAAGGAAAATACCTTTACAAAACAGTGCCTAACCAGGCACCCTTCCCAAAAGCATATGCCCTATATGACACAGCCTTTTACCTTTGACCCAAAGAAATAAACAAACATCCATTTTGTGCTGAACCAGTTCTACTTCTAATTTAGTCTTAAGCATGATTCTTGCTGTTGGCTGTTTGCCTCTTGTAATGCATTTTCTGAAATAGCCACAAAAATATGTAGCACAACATTAGTTCTCTGAACCCATCATTCATAAGATAACCATAATGAATTGCTCTGTAACAGACTCTCAAAAAAAATTAAATTTTCATTCTGAAGTGAAATAGAAGCCTGCGTTACATCAGCCTGGCATTTTTTGACTTGCCTGCTGTTGGTTGACAATAACTTTTTTATCCTGGACTCTGAATTTGGGACTGAATGCAAACCACACAAAACTATAGAAAGCCTAAGCTGCATTTCTCCTGGAGGCAAAAGAAAAACTTGGCTCTTTTGGCAATCAGTAGAACCAAGGGATGTCATATTCTCACATCATGACCAAGCAACACTACTCGTTGCCTTTAGTGCATTGGCTAGAGTTTTAAGAATGGCAAAACTGACATAGTGTTTCCGACAGAAGTGTCTGGTAAAGTTAAGATATTGGTTATTGTTGTCTATTTAGGACACCAAACCTTTGATTTTTCAAGCTAATGTTATTCAGTAGAGAAGAACTGGTCTACGTGACAAGTAATAAAAAACAGCAACTACTGAAATACTGACCTTAAAATACCCCAAGTAATAGCATTTCTCTTGCTTCAGTTCTGTCTGTAGGTATCTGTTAAGGATACTAACAACTATGTTCAATTTCCCCAAGGAAAAACAATGAAGGATATATATGATCTTGAATCATTACCTAGTTTTATACAAATATGTTATTTTATTGTCATCAGGAGAATAGTTCCATAAATTTCTTTATCATTGAACTTCCCATAAATATTCAACAGGTATTATTTTAAAATAACAATTAACTTAAACCATAAACAACCTTTAAAAAACACAAAGCTATGTTTAATGCTGAAACTGGTGGAAAAAAAGAAACCTTAAATTTGAAATATACAATGTTTAACTATTTTTAAATCAAGTTTTTTATTGAGAACACTAGTAACTAGATAAGAATATATATAAATAGCTCTATATTAGAATGGATGTTTCTAAATTTAAAAAACTATGAAAATATAGTTCTTTGCTTAGCAACATCTTTTCCACTGATAGTGTAAAATAATTCTTTTCTATCTAAGCTAAAATTATTTTCTACCTGATTTTCAAGTTTGCAATCATTTGCAGTGTAGGGTCTTTTGCATTCTGTGGCCCTATAATCACAAATAATAAATCATTTCCACATGGTCTTATTTAAATAAAGGGCTGTTGCAATCAGAGTTGATCACAAAAATTAGGCAAATAATAATTGTAATTCTCCAGCAATTTGTCTCCTGACTTCAGTTTCAGTGACTACACACTTCACTCCTTGAATTTAGGAGCTGTAATTTAGTTAATACTAAAATAATGGTTTTAAAATTAATACTTTTCTTTCTAACCCTTCCCATTCTCATCTTCCTCATTGTTTTAAGGGGGTGAAAAAACATTTTACTTCTGAGTACTTCATTGACTGAAAGTACCTAAAGTGAAAAAGTTCTAAGTGCTTCATGTCTGCTTTTGAGCAGAAACATTTTCAATACAGACTATTTCATACCTCAGCTTAATATGTAACAGATTGCCCGGTAGTACAACCGTCCTTCTGCTTGCAGAAAACCAAAGGGCTCAGATGACATGAATGACACTGTAAATCTACACAGCTATTCATTTTGTACCGACTTTCAATGTTCTTAACCTCATCAGAGAGCCTGATAATCCTCAAATAATTTTGTTGGCTTCTTGCACTGTTGCCTGGTAATGAAAACAGAGCCCTCCCTTCCAGCCATTGGCCTTCACATCGCCCTTTGGAAACACACACACACACACACCACACACACACACACACACACACACCCCAGATATGTTAATATGACTCAGTGTTCATTTGGGGGCTCTAATTATTAACAGCTTTTTTTTTTTAGATCAAATCAGATAATTTCTTTAGGTGCTTTCCTTTGGGGCCTAACAATCTAACTGAACAAATCACATATTTGCTCCAAGTCTTTTCTGGTATGAAAAGAAAATGTTAAGGGAAAAGCTGAATTTTTAATATCATTAATCTATAGCTAACTCAGCTTGCTGTCTTATGCAATACCACGAGAAACAGCTGGGTCTCACTAACCAGAAAGCACTTTTATGGTTTCTCTTAAGGGCCATTAAATCAATGTGATGAGAGCACAGCTGGACTGAATCCTGAAAAATTTATCAGATCCCACACAATACATAAAGGAAGTGTGCAGTGCTATTGCAGACTCGGCACTGGCCTCCTTGCTTAGACTGCAGGTGAAGTTTACCAGAAAAAGCAAACTTCCTTGTTGAGTCTTTGAAAATCTGATGTTTGTCTATACCACTTCCCTCTGTGCGGGTGTCTTCATAAAATACCAGTTACTCATGCAACTATTAAAAATAGTTTTTCTGGCTGGATTTATTGGCATGACAAGGACATACAAGGACCTGTTTGGCTGTCCCAATATAACTTTCAACACCAAAAGTCATGTTTTGTGCTTAATAAATTTTAGCACATTTGGGGGGACCCCAAACGGCAGCGCTTTGAATATTTAGAAAGCATAGTGACTGAATAAAGGCTTCCAGTTAGGGGCCAATGCCCAAGTAACAAGTTCTACCTTGTTAAACCAAAGCAAGAATAGTACAACTGCCAAAAATACATATTTTTTCTTTTCTTGTTTTAACTTAATTTCCTCAGTGCTTTATGAACAATAAATGTGACACAAAAATCGTTATTACTTAAAGGGTAAAGAAAGATTTTGTAATGAATCAACAAGCACATATAAGGTAAAAACGGTGATAGAACTTAAAAATAGAAACTAAACTCCCCAATCTGTTGGCAATTAGGCATAATTGCCTAGAATTCTAACCCCATGGTCTCTGCTCTCTTAATCACTATGTCATACTAAGAAAGATAGAGATAGCATAAATTTAAATCTAAGCTGTGAAGTCAGATTGCCAACTTTGTAACTCTAAGTAACTTATTCAATTTTTGGAAACTAGTTTCATCTGTAAAAGGGGAATAATAAGACAGTTTCCCTCCAAGGGCACTGAGGAAAAAAAAAAAAAAAGGAAAAAAATCCATGTGATGTATTTAGCTCAAGAATTGGCATGTATATAGTTAATGCATGTTATATCATTTCCTTCTCCTTCTCTCCTTCTCTACTTCCCTTTCACCTCTTTTCTTCTTTCTACCTTTCCTTCTCCTCCTTCTCTATGGTTATCATCGTTATCACCATGTTTACTATAGCATTAATCACCTTCATGAGATTATGAACTTCTTGACTGTGGAGAAATTGTCTTATTTATTTCTACATCTTTCATAACACATTTAACAGTTAATGAATGAAAATATTACTTTATCAAGCCCTGGGTGATAAATCACTTATGCTCTGCTGAATGAAAAAAAATCCCTAAAATCAACATCAAATCTCATCCCTTTCATATGGCTGGAGAATTTTCCACACATCAGAACTGACAAGTTCCTTTAAAAATCCACATATCGCAAAATATAAATTTTCATACTATAATGGATAGTGATTACCACATATCATGAATGTCCATAAGAACATATTTTTATCAAAAGATAAGATGGAAATGCTATATTATGGCATAATTAAATCAACTATTGTTATGTAACATAGCCACACTGATGTTGGTCACACATGTCTCTAAGGAATCTGCTCTCAGGAAATTTATAGTTGAAACAGAGGTATCATATGAGATAAAAGAAGAAATAGCTAAAAGTTAATCACCAAAAAAAAAAAAAATCAAATAAATAAGTTTAGTAAGATTATCTTCCAGAAAAGGTTAATGATATTTTGCCTATTATGGACAGTTTAGGAACATAGGTTTTCATTTTTCTTTTCCTTTCTCCTACTTCCTTTCCTCTAATAGTTCTTTTAAGCTTAGCCAGATATAATAAGGGCACCCTCAAGTAATAACAATGAATAAACTTAAATTTCAGGTTTACATTTTTTATTCATGTTGAATGTTTTCAGGACATTTCAGAAAGCACAAGTTAAAAGTACTTACACTGAACTTTTCATGCCTTTTTAAAAAACACTCTCTCCTATCCCCAACACACAAATATATCATATGACAGCTAGAAAACTACAGGTAAGATATATGTCTTGTGATTTTTACTGCCTCTAACAAATGAAGGTCCAGCAATCAAATGTTCTTGCATATAACATGAAGATTCCTCTTATATATAGTATAATTTTGAATCATACAAACCCTGGTTTTACCATCTGGGTAGTAATCATTCATGTATAATTTATGTTTACAACATAGTTTACCCTATTTAAGTTTGGCACATAATGAAGGATATAACCAGGACCTGTTTTCAATTCTAATCTAGTGCCTCAGGGTACTCTGATTTTGGATCTTCCTATGATTCCCTCATTTTATGTTGCCATGTTTCATGTGAATTCTATATTCTGTTGCTATCATAGCTCAACAGGCAGAGAATAGTGGAAGAAAATAAGGACTAATTGAATTATACTACAGGAATTAAAATTACTAAATAAAAATTTAGCTGAATTTTCGCAAATTCACCACTCTACAGGAAAAAAAATCTCTTTCAATACTTTGATGTATTGAAATATTGTAAATAATCGGTATCATCGTATTGTAAATAATCTTTTCGTGTTGTTTTTCAGTTGAGGTTAATCAATCAAGGCCTCTATCAAACCCAAGACTGGATAATTGTATAGTTTGGCTGTTATAACTAAGATTCATGTTGTTCATTACAATATTATTAAAAAGTAATGGATGGTACCATCCATCTCCTCCCGTGGGCCTGAGGAAGCCTGGGCAATATGCTCCTCTCATTTAGGTGAGGGATATGGTCTAGATAAAGAAAAAAAGAAAGCATCATGTATCTGGATCAGCAGCAGCAGCTGACACAGACAAGGGTTCTCACTCCACTTCACTTCTGACACCATTATGTACAAGCTGGAGAACTTTTGAGACCAGTGGACAGGAAAATTTAAGACAATGGTGAATCTCCAAATGGCTTCTATGTGAAACTGCATAAGCTGCCAAGCCCCTTGTCTAAGCCAGGAAGGCCTCACTCTATTTCTTGTAAACTGTTTCAGGCTCCATAGCATGTCTTAACTCATTTCTCTCCACTTCTCCAAAGCTTAGAATTGTTTCTCATGGGATACTCATGCTCCTCTCTACTGGGGTAGTTTCCAAAAGGGCAGCTGTTCCAACTGCTCAATATCTTCACCAATCTTTATTTGATATTCCTAATTGAGCACCTCTGCCAACAAGCTGGAAGATGGCCAAGATGTCTTCTGATCTGTAGTACCACCCACTGGCTTTAGAGGCCTACTTCCAGGCAGAAGACCATCTTCAGAGAGTTGGCTGTATTCAGTCTCCATTTTCATCCTCAATCTTGCGCCCCTGGACAGAGAACAAGCTCCACAAATGGAGAGCTTGCTGAGGCCCTGTTGCCCAGATACCATTGTAGTCTTCTCTCTTGGAAAACAATGCCACAGGACTTCAGATGGGCCATGCCTTTTCAGATGAATGTTACAGTCCCTATCAGTCCACCAAACAGCAAAATACCATGAATTTACCCTTAGCAATTAACCAGAGAATCAGTATTCTCGTGGAACAACCATCCCCAATTGCTCCCAACATACAAAATAGATGTAGCTGCAACAAACAGAAGATGATGTCTGTCATCAGAAAATAAAGGCTATAATGAAGGCTGTATTTTCCTACATGGAAAATAAAGGGAAGAAAGCTGTAATTGAAGCACTAAAAATTGCCTCTGTAGACATTTTGTAATATTCATCTAAGCAGAGCAAATTCTCCAAATGTAAAAAATTAGTTTTTGGGGGGATCAAGCCACCAACAATAGTACAAGATGGTGGCACTAAAATTTTGTATCCTGGAGGAGCTTAGGAGCTGACAAGAATAATTACCAAACTCTTACTCCTTTCTTAACAGTGGAAATCATTCTTCTGGGGATGAGAATTTAGGGGACCAAGCATGAACAGTTACCATGCCTCTAGAATCTTCTGTAACTTTCTGAATGGTGTTGCTGAAATAGATATGGGTAAGAATATCAAACAAAATATCTTAACTCATGGAGCATCATCTTCCTAAACTATCCTAAATCTAATCCTGGGGCAAATATGGATATTAGAAAACTGGGAGGAGACAATATTGACATAGAAGGGGAAAATTTATGTTGATTATGTAAAAACAGTGTCTTCTGCCACCTGTGCTAGGTAAAGAAAGATTTATTTAGCATCTTCAAGGGGACTGCATTCTAAATCTGTGAGGAATCTCAGGAATTAAGATATCATAACCTGAATTCTTTTTACAATTTGACTGTTGACATCTACCTGATGGTGGGGGGAGGCAAAGTTACTTTTATTCAATATTTTACTCTCTTTTTGACAGTTGTTGCTGCTGCTGATAATATATTGCTTACCTCTGTCACAGTTGCTGTAAATAAAAAAATAAAATAATATTTTTATTTTGATATTATAATCACTGTTCCTTGGGAAAAGAGCATGTTTGGATAGTGGCTGCCATTCACTTTGCCCATTTACGTCCATATAACACTTTAAATGCTCAGATTTGCAACATTTTAAATGTAATTAAGGTAGAATATAAACTGAAATGCTTGCATCCAGGTTACTTGAGTTTGATTAATACTTTTGATATCTATACCATTTTGAATTTGAAAGGAAACTTAGAGGTCACATATATTTTGAAACATATTTGTTCTTATAATTTAACTGCAATAATGCTCTAAATTCTCTCAAAACCTATTGTCACCATTCCAGTACAGTCATCATTAATGCTCACATAGACTGTTCTCTCTTGCCACCCTTCAACTGAGTTTCTCTCTCCTCTCAGATGCTTTGACTGTCATTCCCTTGCTCGTCCTTCACGGTTTGACTAAAATGTCACTTCCTTCCAAAGTTTTCTGACCTCTCCTCCCACCCTTTGACTCTCTAGCACTTTTCCCCTACTTTTAGTAGTGTGCTGGAACAGCTGATGCTGGCTTACCAAAGCCAACTGTGGGCATTTCTTTTCAATGCCATATCCCATAGTCACACATTGGTACCTTGAAATTGGCCAATGTGAAAGTATTTAAATCACATAAGTTAGAAAATGTTACAAATCTGGGCTCTTATTATTCATTCATTCATCCATTTTGGAAAGCCAATTAAACTTCTAGCAGCATATCAGTGGTCATTGCTCTTATTACATGTCCACAATAGAGCTTATAATTTTTTGTTATATATTTTATTGTGCTATTTTTGTTTTCTCTTCTTTGCTGCCTTCTCTTAGATGGTGAATTCTATAACTTCAGGAACCATATCACTGCTGCTGATTCCCAATCCAGTGCCTAGAACACAGTAGATAATCAGCATGTTTTAAAGAAGACAAGAACTTGCTGATATAAATAAAATACTCATTTATAATGTATTTACTTCAAAATCAATATGTGATTATTGCAGGAAATTTGGAAATTGCACATATGCTCAATAAAGAAAGTAAATATCATACAGAGCTTACCATACAAATGCACTGTTTCACTTTTGTTTCACATCATTTAAGTCTTCTTCCTAGTTACAAATATATGCACTAGGTGTATGTGTGTGTTTTGTAATTTTCACACAAAATATTATGTTTTCAAATTATGAATGATTTTACATTAGTATCTTTGTATGTCTATTTTTATAGTTATATATCTAAATGCTTAGATATTTAATATTTTTTGAATATGCCATAATTTTTTAAAGCAATAATCTGTTTAGGGGTAATTTAAGCTTTTGAAGATAATTTAAAAACCTGTAATTACTGTTTATATTTCCTTTTATATATTTTCTAATCATTTCCATAATTTAGAATACTATAATTACTGATTCAATCTATATTTATACATATGAATATCCAAATTATCTTTTAGTAATTGAAATTCACAACCTTGACTGCATATAAGGACTTGTTTCCCCAAACCTTCCCAGTTAGCAGATAGTATTATCTGCATGTCTCCCGAAGAGATGAACAAAAAATGAATGTAGCTTTAGTTCACATTTGTTTAATTTGAAGTAAGATTCAATACATTTTCCATGAGCTGATTATTTAATTCCCTAACTCCCAAATAATAGAAACTCTAGAAGATAAATAATTACATAATTTGAAGAATATACACTTCCTCTTCCCCAGCAAGCTTGCTAAAGTTTTTGGATACTCTGTAGAGTTTAAGGTCAGTCCTAAAGATAGTCTTTCAACTTTGATGAGAAAAGCAAAACCTCATAAGTGAAATGAGGGTGATAACCTGATTCCTGGTGACTAAGTAGAGCATGTGGAGAGAATTCCATTATCTGAGAGGATCCAATGGAAACCTGAAGACTTTACAACAACTGCCATCCCTGGGAGCTATCCAGGGTACTGGATCGAAGGTTTGTCTGACCCAAGGAACCAGAGCCCTGAATCTCTATGAATGTAACCTCTGTTATAATTCTGCCCTGTCTTCCCAAATCCCAAATACCACTCCAAAACTATAACTATTTTGTACACAACTAAGTTATAAAACCAATCAACTGATTTTCTCAATGTTTGAGGAGTTTTTGCCTAGGCTTTTTGTTTACTTGCCTACCACTCATCCCTATAATCTATCATTTAGGCCACAGATAAGCAGCCTGATTCCCTAGCTGAGTACCTAAAACAAATGCTTTAGTAGTAGCTGTCATTTTCAATGAAAACCAACACCTATGCATTGTTTATATCTACTTATCATGAAAATTTTCATGTCCATGCAAGTTGTCTTCAACTTATTTTCATATTACCTTCAATTTTCCTTCTCTGGAACTTCTAGATGATATTTATTGCATTATATTAACATCCTCAAATTCTCCTTCTCAAACATTAGCCTTATTCTGAATGCTGCAATGAGAAAGGAAAGTACCAATTGCAGTAAATCCACAGGTTAGAGCATGTATGTGAGTGTTGCTGATATTAAGTGGCTCAGGAGACTTATGGAACTGTAGAAACCTAGGCCTTTCATTTAATTATGCCAGTGAATTGGTCCCAAAAGACAGCTGAAGCCATTGCTTTCTGTAACAGAAGTTTCTTTGAACTAATTGTCGCATGACTTTCTAGGCCAGGCACTCCCTAAGTGGAGAGAAAAATAAGGATGACATTCCTTCTCCACTCTTTTACGTGAAGACCACAGCAGCTACATTTTTACTTCTCATAAATGGCTGAGAGGACAGAATTCACTATTCTGTCACTTAGAGATCCCCCCACATACATAGTCAGCAACTCATGTGAAGGCAAAGCCCATCAATTCAAATGCCTCATCAACACATATGAAGCCCACAATAACCTTCTTAAACATCATTCTTTGATAAATGAAGAAACAAATATATGATCATACGTTTAGAAAAACCACCAACTTATAGGAAAATTTATACTAAACAAGAGTAAAAGATGACCTGGGAAGATAAAAATTTTCTAATTAGGCTAATATTGCATCCACAGAAAGGAAAGATATAGAAAAGAGGATATTAAAAAGACATTAAGAATGAACTTCTAAAAATTCAGAGCATTTACAAAAATAAAAATTTCCATAGATGTGTTGCAAAATAACATTAAGGAAATTTTTCAGAAGATAGAGTAAAAAATGCAAAGAGGTCAAACTTAGGGCCATAAAAGATTAATGTAAGAGACCTAACATAGGAAGTCCTATATCCAAACAATACAGTTTCAAAAAGAGATACAAGAGAAAATAGAGGTTGCATTATTTCAAAAAAGTCATGGGAAACTTTCCAAGGCCTGAAGGATACAAACTACAGAATAGAAAGTCTATCAAATGAAAAGATTCTAAAAGTTTGCAGGAATGGTTATGAAGGACCAAAAAAAAAAAATCAATCAATTATTATGTTATTGTAAAGACATTTGGGGATAAAAAAGAAATCAGAAAATTTAACAAAATTTATTAAGAAGATGCTAGAATCCTTGTATCACCAAAACAAGAAGGTTAACCTAAAAGAGAAAGATATAGGATTTAGGGAACACTGGATTCCACCTAGAAAAGCCACTGAAAGATGTCTCAGGAAGACAACTGTGCATCAGTTCTTGGCAGTAACCAACCTAGATTGAAGCAGGATACTCAACAGATTGTATAATAAAAGTTTAAAATTAAAATATTGATGAATCTAAGTCAGAGGCATAGGCATGTATATTTTAAAGCTATACATATATTTAATATACATAAAAGGCATGTATATTTTAAAGTTATATATATGTATATATTCTCATAGTTGTGTTAATTTACAGTTGGAATTATGGTGTGGGTGAGTGCTAACTTGTCATTCTCATGTCTGTATTACACATATTTTTATTTTTATATATGCATTTAAAAGCCTGAAATTTTAAGAATAACTCTAACTAAAACTATATTAAAACAAAAAAGAAAGTACAAGAAAACATTTAAAAATCAAGATAATAAAGTATAGTTAAATTGGCTATGAGGAGATAATTCCTTATGAACAGATAATTCTTCACTGTGGGGACTGTCTTGTGCATTATAAGATGATTAGCAGTTGCCCTGACATCTGCACACTAGATGCCAGTAGCACCCTCCCACAGTTGTGGCAACCAAAAATATTGCCAGACATCGCCAATGTACTCTGGCGGGCAAAATCATCTTTGGCTAACAACCATCTTCCTCATCATTTCTCTACCTAGTAAAAATGTTATAATCTATTTCATATTCATTTAAAGAATTTAGTAAGGTTATACATGTATTTGACCATTTTAAAAAGCTTTAATATATTTAGCCAAAAGGTAAACTCCTATGAATCCAAACTCACTTTACACTCAATGTTTTCAAATTAATGACCTTGCTATGTTAGTAGAAGCTAACATTCAATGCAGACAGGCAATGATGTGGAGATGAGTATTACTCTACTGAAGAATATTTTCCATTTACCCTTACTAGCTCTTAGTTAAGACACTTGGATAAAATGATTTTTATATGTTTATATACTATAAAATATTTAGCTATTAATTTTATTTTCATATAAAACTGTTAAGTCAGAAAAATAATTCACAATCAAGGGCTCAGGTGCTAGCTTTTGATCTTTTTTTTTTTTGTTTTTTTTTTTTAACTTCACAAGTAGTATGTGATGCTTCCAATAAGAAAGGGGTCTGTGTGTGCCTGTGTGTGTAACTGTGTGTGTGTGTACACACATATTTTCTATCTCCCTATACCAAACTCCTTCTCTCGGTAGATAATCACTGTTAATAGCTTGGTATAAAGTTTTCCAAAGATTTTTCTATGTACAAAGTCACAGATATCTTCAGAGCTCCATATAGGAGAATTATACAAAAGTTGAAATTGTTTTTGTTCTTTCCTTGTACATAGATTACTTTAGTCAGATAAATATATAGTTTCCAGAAATAAATCTATTCCTATCTTAGTACTCTAAATTTTTCTTTACAGGAAAAGAAGACTGGAGAGACATTCAAAACAATTTTAACAGAGATTGTGTTTGAAGAGAAATGTTGTGGGTAATTATTATTTTTCTTTTTTACCTACTTTTCCACACTACCTTTTAAATAAGAATCTAAATATTTTTTCATATAAAAATATTAAGAGTCTTCTAAATATCTTATGCAAATAATTTAAAAGGAGGCTATCTCACATTTTTCCATGTAGAATTTTTACTATTTTACTTAATAAAATATATTTGTACCTTTTCTATTAAAAACTATTGCTTTGCAACTTTTAGTAATATTTTCTAACCTGTGGTGCATATGCCAGAATTAGGAAGTCAAGAGGAATGGATGCAGTCCAAAACTAGACATTTACAGACAGTTCTTTTCAACACAGACACAGTGTTTCATTTTGTTTTCCGCACACCCGTGCACCTCTAATAAGGTTTACAAACACATGCTAATTCCCCTGAGCAGAATTAAAGCAACAATCACATTCCCAGGTCTTAGGGAAAGGAAAGTTTTCTGTTATTGCTACCCAGTGGTGACTCAAAGTTTTCAAGAAAAACAGGTACTGTAATTTCAAATCTTCCTTTCCAGTCCCCTACATGTTCTCTTCTTTCTTTCCCAATCTACTTTATAATCCTAATCTTGTCCCTATACATGTAGCCTATCTCCTTCCTTGAAGTTCAGCCTTCTGTGGACTTGGATCCCCAAAAATATTTCCCTCCTCAGAATTCCTGGAAAACTATGATCTATGTGATACTAATCCATAGTTGCTTTTTACTATGAGTATGTTACTTTTTAATATTATCCAGATATCTCTCTTCAACTTGATTATAAGGTCCCATAAGTAAGACTGTCATTAAGTACTTCATTGTTTCTCCCACTGTATATAAACACCTTGCTAAACACCCAGGTTCCACTAAGAAAATTCTACATTAATAATTAGGATAAATGGTGCATAGCCTCCCAAAATCACTTCTGTTTTTCAAATAAACTTTTTCTTATCTCTTTCTAGGGTCCTTATGCTTCTCCTTTCTCTGCAATAATTGACCTCAAGCTATCTCTTTGCAGATGCTTTGCTGTTTGCTTTTTTTTTTTTTTTTTTTTTTTTTTTTTGGAGACGGAGTCTAGCTCTGTCGCCCAGGCTGGAGTGCAGTGGTGCGATCTCGGCTCACTGCAAGCTCCGCCTCCCGGGTTTACGCCATTCTCCTGCCTCAGCCTCCCGAGTAGCTGGGACTACAGGCGCCCGCCATCTCGCCCGGCTAGTTTTTGTATTTTTTAGTAGAGACGGGGTTTCACCGTGTAGCTCAGGATGGTCTCGATCTCCTGACCTCGTGATCCACCCGTCTCGGCCTCCCAAAGTGCTGGGATTACAGGCTTGAGCCACCGCGCCCGGCCTGCTGTTTGCTTTTATTTGACCAGATAGAAAGATTTCAAGAGGCAGTTAGCAGGATGAGGTGAGCAGGAATTTTCAGATGTCTGCACTTTACTTTCTACAAACATGGATCCATTTTTCATGAGATTCTTTAGAAGATTGTACTCTAATTGCAGCTCTACTAAAAGGACTATAAAAAACCAAGCCACGTTGATTAGCTTCTCTATGATTCAGTTTCCTATTTTTTATAATAAATATAACAATATATATTTCCCTTAGCCATCCAGAAGATTAATGCAATAACATGTTTAAAAGAGCTCAGTAAGTGAATGGCCTAGAGTTAGCACTATAACCGCCACCATTTTGCAATCAGCACAGAAGTTTAAGGTAACTATGTCTTTGTCTTTACCGTGAAATGGTTTTAAAAACAATGTCCTCTATACCTAGCATCTCATATGTGTCTCAAATATAGTCATATTTGTCTACTAATACTTATTCAGAACATAATTTTCCAAGATGCTGCTCTGGGAAATTTTTCTGCAATCTTTTGCATCTTTCCCAGATATATATTACAAAAGGATTCCAGAAATTTCTTGAGTAAATGTATAATAGCAAGCTACCCAGAATGCCTAACATGTGCTTGAGACTGAAATGTGACTATTCAGTATGGAATATTTTGTTATCTAATGTGCTGGGAACATTTTCTGTGCATGAGAGGAAATCAAAGGACTGTTATCGGGCACTGCCAAGATAGCAAAATAGTGAGAGGTGGAAAAAAGTACTATTGAAAAAGCAAAATGTTCTACCTGGAATATCTCTTAAGAAATATATAAAATTATATTAATTGGTTATTTTAAATAAGATAGAAATACTACATTCAATAAAATTATTGTTTCAAATCTGAATAAAGAGAAGAACATTTTCTATTGTTTGAAAATGGCTAAAACAATTAAAAACACATAACATGGTGGAAGAAGATACTCAACTGATACTTTGACAAATTAATATTACAGTTAACCAATGAAATTTTTATATTTTAATAGGGTACAATTTACAGAGTGAAATATACTGATTTTATGTATATGATTCAATAAGTTTTTACATACATGTTTATCTGTGTAACCAATAAAAATAATGAACATTCCCATCACCCTAGAAAGTTCCCTGCTGAATTCTTGCATTTAATCTCCAATCCCCATAAACAACTCTTCTAATTTCCATTACTATAAATATGCTGATTCTTGCATCTCATATAAATGGGATCATATAGTAATTACTCAACAAAGGAATTTTTAAATATGACATTAAAAGAAAACAAACTAATTCAAGTAACTGTATTATAGCAGTGTTGTTATGTGATATGTAATTTTTGATCCATTACAAAAATTTTTTCCTTAATATTTGTTTACATATGCCCCAGATTATACCATGATATTTTTTTCTTATGTTACTTGTATTAGGATAGGAAGAGCTAAAAAAATAATGGTTAATTGAACGCCCCACTTGGAATATCCAGTGTCAACTCATGTTCACTGCTGCGAAATACATGAATTATGGCAAACATTTTAAAAAACTAACTAAATTTGCATACTGCCATACCTGTAAAAGTATCAAATAAGAAAATTAAAGTCATATGAAATTTTATGTACAACTTACAAACTCAAATGAAGTGGGAATGGTATAGGACTGGGAATGGAGCCAAGTAGAGAATGAAGGTGGGGCAGTAGGAGAAAACTGACATAGGGAGGAGTACAGATTCGTGCTGAAAGTCCTGAAAGAGCCCAATAAACATTTTTCCTGACCAGTCACCATCCTCTTTCCAAAAATGAAGGCACACTGGGAAACCCTCTCAAAGGAGGAAGGAAAAAAAAAGCAGACTCTGGGAATTATAGTCATGTTTTTAGCAGCAGAACTACTGTAATTAGAAAGTATGTCAATAATTGTCAGAAGTTTAAAACAAGGTTTTAGTGTATTATGCCCTAGGAATGGACATTGATCCTGAAGCAGAGAATAGTCTTGTAATCAAGAATACTAAGTCTCTACCTTATAAAACAGTAAATACCATCCTCCTCTCCTTTCACACTCCCACTGATTTTGGTTTTCTGGCTAATGCAATAAATTTTATGTACATGCCTAGTGTGCAATCAGTAAGAAATTGATATTTTGGAATAAATTGTATCATTCTTATATATAATGTTCATTACACTTATTACATCATATAATTTCTCTAAAAATTAAACGTTATTATCAAGACTTACAGCAATGCTAACTACAATGTTAACAAGTTATATTTTGTAGCAGTTATTTCCAGGAGACCTTTGGTTTAGGTGATGGCTGTGGAAAGTGGGCAAGAGTGGGGATAGAAGAAGTGGTGAATGAGGAGTGGATTAGGCTAAAAGGGGTATTGCTAAACAAGCAACCTGTGGAACTTCAAGGGAAGATTATGACTGTCAAATGTGGTACATAAATTTGATTCAGTTGTACTCTAGGACATTTTAGAATTACAACGGCTTTACTAGCCTAAACTTCTCCAAGATAAGACAGTAAAATCAATACCAATATTCCTTGTTTCCAACTCATCATTAATTTCAGCTAGTTCCAAAACTATAACCATTGGTAAGTGTAACTTAGAACTTGAAGTATCCCTCATTGACTTTTCAATTTACCAACAGAAACAAGATTTAATTAAATATTAGAATAATCTCAACATATTTTTATAATAGTATGTGGGTCGAATTCATGTATAGATACATTGATATTTCAAAATCTGAAACTGCATTACACTTACATTGAGTAAAACTGAAAATGTTTTGGTTTCCCTACTCTTCAAACTTTTTTAGCAGCCATTTTGATGTTTCTTATCATATACTTTTGCAATTAAATGACAAATATTCTACATTTTGAAATTTCATATTGAAGATGAAAATTAGGACAATCTTTTGCTTAAACAATCTTTGATCCCTTTCTTTTAGGGAGACTGACAGTACAAAATGAAAATCTTATTACCATACACCCCAGAGGTTACATTTCCCCTCCTGCAAAGCTGCCACGGAGGGCAAGATGGAATCCGAAATTATTTAGTCCCTCATTTCTCAGATGTGGATCACAAGGATTCTCATCAAGCAGCATGTAAGAACATTTTAAAATTGAAGGACACATTTTATTAAAGCAAATTTTACCACAAATGGAAATCGTTAGGCACAAACTCTCACTTAACACTCCACCGTTTATTTGTCTGAGAGAGGAAGTAAAGGTTTCACTTTCTTGAAAGCTGAACAGTATAGAGCAGAAAAGCTGGTTTCTTTAAAACAACCATGACACAAAGCTTATGATAAAGATATATTCATAATGTTTAATACATGGTAGCAGAATTTATCCCAAAGTGGAATCATGATTATTTATTGTTAATGGTGTGTACTGCACTGTGTCTGACCTTTCCTCCATTAGAAAGAATTCTCTCACAGATACACCACTTTCAATGAGGCAACTGCTAACTTGGGACAGTTTGGAAGGATACAGTGTACAAAGTAGTGCAGTTTCTAGAAGTCAATGTGCATGCACCACTTTCATCTCAGAGACAGCCTTACTTCACTTAGTATCTATATTATTGAAAGACCATATTAAAGATTCAGTACACTAGGGATTTTGGATAATCTAAGCTGAAATTTCATATGATTAATAGTTGGTATATTAGAAAATAAGAAAGTGTGGAGGACCCCTAGAAATTCATCCACTTACTATCACTCTGTTTGGCAGAGAAGTACAGTGTCTTAGTCTAGCCAAGAAGATGCAAATAAATTCAGAATATGATTTCTTTCTTTCTGTCTTCTGCTCAAAGTTTAAATGCTTAGTATTAGATACGGTTCCAAGATCTAAAACTATGGTAAAAGTGATTATATTAGTTTCCCAGACTAAATTTAATGGCAACCTACTCTGTTATAAGTAGGGTGTGTGTGTGTGTGTGTGTGTGTATGTGTGTGCGTTTACATGTGTTTTAAAAACACATGAGATCAGAAATAAATATTGCTCATAGACCAATTTTCATGTGGGTCTGTTCACTTCGTATACCAAACACTTGACTGAATTGGTCAGGTAGAACACATTTTGTTGTTCGAATTCTAGAAATAATGGCAACTGAACTTGGAACCTTATGAATCATTGAAAATGACCAAATTCAAATTCCAAAATCAGGAATATATATATTTTTTCCTGTTATTTACTTAAGAAAAATACAAATAAACAACAAATAAACAGTCCCTAAAAACAGTACAGTAGTGTTCTAACATAAGTTTAGAGTTTTTTTTCAATACAAACCTTGTGAAAAAATTTTACACACATGCTAAGAGAATAATCTTTCTTCTGGTTCCAGCTGTATTTCTCTTTTCCAAGCCTTGGCTAAAGTTCTTCTATGTACCACATGAGGTTGCAGCAATACAGTCACTTTTTTATAGTGAGACTTCAACTTTGATTCCTGTTTGTGAACCTGTTCAAAGTTCATCTTTAGTGCAGCTTTATCACTTGATTTACACACAGTCTAACATCCTCCTTTAGATGCTAAAAAATATAAGTGCTGCTCACTATGGCCAGAGATGTCATCCCTGCTTCTCTATTCCTTGCCAGGATATGGAAATGAAAATTCATTTTTTGCTTTTTGATTTAAGTTCCTTATAGCCTCTAGATATTAGACTTTTGCTGAGTATATAGTTTGTGAACATCTTCTCCCATTCTGTAGGTTGTCTGTTTACTCTGCTGATAGTTGCTTTTGTTACACAGAAACACTTTAATTTAATTAGAATCAACTTGTCAATTTTTGTTTTTGTTGCAATTGCTTTTGAGGACTTAACCAAAACTTTTTGCTGATGAATTTTATGCTGATTTTGACAAGGTTTTCTTCTGGGATTTTTATAGTTTGAAGTCATATATTTAAATATTTAATCCATTTCAATTTTAGTATATGATGAAAGGGGTCTAGTTTCAATCTTCTTCATATGACTAGCCAGTTGACTTAGCACTATTTATTGAATAGGAAGCAGTTTCCCCATTGCTTATTTTTGTCAGCTTTGTTGAACATTAGATGGTTGTAGGTGTGCAGCTTTATTTATGGGTTTCCTATTCTGTTCCATTGGTTATGTGTCTTAAGAAATGGGCAAAAAACATGAACATGCACCTCTCAAAAGAAGACATCCAGACATACAACAGCAAAAAAAAAAAAAATCATGAAAAAATGCTCATGATTATTAGTCATTGGAGAATTGCAAATCAGGGTGGCTGGCAAGATGGCCAAATAGGAACAACTCCGGTCTGCAACTCCCAGAGAGATCAAGGTGGAAGGTGGGTGATTTCTGCATTTCAAACTGAGGTACCTGGCTCATCTCACTGGGACTGGTTAGACAGTGGGTGCAGCCCACGGAGGGCACGGCAAAGCAGGTTGGGGCCTTACCTCACCAAGAAAGTGCAAAAGGTCAGGGAACTCCCTCCTGTAGACAAGGGAAGCCATGAGGTACTGTGCTGTAAGGAACTGTGCCATGAGGAATGGTGCATTCTGGCTCAGATACTATGCTTTTCCCATGACCTTTGTAACCTGCAGACCAGGAGATTCCTTTGGGTGCCTACATGACCAGGGCCCTGGGTTACAAGCACAAAACTAGGGGTTTGTTTGGGCAGACACCGAGCTAGCTCAGTTTTTTTTTTTTTTTTTCATACTACAGTGGTGCCTCAAATGCAAATGAGACAGAACAGTACACTCCCCTGGTAAGTGGGCTGAAGCCATGGAGACAAGTGGTCTAGCTCAGTGAATCCCAACCCCATGAAGCCCAGCAAGCTCAGATCCACTGGTTTGGAATTCTCGATCCCAGCACAGCAGGCTGAAGTCGACCTGGGATGCTACAGCTTGATGGGACGAGGGGCGTCCACCATTACTGAGCCTTGAGTAGATGGTTTTCCCCTCACAGTGTAAACAAAGCCTCTAGGAAGTTCGACCTGGGCAGAGCTAACCTCAGCTCCACAAAGCTGCTGTAACCAGACTACCTCTCTACATTCCTCTTCTCTGGGCAGTGCATCTCTGAAAGAAAGGCAGCAGCCACAGTCAGGGGCTTATAGATAAAACTCTCATCTTTCTGGGACAGAGCACCTGGGGGAAGGGGCAGCTGTGGGCACAGCTTCAGCAGACTTAAATGGTCCTGCTTGCTGGCTCAAAAGAGAGCAGCAGATTTCCAAGAGCAGTCCTGAAGCCCTGCCAAGGGACAGACTGCCTCCACAGGTGGGTCCCTGACCCCTGTGCCTCCTGACAGGCAGACAGCCCCCAGTAGGGTTCAACAGACACCTCATAAAGGTGGCATCTGGTGGGTGCCCCTCTGGGATGAAGCTTCCAGAGGAAAGAACAGGTAGCAATCTTTGCTGTTCTGTAGCCTCCACTGGTGATACCCAGACAAACAGGGTCTGGAGTAGACCTCCAGCAAACTCCAGTGACCTGTAGCATAGGGGCCAGACTGTTAGAAGGAAAACTAACAAACAAAAGGAATAGTGTCAACATCAATTTTAAAAAGCCCATGCAAAAACTCCATCTGAAGGTCACCAACATCACAGACCAAAGGTAGATAAATCCACAAGATGAGGAAAAACCAGCACGAAAAGGCTGAAAATTTCTAAAAACCAGAATGCCGCTTCTTCTCCAAAGGATCACAAGTCCTTGCCAGCAAGGGAACAGAACTGGATAGAAAATGAGTTTGACGAATGGACAGAAATAGGCTTTGGATGGTGGGTAATAATAAACTCCTTTGAGCTAAAGGAGCATGTTCTAACCCAATGCAAGGAAATTAAGAACTGTGACAAAAGGGCCGGGCGCGGTAGCTCAAGCCTGTAATCCCAGCACTTTGGGAGGCCGAGATGGGCGGATCACGAGGTCAGGAGATGGAGACCATCCTGGCTAACACGGTGAAACCCCGTCTCTACTAAAAAATACAAAAAAACTAGCCAGGCGAGGTGGTGGGTGCCTGTAGTTCCAGCTACTCCAGAGGCTGAGGCAGGAGAATAGCGTGAACCCGGGAGGCGGAGCTTGCAGTGAGCAGAGATCAGGCCACTGCACTCCAGCCTGGGCGACAGAGCCAGACTCCGTCTCAAAAAAAAAAAAAAAAAAAAACTGGGACAAAAGGTTAGAGGAATTCCTAACTAGAATAACCAGTTTAGAGAAGAACATAAATAACCTGACAGAGCTGAAAAACACAGAACAAGAACTGTGTGAAGCATACACAAATATCATAGCCAAATTGATCAAGAAGAATAAAGGATATCAGAGATTCAAGATTCAACTTAATGAAATAAAGCCTGAAGACAAGATTAGAGAAAAAAAGAATAAAAAGGAATGAACAAAGCCTCCAAGAAATATGGGACTATGTGAAAAGATCAAACCTACATTTGATTGGTGCACCTGAAAGTGACGGGGAGACTGGAACCAAGTTGGAAAACACTTTTCAGGATATTATCCAAGAGGACTTCTCCAGCCTAGCAAGACAGGCCAACATTCAAATTCAGGAAATACAGAGAACAACACAAAGATATTCCTCAAGCAGAGCAATCCCAAGACACGTAATAATCAAATGCACCAAGGTTGAAATGAAGGAAAAAATGTTAAGGGCAGCTGGAGAGAAAGATCAGGTTACATACAGAAGAAAAAAAAAAAAAAAAAAAGAAAAGCCCATCAGACTATAGTGGATCTCTCTGCAAAAACCCTACAAGCCAGAAGAGAGTGGGGGCCACTATTCAACATTCTTAAAGAATTTTCAACCCAGAATTTTATATTCAGCCAAAGTAAGCTTCATGAGTGAAGGAGAAATAAAATCCTTCACAGACAAGCAAATGCTGAGAGATTTTGTCACCACCAGACCTCTCTTGTAAGAGCTCTTGAAGGAAGCACTAAATATGGAAAGGAAAAACCAGTACCAGCCACTGCAAAAACATACCAAATTGTAAAGACCATCGACACCATGAAGGAATTGCATCAACTAATGGGCAAAATAACCAGCTAGCATCATAATGACAGGATGGAATTCATACATAACAATATTAACCTTAAATGTAAATGAACTAAATGCCCCAATTAAAAGACAAGGCATGCCAACTTGGATAAAGAGATAAGACCCATTAGTGTGTTGTATTCAGGAGACCCATCTCATGTGCAAAGACATACATAGGCTCAAAATAAAAGGATGAAGGAACATTTACCAAGCAAATGAAAAAAAAAAAGCAGGGGTTGCAATCCTATTCTCCGATAAAAGAGACTTTAACACAATAAAGATCAAAAAAGACAAAGAATGGTATTGGGCATTACATAATGGTAAGGGGATCAATGCAACAAGAAGAGCTAATTATCCTAAATATGTATGCACCCAATTCAGGAGCACCCAGATTCATAAAGCAAGCTCTTAGAGACCTACAAAGAGACTTAGATTCCCACATAATAATAATGGGAGACTTTAACACTCCACTGTCAATGTTAGACACACTAAGGAGACAGATAATTAACAAGGATGTTCAGGAGTTGAATTCAGCTTTGGACCAAGCTGACCTAACAGACATCTATGGAACTCTCAATGCCAAATAAACAGAACACACATTCTTCTCAGCACCACATCACACCTATTCTAAAATTGACCACATAATTGGAAGTATAATACTCCTCAGCAAATGCAAAAGAATGGAAATCATAACAAACAGTCTCCCAGACTACAGTGCAATCAAATTTGACTCAGGATTAAGAAACTCACTCAAAACTGCACAACTATATGGAAACTGAACAACCTGCTCCTGATTGACTACTGGGTAAATAATACAATAAAGGAAGAAATAAATAAATTATTTGAAACTAATGAGAACAAAGACACAATGTACCAGAATCTCTGGGATGCAGCTAAAGCAGTGTTTAGAGGGAAATTTATAGCACCAGATACCTAGAGGAGAAAGCAGGAATGATCTAAATAGACACCCTAACATCACAATTAAAAGAACTAGATAAGCAAGAGCAAACAAATTCAAAAGTTAACAGAAGACAAGAAATAACTAAGATCAGAGCAGAACTGAAGGAGACACAGACACAAAAAACCCTTCAAAAAATCAATGAATCCAGGAGCTGGGTTTTTTTTTTAAAGATTAACAAAGTAGATATAGGTCACTAGCCACACTAAAAAAGAAGAGAAGAAAGAAGAATCAAATAGACACAACAAAAAATGCTAAAGAGGATATCTCAACTAATTACACAGAAATACAAACTACCATCAGAGAATACTATAAACACCTCTAAGCAAATAAACTAGAAAATCTAGAAGAAATGCATAAATTCCTGGACACATACACCCTCTCAAGACTAAACCAGGAAGAAGTCAAATCCCTGAATAGACCTATAACAAGTTCTGAAATTGAGGCAGTAATTAATAGCCTACAAACCCAAAAAGCCCAGGACCAGATGGATTCACAGCCAGATTCTACAAGGGTACAAACAGGGGCTGGTACCATTCCTTCTGAAACTATTCCAAATAATAGAAAAGAAGGGACTATACCCTAACTCATTTTATGAGACCAACATCATCCTGATACAAAAACCTGGCAGAGACACAATAAAAAAAAAGAAAATTTCAGCTGATATCCTTGATGAACATTGATGTAAAAGTCTTCAATAAAATACTGGCAAACCAAATCTACTAGCACATCAAAAAGCTTATCCACCACGATCAAGTTGGCTTCATCCCTGGGCTGCAAGTCTGGTTCAACATGTGCAAATCAATAAAAGTAATCCATCACATAAAGAGAATCTATGAGAAAAACCACATGATTATCTCAATAGATGCAGGAAAGGCCTTCGATAAAATTCAACACCCCTTGTTAAAAACTCTCAATAAATAAGTATTGATGAAATGTATCTCAAAATAATAAGAACCATTTATGACAAACCCACAGCCAATGTCATACTGAATGGGCAAAACCTGGAAACATTCCCTTCGAAAACCAGGACAAGACATGGATGCCCTGTCTCACCACTCCTATTCAACATAGTATTGGAAGTTCTGGCCAGGGCAAACAGGCAAGAGAAAGAAATAAAAGTTATTCAGATAGGAAGAGAGGAAGTCAAATTGTCTCTGTTTGCAGATGACATATTTTATATTTAGAAAACCCCATTGTTTCAGTCCAAAATCTCATTACACTGATAAGCAGCTTTGGCAAAGTCACAGAATACAAAATCAATGTGCAAAAAATCACAAACATCCCTACACACCAATAAAAGACAAATAGAGAACCAAATCATGAGTGAACTCCCTTTCACAATTGCTACAGAGAGAATAAAATACCTAGGAATACAACTTACAAGAAATGTGAAGGACCTCTTCAAGGAGAACTATAAACCATTCCTCAAGGAAATAAGAGAGGACACAAACAAATGGAAAAACATTCCATGCCCATGGATGGGAAGAATCAATATCGTGAAAATGGCCATACTGCCCAAAGTAATTTATAGATTCAGTGCTATCCCCATCAAGCTACCACTGACTTTCTCACAGAATTAGAAAAAACTACTTTAAGTCTCATATGGAACCAAAAAAGAGCCCGTATAGCCAAGCCAATCCTAAGCAAAAAGAACAAAGCTGGAGGCATCAAGCTACCTGACTTCAAACTATGCTACAAGGCTCCAGTAACCAAAACAGCATCATACTACTACCAAAACAGATATATAGACCAATGAAACAGAATAGAGGCCTCAGAAATAACACTGCACATCTAGAGCCATCTGATATTTGACAAACCTACAAAAACAAGCAATTGGGGAAAGGATTCCCCATTTAATAAATGGTGTTGGGAAAACTGGCTAACCACATGCAGAAAACTGAAACTGGATCCCTTCCTTACACCTTATATAAAATTAACTAAAGATGGATTAAAGACTTAAACATAAGACCTAACACCATAAAAACCCTAGAAGATAACCTAGACAATACCATTCAGGACATAGGCATGATCAAAAACTTCATGATTAAAACACCAAAAGCAATGGCAACAAAAGCCAAAACTGACAAATGGGATCTAATTAAACTAAAGAGCTTCTGCACAGCAAAAGAAACTATCATCAGAGTGAACTGGCAACCTACAGAATGGGAGAAAATTGTTGCAATCTACCCATCTGACAAAGGGCTAATATCCATAATCCGCAAGGAACTTAAACAAATTTACAAGAAAAAAACAAACAACTCCATCAAAAAATGGGCAAGGATATGAGCAGACACTTCTCAAAAGAAGATATCTATGTGGCCAACAAACATAAAAAAAGCTCATCATCACTGGTCATTAAAGAAATGCAAATCAAAACTACAATGAGATACCGTCTCATGCCAGTTAGAATGGCGATCATTAAAAGGAAACAACAGATGCCGGAGATATTGTGGAGAAATGGAAACACTTTTACACTGTTGGTGGTAGTGTAAATTAGTTCAACCATTGTGGAAGACAGTGTGGCAATTCCTCAAGGATCTAGAACCAGAAATACAATTTGACCCAGCAATCCCATAATTGGGTATATACCTAAAGGATTATAAATCTTTCTACTATAAAGACACATGCACACGTATGTTTATTGTAGCACTGTTCACAATAGCAAAGACTTGGAACCAACCCAAATGCCCATCAATGATAGACTGGATAAAGAAAATGTGGCACATATACACCATGGAATACTATACAGCCATAAAAAAGGATGAGTTCATGTCCTTTGCAGGTACATGGATAAAGCTAGATACCATCATTCTCAGCAAAGTAACACAGGGACAGAGAACCGGACACCCATGTTCTCACTCATAAGTAGGAGTTGAGCAATGAGAACACATGGACATAGGGAGAGAAACATCACACACTGGGCCTCTTGGTGGGTGGGGTGCTAGGGGAGGGTGCTAGGGGTGCTGCTACATTAGGAGAAATACCTAATGTAGATGACGGGTTGATGGGTGCAGCAAAACACCATGGCACCTGTATACCTATGTTATAAACCTGCACATTCTACACATGTACCCCAGGATTAAAGTATATATATATATAC
>NW_012119177.1:16557-30367 GCF_000951035.1 Colobus angolensis palliatus | reverse complement strand
ATATATATATAAAAGAAATGCAAATCAAATCACAATGAGATACAATCTCACACCAGTCAGAATGATTGTAATTAAAAAGTCAAAAATAGCATGTTGGCAAGGCTGTGGAGAAAAGGGAATACTTATGCCCTGTTGGTGGAAATGTAAATTAGTTCAGCCACTATGAAATGTATTATGGAGATTTCTCAAAGAACTGAAAACAGAACTGACATTTGATCCCACACTCCTATTACTGAGCATATACTCAAAAGAAATCATTTTACCAAAAAGACACTTGTATGTTCATCACAGTGGTATTCACAATAGTTAAGATAGGAAATCAACCCAGGTATCCATCAATGGATGACTGGATAATGAAAATTTGATACCTATACACCATGGAATACTATGCAGCCATAAAAAAAAAATCATGTTCTTTGCAGCAACATGAATGCAGCTGGAGGTTATAATTCTAGGTGAATTAATGAAGGAACATAGAAGCAAATACTACATGTTCTCACATATATGTGGGAGAAAACATTGAGTACATATAGACATAAAGATGGGAACAACACTCACTGTAGACTGTTAGAGGAGTCAGAAAGCGAGGCAGGATGGGTTGAAAAATGACCTATAGGGTACTATGCTCACTACCTGGGTGATGGGACCTGTACCTCAAACCTCAGCATCAAGCAACATACCCATGAAATAAAATTGCATGTGTACTCTTTGTATATAAAATGAAAGTTATAATTGCAAAACAAGAAATGTTCTATTAAAAATTCTATTTCTATATTTCATGTTACCTTCATATCACTCATAAATATATCACATAGGGTCAAATAATAAATGCGAGATAACTAGTGGTTTTACCTAGACGACTGTATCACACTGGTGATTTTTCATTTCTTGAAAATAGATTACTTACATGAGCATAGCATTTTTATGTGATGCAATTTAGATAAGCACTGGCAGCAAAATGAAAGCTGGATTTCAAATTACACAACTAAAATATTTCGTTCTGGTGACTGTGTTGCTCTAAGCTGATATGATTTCACAAAGTATTACTAATTAAGATGTGTACTTAAATGGTATTTGTAAAGTTAAATAAGAAAGTGATATTCAACCAAACAATTCTGGGAGAACTTTGGAATATTATATATATTTCCATTCTTGGAAATACATATACATATATCAAAATTTATATGTACATATACATATTTTACATAACATATATAAAATATACACATACACATATACATATACATGTGTATATACATATACACACATATACATATGTATATATACGTATATATATATAGGCATATACATATTTTACATATACATATGCAAAATCTGTATATGTAAAATATTTATTTATTTCACCCATACAAATTTATGGGTGAAATAAAGAATACCATAAACCACCAGCGTAAGACATATAATGTTCAGGTTTGTTTTGCTTTAGTGATTATTTTTTAAAAATGAAAAATGTACAACATACTAAAAATCTTCTTAGTTTTGTGCTATGATGAAACATGTTTTTACTACAGCTACAGTTACGTAAATAAAAAGAGTGTAATAATGTCAGATTATGCCAAAGTTCTTTGCCCAGAAGGCCATTACTAAGACATCTGTTTTATCCATGAGTCAGAGCAGATCGACAGCTATATTTTTAAACAAATGTGTCATCTTGTAAACCAGTGACTGTATCTTTCATTTTAAATATCTGAAAAACAACTGATTCCTCCAAATCAACAATTCTCTGATTTAATTATAAATTTGATAGCACTGAACATATTTTTGTTGTTTTCATTGTTGTAATACCTTACTGGGATAACAATTTTAAAACTATATTGAGACTAAAACATATATGATTGATTAAAAACAGAGAGTTGGTGGATAAGCTTGAAATAAGGTCAAAGTATGCAAAACAGAAAAATCAGAAAAATCTAAAATCCTTGAGGTTTGAAATAGAAAAGAGTTACTATTAAGACTCCCTGCAATGAACCTATAAGTGAAGATGGTAGTAATCTCTTAACACAATCAGAGGGTCTTTTGGAAGCAACAGCAATGTAAGAAACAGTATTTATAGATAGTTGTTTGTAGTACGCAAATTAATGGAAGACAGCTGAATAATGGCTTTAAGAAACATCACTCTGACAATCACATTTAAAATTCAGCGATGGGAATTTTAAAGAAAGTGTCACAACTGAAGAGAAAAGTCTCTGTTAAAGATAATTCAAGGAAAGGATACTCAAAGCAGTACTAGTTTTCCAATTGCTGATTCTTCCATGAAAACCAGCTTCAGAATTTCCTTGGTAGTAAAAATTTGTACAATAGTGCAAACATCGATGACCCAGAGAATTGAATCGGCTTTAGGTTGAAAAAAAAAAAAAACAAACAAAACTTTATGCTAAAAAACGTGTGCTTATTGGATAATATTATCAATCATTTTAATATACTTACATACTATTTTTAAATGACTGCGTAGAGGTTGCCTATTACTTGGTTCTTTACCTTAGAGGAAATAATGGAAAACTGATAATTTGGACATTTAACTGATATTTGGTTAAAAGGGTTAAATTCCTCTATTATCTCAATAATAGAAAAATGACGCCTAGTTGTCTTAGTTAGCAGGCATGATATTGAGACCAAAGAGAAACTAAAATTACAGGACAAAATTGTGAATGTTTTGGTTTTCTTTTTGCACTACAAGATATGCAGACTAAAATGGAATTTGAGCATTGGATGAGAGAGTTTATTATGAGAATGAGTTGTTTGAAATTCATTTTATTTACATGAGATGTATGGGTGAAATAACAAATATCATTAACCACGAGCATCCTCAAATTCTTTTCCCTGAGTTCCTTTCAATCTACAGTATTATGCAACCACCAACCCTCTCAGGAAGACATCCTTATCAACATTTTTATCAAAATGGGTGAAAAACATTCTATACCACATTTGGGGCAGTATTCTTAGTGCAGTAACTTCACTGATTGCTACTATATGGTATAGAGAGTGGAGAAAAACAGTTGCCATCTGAATCTATATACTTATATGAAAGACTATGTTAATATATTATGACATCGACTGAGACGCAAACCAAAATAATTCAATGTTGAATATGAAATGAGCATTAATTCTCTTCAATTCAGCCCAAATTTCTGAAGTTGACAGGCCCCTTGAAGAAGGAATCCTGTCTGTTAGTCAAGAACAGTAAAAAATGTTTTTTTCTGATGGTAATTAATTTTAAAGACTGCCACACCCCATGGAGTATACAATTTTTATATGAATCCACAGAATATTCACAGGGTGTGTGCTAGTCAGAGCCATCCAGAGAAATAGATGAATAGGAGATATGTTTGTTTGTTTGTTTATTATAAGGAATTGGCTTATGCTATTGTGCAGGCAGGTAAGCCCCAAGATCTACATGGCAAGCTGGAGACCCAAAATTGCTGATGGTTTAGTTCCAGTCCAAGTCTGAAGGCCTGAGAACCAGGAGAGCTGGTGGTGTGCTTCCTGTCTGAAGGCTGGCAGGCTGGAGATGGAGGAATGGCCAGTGTTTCAGTTTGAGTTCAAAAGCAGGAAAAAAGCCAATGTCCCAGCTTCAAGGAAGTTGGGCAGGAAAAAAAAAAAAAAAAAAGAGTCTCTCTTATTTAAGACAGGGTCAGCAATTTTGTTCTAGTGAGGATTTCAACAGATTGGATGGGGCCCATTCAAATGTGCATCTCATCCAAATACACCTTCATGAAAACACTGAGAATAATGTTTGATCAAATATCTGGGCACCCTGTAGCCCAGTCAAGTTCACACATAAAATTATTCATTACAGGGTATATGTTCATACTTCATCACATTTACGATATGCAAAATTAATAAATAATTTTGAGGTTAAATAACAGCAACAGAACATTTCAGGGAGAAGTAAACATATGTGCATTCTACAGAGAGGTTAAGATCAATATATATAATAGTCATTGCTTTTTCATGAAATTGTGGATTCTAATTGTAATTTAATCAAATGATTAAAATTTTGTTTTCATTTTAACAGATTAAAAAATGATTACCTATTAATTATCCTGCTTAATGAAACTAAAGAGTAGAATTCAACACTGTGTCCAAATCTAATAGTTTACCACAGAGAAAAGTAAATAGCAATATCTAATATTTCAAAAATTTTAAACATTTTATCTTCTAACCACTCTTATGAGACTGTTATTTAGTTTAATATCACATATATTTTTTCACTAGATAATATGCAAGATAATATTCTTGAGATTGTGGTGAAGTAGGGGAGGGTACAAATACGAATCAAATAAAGTCTCTTACATCAAGCTTCTTATATAGTAATTACACTTTATTGAAATAGTGGCATAACTCTAGTTATAGTAGAACATAAGTTCACACAAAATTATAAATAATAAAATGAAAAAAACATAATAGAAAGCAATGGAGCTTTCTAGAAAGCTATTCTGTGTTTCAGAAAAATCTTTCCAGCTAATATATGATGGATTATAAGGAGGTAGGAATGGAGTAAAGAGACAGAAAATTAAGAGGTTTAAAAGTACTTTAAATAAAAGATAGTCATAGATTAAATCAACATCCCCTCAGTGGGGGTGGTAAGTCGTCAGATTTCAGGATGTATTTTCAAGGTAGTGATGGCTGAATTTAGAAGCAGGTTTTTAAAAAGTACACAAGAAAGAGAATAAACAATAATGGCACCTAGCTTTGCAGACTAAATAACTTCCTAATTTACTGAAACGGGGAGGGCTTGAGGGAAAATAGATATGAAGGAAAATTAATAGTTCTATTATAGTCATGTCCAGTTTGAGATGTTCATTGCCCACCTTGACAGAGATTGAAGAGAGACCATTGCATAAATGATGCTAGGGCTCAAAGAAGAGACCTAAGTGCTAGATAAGACATTTGAATCAATATATGGATAGTATTTGAAGGCACAAGAAAGAATGAGATGGCACAGGTAGAAAAGGTAGATGCAGGAGCCCATGGTCACTTCAACATCCAGAGCCCAGTAGACAGACGAAGAGGAGACAAGAAAGGTTTCTGAGGAGAGGCTGTGAGGGAGGGAAACCAGGAATATTAGAATCCTAGAGAGGTATGTGTTTTATAAAGGAGGCAGTAGGCAGTGGTCAGCCTTTTCAAGTGCTTCTTGGAAGTGAAAGAAAATGACAGAAAACTGACTGATAGATTTGGCAATACATAAGTCACCTGTCACCCTAATAAGAACTATTTTAGGGGAGTAGAGAGTATAAAAACCTCATTGGAGCTCTGCCATTCGCTATGAGGTTGTAGCAGTGATGCAGTAGCCCACACCATTGCACCCTTGCTGGCCTCTCCTTGCCTAGCAAGAAGACCCTGCCATAGTGGCCCAGTCCACTGCCATCCCCCCACAGCCAAGTCTACCAGATCGGAATCCTCATCCTCCTTCCTCAGAGTGTGTGGTGGCCCTAGCACTGTAAGATGGCAGAACTCCATCCAGAGCTACATGACGACATCCACCACACTTGCAAGCCTGGGTAGTGCGCTGTGCCTTGGTAGCAGTTGCTGCCTCTATACCTTGTCTCCTGTGTTTTGTGTATGCCAGGAGCTACTCCACCATGTACCATCAACAGCAACTTGGAAAAAAATGCCTGCACCAACAAGAAAATGGAGCTGCAGAAGCTGAGTGATTGTTTCATACACGTCGACAAGGTGCACTTCTTGGTGCAAAAGAACAACATCCTGCTGATAAACTGAAGCAGCTCAAGAACCAGGGAAAGTAAGCCTGGGGAACTTCTATAAGGAGGAGGAAATGCAAGAGCTGCATCAGCAAGTGGACCGGTTCACCAAGGCCAGTATCAAGGTTCAGCATGACATCCTAGCCAAGGACATGAAGACAATTTGCAGAAAGTGATGCTTCAGAGGAGGAAGCTAAGAGCACCCTTAGAAATCATGCAAACTTGAAGATTGGATGTTGACAATGCTTCTTTGGCACTCCATGACTTGAAGGTAAAGTGGACTCCTTGCAAGAAGAGATCGCCTTTTTTGAAGGAACTGCACAGGAATGAAACCCAGGAGCTGCAGGTCCAGATTCAGGAAGAGCCACACAAATTGATGATGTTTCCAAGCCCGACCTCACGGCTGCACTGCGTGATGTGTGTTAGTAGTATGAAAGTGTAGTTACTAAGAACCTTCATGAACAAGGCCAGGTTTGTTGGTCTCTCTGAGGCTATTAACTGAACCTGGACAGTGATGTCCTGCATTAGGTAAAGCAGGAGTCAAAAGAGTACCAAAGATAGGTCCAGGCCCTCACTGGCCAAGCACTCAAAGGAACTGAGAAGTCTCTGCAGTGTCAGGTGTGCAAAATAGATGAGAACTTTGTTGTGAACTACCAAGAAACTATTGGCCTCATGCAGGATGAGATTCAGAATGGGAAGGAAGAAATAATTAAGACCTGCCACCTTAATCAATGTCAGGAACTGTGGGATGTTCATAGAACCCTTGACATTGAAATTGCCACCTACAAAATGCTGCTGGAAGGTGAGGAGAGCAGGAATTCTCTGTCTCTTTCAAACTTTTCTTCTCAGAACAGGAGGGAAACCATTCTGAGTTCACTCCCTCTGGTTGACAGCTACTCATACAGGATCCTTCTGACATTTAAAACTGGGAGATGGACAGGTTATCAATGAACCTTCTCAGCCTCATGATTAGCTTGATGAAAATTGCACATACTCACTGCAGCAATATATTACTAGCAAGAATAAAAAGGAAGACTATATCTTAAAGAAACAGCCTTCAAATGCCTTTCTACGGCTTTTCAGTAGCATAAGATAAATTTGGAATAGAAACAAGTTACAGTTCTTAAGAACTAGCACTCCTAAAAGATTTAGAACAAAAGTTTAAAACTTAGTCTGGTTTATGAAGAAGTTTTGTGCTACACCAGTTTTGTAAAAATATTTTGAAAATCGTTATAACTGCTTTTTTTTCCTAGCAAGTATTAGACTAACTTGTTTCTACTTCAATAAACCTTTGGAAAAACTAACCAGGAAACAACAACAATTTTTAAAATACTTCTTGGAATGAACTGAAGAGAGAATGGAAGGTAAGAAACTGGGGAGAGCAAGAATACTTTCACTTTTTGAGGAGTTTTGTTGTTAAGGAGAGAAGTAAACAAGATCAGTAGTTGGAGGAAAATGTGGGATAAAGAGATGTGTTTTGATTTTGGTTTTTAAAGATAGGTGATATTGAGACACATATGCGCTAATTCTGTGGAGATGAAAAAATCTGATGAAGGTGAAAGAAAGTAGATATATAATTGTAGGAATAAAGCCTTTGAGAAGTAAGGGGATGAGGTTCCAGGTCAGCAGAAGCTGGCCTAAGAAGCAGATACTTCCTCTTTCATAACAGGATAGAGGGCTGAGACATAGTAGGAGATACAGGCAGGTTTTTAGAACTTGTGGTGGAAACATGAGATTTTGATTTCATCACACTACACTAGTTTTCTCTGTAAATGTTTTTGAGAGGTCATCATATGAATGTTAAAAGAGAAGGTTTTGTTGAAGATTTGAGGAGAGAAAAGGATAGGATGGTGAATTTAACAGGAAAATGTAGTGGTATTCTGGAAGTGTTTAGTGTCCCTTCAAGATTTAAATTGAAGCCAGTTTGACTATGTGTTTTTTTTGTTGTTGTTTGTTTGTTTTGTTTTGTTTTGTTTTTTGAGATGAAGTCTTGTTCTGTCACCCAGGTTGGAGTGTAGTGGCATGATCTCATCTCACTGCAACCTCTGCCTCCCGTGTTCAAGCGATTTTCCTACCCCAGTCTCCGAGTAGCTGGGATTACAGGTGTGTGCCACTATGCCCAGTTAATTTTTTATATTTTTAGTAGAGACGGAATTTCACTGTGTTAGCCAGGATGGTCTTGATACCCTGACCTCGTGATCTGCCCACCTCAGCCTCCCAAAATGCTGGGATTACAAGCATGAGCCACTGCACCAGGCATGTAGACCTTTTATTAGTCAAGTTTGGTTTTTCATGTGCACTTAGGAAGTAAGCAGGAAAATATGTTTAATTGGTACTGTTTTGCCAGAAGGATATGATGGCTAGACCATGGAATCTAAGAGAAGTAATGATAAAAGTTATTATGTAGGTGACAAAATAATCTGTACAACAAACCCTCATGACATGCAGTTTACCTATATGGCAAACCTGAGCATGTATACTTGAGCCTAAAATAAAATTTAAAAAGAGAAGCAAGTTCTCAGTACATTAATAGTTGATGATTGACTTTATTTTCTGTGCTGTCACGCATGTATTTTCTAAAAATACTGCAAAGCTGGCTCAGATATTAAAAAAATAAACAATGCATACATGTGGCCTTGAATCTTATTCCAATTCAAACTTTGACTCAAGTTATTTGAGCACAGATTTTGAATATCAAGATAAATAGCCTATATATTTTGTGTTAAACCATTTAGAACACATATCATATAGATCAATTGAAGAGTGCATTTATAAATAGAACTGTATAAACAATCCAAAGTGGAAGGAAGAATCTAGAGGAATGCCAAAAAAGATAATATAAAAGCAATGATAGCACACTCCATAAAGGGAGAAAACAAAGAGACAAAGGTTATGTCTAAATAATGCCAAAGCAAACAGTTGGTAAGTGAAACATCTAGTCAATCAGCTGCATGTTTTGTCTACGGAGAGCCTAGCAACTGACTTTACTGATTTTTTTTTTTTTTTTTCACTGAATTGACTGAATTAACTGGTTTTTTTGGAGGCATGTTGACATATGCATAATGAAAGAGTCAGAAAGGAAGTAAAGGAAAGGATGCACTTGGGAAAAAAGTCCTTGGGATCTCGAAGTGATAGGTGATAAAATTAAAAGATTATAAATTGAAACGAGAGCAGATTTTGGGAGGGGAATGAACTTAGTTACATAAAATCAAATTTGGAATATAAGCTACAGGAGTGTATTTTCCATAATTATGGGAGACTTGTTTGTGACACAATGGAAATATTTGAAGACTAAGAAGAGTTTCTAAAGGGTCTGCTTTTAGTCTCTTGTATTGATTCTGCAACATTTATTACTAGCACATATTAATAAAGTGCAAATTATCTTCCTTGAATTATAATTTCATTTACTATTACAACAATATTCATCTTCCTACCCTTCCTACTTTTTAAATACTGAGTTTCAGCTACTCTTCTTAATACTTCACCATACAAGTATACTAACAAAAGAACAACTTCCAAATCTCCTAATGACAAGATCATCTACCTGCAAACAATTTATATTTAGAAAGTTATATAAGTCACATTATGCACTTTTAAATTTATTCTACCTGGAAAGTAGTGAATTACTAGAGGAGATGCACTATCCTGCTAGGTCATGTGGATAGTAAGGAGGAGGAGAAAGACACGCAACAGTGTACAGTATTTGAAAATAAATATTCTTTTAGCACTTCAATATTTAAGGATTGATTAAGTATGTATATACATATATATAATTTTTAGTTTTGTTTAAAAATATATAAATTATAGTATATGAAACAAGAAACTGTTCGTGCATACTAGGTGAAGATTTACAGAAAGTATAGAAAAAAATGTCATTCAATTGACTCTATAGTACAAATGGGGCCAATACAATGCTCACTCTTTGCTGCTACTTCTAGATTATCTTCCTGATTTTTTTCCCTAGATTCTCTTAAAATGGCTCACTTAAACAATAATTTTTAAAGCTCCATTGAAGAATTATAAGGAAATAACTTGACAAAAGATTCAAATACATTTAACACTGAAATATGTATTTTCAATGATCTTTCCCTGCCCTCTGCCACCCAAAAACCCATGCTGTCCACATGAAGCCCAGAGAATAACTTCTTTCAGAATTCCCTTCTGCCTAACTCTGTAAGCAATATTCTACTTTCTAGAAAGCCATGTGTCATATCGGGAAAAAGACTGACTTGGAAAACAGACCCTGGTCTTTCAGTTTACTAACTCTATGATTTTGGATGAGTTGTTTAAATTTTCTGTGTCAATTCAGACAGATGAGTAATGGATTTAATGAGATAGTGTATGGAAAGTACATAATAATTGCTTGATTTTCCTTATTGTTTTTACTTTGTATCAGTAGATCACAGCAATTTCAAAATTCATTTTGTAAACAATCCACTAAAATGTAAGTTGTTTCTCTACTCAGAAATAATCATGTTGAATTCGTTAATAAGAAATCCCTAAATATATTATATTAAGAATACATAACGTGTTTACTTATAGACACTGAAGTTCAACTCCATTTTACTTCCCAAAATACACTTTTCGGGGTAGCAAAAAGATCTCTATTCAAATCTGCCAGATCTTTTTATAACTTTCAGGTAAGCTGTTGTACTTATCATTCAAAGTTGTAATAGAAATCACTACTACTTTAAGCTCAACAAATTTTGCGCATTATTTGTTCCTCAAAATTTGAATCCAAATGGAAATTGCAGTTTTAAATTCTGAAAGTTTCCTGGTTTTTCACTTTTGTACAAAATATAAAACTTTTACTAATTCATACAAAATATATGGGTGATTGGAGAATCATGTGTACTTTCTTAATCAAATGCTTAACTGAAAGTTTATAGCAAATGTGAAACAAATGATATCACTTATATTTAAGCAATAGGTGATATGCTTAAGATAATCACTAACAAAAATAACATATTTATAATAATTAAGAGTGAGCAAATAGAGATAAGGAAAAGACAATAAAATGCTCACAAATTTTTTTTAGGTTTCTTACAAAATTCTGAGTGCAATGTAACTTTTTCAAAAGATCTTTAATAATTTTAAAGCAATAGATATGTATTCTTTCATGTTAATTTGCTAAACCTCATTTCAATCTCTCTTTATTTTCTGAAGTCTTATAAGTAACGTCTGCCATCCATCACTGACTGTCATCTGAGGAGATAAAACAAGGAATGTTCCAAGTATGTTTTGAAAGCACCATGGAAATAAGTTGTTTAGACAGAGTAAGAAGTGGTAAATAGGAAAAATAGCCAATCTGGAAAGAGAGGAATCAGCTATACAATGGGGGTCAAAGGGGAGAAAAGACAAAAAAATTAAAAGATTTTATCAATAACAGTAACAACTTCAAAATCCATCCTGAGCCTATTTTTTAAAGTAAAACTTAATTGAATTGAATGAAATTCTTATCTCATTGTTGAGTTGATAAAATTTAATGTCAAATGAACTTCTCTGTTTTAGGCAAGGGAAAAATATGAGGACAGTTCTTCCACACCCTTCTAGTAACAGAAAGTTTGGATGCTACGGGATGGTATATTAGAAATAATAAATTAATTCCACAATGTTTTAACAACCAAAAAGAACATTTGAGTCAGATTAAAAAAAAAAAAACACCAGATGCATTTGTACAAGACATACTACACAGCAGCAGAACTCTCTTCTACCCTAGCTGTAGTCCCCACCACCACACTTAAAAGATTAGCGATATCTCAGGAGATATATTGGAGTTACATACATGAATAATTTGGTTACAATGAAAACAGTCATCTAATTTCCTGATTAGGTATCTGTGTATGCAACAGAGTTGCTAATCTGCACTTGCATATTTGAAGCAGGGGAGGGGTTTAGGGAGGGTAGAAAACTTGAGATATATGGCAGAGTGGAGAGAGAGGGCTGTGTATGGAAAGAGCTGCAGTGAGGCAAGTGCACTCTCATTTCTTTGGGTGGCAGTAGATGTGTGCCTCATCATGACCCAGTGGACAATAAAGAAGTAACAGTGCTTTAGATGTCTGCTTGGTATTCCATCAAGAGATCCTGGCAAGCATGTAAGGATGAGGAGCCAGAGAAGACTCCATCTAAGAAATTTCTTCAAAAGAGGGTAACCCAGAAAATAATCTTCATTATTTGCAAATGATGAAGAATTGATCAAAGGTGCCTCTAAAGAACCAACTCATGACACATGTAAAATGCCACTAGTTAAACACATGCCACAAAGAGGGCTTAAGAAGGAGGAAAAGAAAAATCAATAGAGAAGGGAGTGTGCTTTCTCTCTGAACTACTTTTTTCTATGCCTGGATAAAAATGGACCCAGAAGGGGAAGGGAAGGAGGAAAGAAAGAACAGCCCTCACTGCTACCTACAAGTGGCTTTTGGCCCAAAGTCAGGTTTGAATTTAGGAAAAAAAAAAGGATATGAGTTTGAAACTTTAATCTGGATAAAACAGAATTGGATTAGATTGTTTCATGCCTTAAAATGAGGAGAAAGCTATAGAATCCTCTCAAGGTGTAATTGAAGGATGGAAGATGAAGAGTCTCCATGTCATGGTCGAAGGTAAAGATTACAGGGGAAAGAATAATGCTTCATGCTTGCATCCTCAAGTTTTGAAATTCAATAAAGTGGTTATATTAGTTAAGTGGTAATATTTAATTATATCCCCCAAAGTATGTTCTTTTAAATTTAAGTTTACATAACAGATTATTGGAGAAGTTTGACTCTTTCTCTTAAAACATCTAATAAGAGATGCCCTTATAATAAAAATCAGTGAAATCAAATCCAAGTCTTGATTCCTTTTGTATTTCACATTATTCCACATGAAATTGATTCCTCAGTTATTGACCTCTTCCTAATGCTTTTTCAATAATAGTTCACATATATTTGCACTGGTGCTTTTGTAAAACTTCATGTTATTGTTTTTTATTTTTATCATTGCTATAATAATACAATGTCACTTTATCAAAATCTACTTGCATAAAATTAGAAGAGACATAATACCCCTACGTAATTTGAAGAACAAAAATCTCTCTAACTTAAGTGTATTTTTGAAGCTTTATGAAGGATATGATACTTAGAAAGGATAAAATGTTTAATGTTCAATGCATTATTTAATATAAAATAATATGAACTAAGTAATTCTTAAAAGCCTCACAATATTCCATTCTTATTTTGAAAAATTTGTAGAAGTTAGATGAAACAACATTTTCAGTCTCATAGAATTCACTTCATATGTTGACCTTATCATCCTTGAAGCTTCTTTAGGGTTATCTGGCCAAGGTTCTTTACCCAGGATTTGTCTTTATTAAATCCAAGGTATTACTCACTTCAGCAGCAAATACACTAAAATTGTGATGATACAGAGATTACCATGGCCCCTACACAAAGATGACACACAAATTCATGAAGCATTCCATATTTTTCCAGAAAAGATTGGGATCCTATTTTCAAAGTGCTGAAAGAAAAAAAACTTTCAACCCAGAATTTTGCGTCCTGCCAGAATAAGCTTTATAAATGAAAGAGAAATGAAGTCTTTCCCAGACAAGCGAACACTGAAAGAATTCATCATCATCAGACCAACCTTACAAGAAATGCTCAAAGGAGTCCTTAACATAGAAATAAAAGGTTTACACTCATCATCATAAAAACACATGAAAATATAAAACTCAGAAGTCTTATAAAAATTACACAAAGCAAGAAAATGAAGAAAGCATATAGAAACATTTAAAAACCCCACAAATCCATAAAGACAAAAAAAAACAGATAAAAAAATCAAAATAAACAAAGAATCTACAAAGCAACCAGATAAGAATGAACATTATGGCAGGAAATAAATTCATATATATATATCAACTTGAATGTAACTTGATTAAATGCTCCACTTAAAAGATACAAATTGGGGAAGAGGGGGGCAGAGCAAGATGGCCGAATAGGAACAGCTCCAAACTCCAACTCCCAGCGCGAGCGACACAGAAGACTGGTGATTTCTGCATTTTCAACTGAGGTACTGGGGTCATCTCACTAGGGAGTGCTGGACAATCGGTGCTG
>NW_012119177.1:9268-11587 GCF_000951035.1 Colobus angolensis palliatus | reverse complement strand
ATGTTTTCTCTCATGGGTTTGGTCAATTGTCTCCTATTGAAAATGATTAAAACTCAGAGGAGATAATCCTGAAAAGTAAGAACAGACTGTAAGTGTTGTGACTAATTGACCAATATTACTAGAGCTGGAAATTATCAGGAAAAATTTAATTTTAAATTAAGATATTTGAAGTAATTTTAATAAACTTTTTACTCAAACATGAAACTCTTCCACTTAGTTATAAAGTGATAGAAAATAATAGTGAAGAAGCATTATGAAAGGATGTATAAAGATACTTCTGTTTCTCAGCTCTTCTCTCAAAGTATAACTTAATTAAGCCTAAATATGCAAACTGTGTAAAAGGGAAATATTCAACTTTGTTAAAAAGATGTTTTCCGTGAAAAAAAATGTTGATGAGGAAAATACATGAATTTTTCTCTCACAAAGCAAAAAAAAAAAAAAAAAAGATACAAATTGGTGGAATCGATTAAAAATAAATCATAATTCAACTACATGCTGCTTACAAAACCTTACCTTACTTGTAAAGACACATAGGGTGTTGGTAAAGAGACGGAAAGAGATATTCCACACACACGGAAACCAAAAGCAGGCAGGAATAGCTATACTTACATCAAATAAGACAGATTTTACACTGACAACAGTAAAAAAAAGTCAAACAAGGCCATTAGATAATGAAGGATAGACTTCGATTCAACAGGAAGATATAACAATCTTAACTATATATGTACTCAATACCAGATAACCCAGATTCATAAAACAAACATTACCAGACCTAAAGAAAGAGATATACAGCAATACAATAATAGTAGGGGACTTCAACAGCCCACTGATAGAACTAGACACATCAAGACAGGAAATCTACCAAGAAACTGTGGACTTAAATTGGACTTTAGACCAAATTAATCTAAAAGACATTTACAGAACATGCTACTCAACAACTGCAGAATACAGATTTTTCTTATCAGTGCATGAAACATTGTCCCAAATAGACCATAATATAGTTCATAAAACAGGTCTCAATAAAATTTTGAAAATTGATATTATATCAACTATCTTCTCAGACCATAGTGGAATAAAACTAGAAATCAATTCAAAGAGGAACTGCCAAAACTACATAAATACATTAAAATTAAACAATTAAATGAATGCTCTTTGGGCCAATGATGAAATTAAGAGAGGAATTTAAAAACCTTTCAAAATAAATTAAAACAGGGAGACATCATACCGAAACATCTGGGATACAGGAAAAGTGTGCTAAGATGAAAGTTTACAGTGTTAAATACTGACATAAAAAATTAGAAAGATCATAAATTAACATCTTATTATCTTACCTCAAGAAATTAGAAAAAAAGAAACAAACCAAACCCAAAGCTATTTGAAGAAGATAAAAGCAAGAATCAAAAAAAAAAAAAATGAATGAAATTGAGACCCCAAAACAATAAAAATGGTCAATGAAATGAAAAATTGTTTTTTGAAAATATAGACAAAATTGTTAGACTGCTAACTAGAATAAGTATGAAAAGAAAAAATTCAAATAAACATCATCAGAAATGAAAAAGGAGACATTACAACTGATACCATAGAAGTATAAAATATCAACGACTACTATGAAGAACTGTACGCCTGTACAATTACAGACTAAAAAATCTAGAAGAAATGTATAAATTCCTGGAAATATGCAACCTTTCAAGATTGAACCTGGAAGAAATATATATCCTGAACAGATCAATAATGAGTAGTACAATTCAAGCAGTAAAAAACAAACCTCTCAACACAACAAGACCAGGATCAAATGGATTTACAGATGAATTCTAACAAACATAACAAAGAAGAACTGATACTTATCCTACTGAAAGTCTCCTAAAAAAATTGAGGAGGAGGGAATTCTCCCCAGTTCATCCAATGAAGCCAGTATCACTCTGATACCAGAGTTAAACAAGAACACAGGAACAACAACAAAAACAACAAAATGACAAACCAGTATTCTTGATGAATATAGATGCAAAAATCCTTAACAAAATACTATCAAACAAAATCCAACAGAACATCAAAAAAACAATATACCATGATCAAGTGGGATTTATTCCAGGAATGCAAGGATTATTCAATATATACAAAACAACAAATTTAATTTGCCACATACACTGAATTAAAAACAAAATTCATATGATCATCTCAATAGATGCAGAAAAACATCTGATATAATTCAGCATTTCTTCATGACTAAAACACTCAACACACTAGGCATAGAAAGAATATACTTCAGGGGGGCGGAGCAAGATGGCCGAATAGGAACAGCTGCAGTCTCCAACTCCCAGC
>NW_012119177.1:0-3603 GCF_000951035.1 Colobus angolensis palliatus | reverse complement strand
AAAAAAAGAAAGAATATACTTCAAAATAATAAAAAGCATATATGATAAACTCAAAATAATAAAAGCCATATATGATAAATAATAAAAACCATGTATGATAAGCCAACGTCATACTGAACAGGAAAAAGTTGAAAGCATCCCCCTCTAAGATCTGGAACAAGACAGGATGCCCACTTACACCACTCCTATTCAACACAGTACTGGAAGTCTTAGCCAGAGAAATCAGGCCAGAGAAAGAAATACAAATCATCTAAATTGGAAAAGAGGAAGTCAAATTATCTCTGCTGATGATATTATCTTATACCTAGAAAAACTTACAGACTGCTCTAAAAGACCCCTAGAGTTTACAAATGACTTCAGTAAAGTCACAGTATACAAAATCGATATACAGAAATTGGTAGCATTTCTGTACAACAATAATGGTCAAGCTGAGAAGCAAATAAATAAGTCAATTACATTTACACTAGTTACAAAAAAAAAGTATAAAACATTTAGGAATATATTTAACCAAGGAGGTGAAATATCTCTACAAGGAAAACTAAAACACACAAATAAAATAACTTGCAGATGAGACAAAGAAATGAAAAAACATTCCATGCTAATGGATTGGAAGAGTCAATATTGTTAAACATGATCATATTGCCCCAAATGATCTATAGGTTCAATGCAATAACTATCAAAATACCAATGTTGTCTTTCACAGAATTAGAAAAAAAAAAATCCTGAAATTTATATGAATCTCAAAAAGAGCTCAAATTCCCAATGCAATCCTAAGCAAAAAGAACAAAACTGAAGGCATCACATTACCTGACTTCAAATTATACTGCAAGGCTATTTTCATATAATAAGTAGTATAGTAACCAAAACAGAATGGTAGTAGACACACAGATCAAGGGAACAGAATAGAGAATCAAGAAATAAAGCATACATACCTACAGCCAACCGATCTTTGACAAAGTTATCAAAAACATACACTTGGGGAAAGACACCCTATTGAATTAACGATGCTGGGAAATTTGAATTGTCATATACAGGAGAATGAAACTGGATCCCTATGTCTCACCATATACAAAAATTAACTCAAGATGAATGAAATACTTAAATGTAAGCCCTGAAACTATAAAAATACTAACAGAAAACCTAGGAAAAACTCTTCTGGACATTGGTCTAGGGAAAGAATTCTTGATTAATACTCAAAAGCAAATTCAACAGAAACAAAAATAGACAAATGGGATTTAATTAAATTAAAAAGCTCTACATAGTAAAAGAAATAATCAACAAAGTGAACCAATAACCTGAAGAATGGGATTAAATATGTGCAAACTATACGTCTTACAAAAAACTAATATCCATAATCTACATGTAACTCAAACTACTCAACAATAACAAATCAAACTCCTTAAAAAGTGGACACACACAGACATTTTGAAAAAGAAGACACTGAAATGATCAAGAAGCAGATGAAAAAATGTTCAACATCACTAATCATCAGAGAAACGCAAATTAAAACCACAATGAGAGACCATCTTACATCAGTCACTTACTAAATGGCAGAAAAAAAAAAGATGTTGGTGAGGATGTGGATAAAAGAGAACCCTTACACATGGTTGGTGGGAATGTAAATTAGTGCAATCTCTATGGAAAACAGTATGGACATTTCTCAAAGAACTAAAAATAGATCTATCATTCAGTCCAGCAATCCCACTACTGGGTATATGTCCAAAGAAAAATAAATCATTATATCAAAAAGATACTTGTACCTGTTTGTTTATCGCAGCACTACTTATAACAGCAAGAATACAGAATCTATGTAAGTGTCCATCAATTAATGATTGGATAAAGTTATTAAATATGTGCACGCGCACACACACACACACACACCAGTACTATTCAGCCATCATGTATTTTGCAGCAACATAAATGAAACTGAAGGACATTATCTTAAGTGACATAACTCAGAAAATCCTTCATGATCTCATATATGGGAGTTAATTTGTACATATGGACATAGAAAGTGGAATGATAGACAATGGAAACTCAGAAGGGTGGGAGGTTGGGAGCAGGGGTGAGGGATAAAACATTATTTAAAGGGTACAATGTTCATTACTTAGGTGATGACTATACTAAAAGCTCAGAGTTGACCACTATGCAACATATCCACGTAACAAAACAACACTTGTACTCACTAAATCTATAAAAACAAATGAATCCAAAGCACGCTTTAACCACTAGAAATAATTCAATACAAAATAAAGTTGGCAATAACTAAAAATGAAAAAGTTAACATTATTATTAACCAAAATGTAAGGTATAATAAAGTCTTTGGCAACATTTAGATCCCTAAAATTCAATACAGGTAAAAATAGACTTCATAAAGTTTTTTTTAAGGTTCCTAGTGGCAGAAACTATAGCTAGGATAATGTGGATATCAATGGTGTTGCCAGGTATGTGAATATCACACAGTATGGTATATTAGTTAAATTCCCAGGTTTGAAGCATCTACTTGAATTCCACTCCCATTATGTACCACATATATATCTTTGGAAAGATACTTAGATATCTATGCTTCCGTTTATTATTTATTTATTTGTGAAATCAAAACAATATTATCTATCCAGGCTGCTAGAAGTTATGTGTGTGCGTGTGTGTGTGTGTATATATATAATTTAGAAGCATGTCTGGCAAATAGTGTCTGCTAAATAAATATTATCTTATCTACTAGTGCTACTATATTAGGGAATGATATTCCAGACAAGAGAATGCTAAGGCAAAACTAAAGGGGAAAATGATTGTGGCATATTTTGAAGAAGAGAAAGCCTATAATGGGTAGACTAGTCAAAACTTAGGAAGGAGAGTAGTCAGGCATGGATCCTGAGGAGCTCTATAACCAAAACATGGGCTTGGATTTCATTCTAGGTGCAGTGCTGAGCACTTAGATGAATTTCAATGCTGAGGAGAATTGTTTTGTGTGCAAGGAACAGAAAGTAGGATGGCTTTCTCTACACATATTAGAAAACCTGAGCCGAAAGTTGAAAGGTAAATAGGGTAGCTGAAAGAGAAAAATCAACTGATGGTGGTCTGTAGTGCATTAATTTAAAGGCATTGTATTTGAGACAATAGAGAATTACAAACCATTCCTATTTCTGAGAAGGGAAGTGATTCACTTAGTCACTTACTTAGACAACATTAAACAGAAAATGATCCTGGAATTACAGATTTTTATAGAAAGATGCTGATAGCTTTTAGGAGGTTGCTGAGGATCTGTATTGTTTTATCTAAGTTCTATTACCAAGACAAAATTATGCCAGTAAAAAATGAAGTTGAAAATATTTTGATAGATTTCAAATTTCTACCCAATCTGAGAAATTCAGGAGGTATATTAATCACTATTCTAATTATATGAATAATTTAGAGAAGAGAAAGAGGAAAAAGGGGCTGCTTATCTGTGTTAAATTATGCAGCTATTGATAAGAGTCTGAGGATGAAAAAAAATCATATTTTAAAGAGCTGACACAAAACAGCATAAAATTTCAAATAAAGAAAAGCTAAGTAATAAAAATGATATGTATTAGTTCACATAAAACTTAGCCAATCAGATTTTTA
>NW_012119176.1:6338-6662 GCF_000951035.1 Colobus angolensis palliatus | reverse complement strand
AGGTGGTCTCGATCTCCTGACCTCGTGATCCGCCCGTCTCGGCCTCCCAAAGTGCTGGGATTACAGGCGTGAGCCACCGCGCCCGGCCTCAAGTTCATTCTCTAAGTTTAAAAGAGTGGCCAGGTGCGGTGGCTCACGCCTGTAATCCCAGCACATTCGGAGGCCAAGCGAGGCAGGCAGATCACCTGAGGTCAGGAGTTTGAGATCAGCCTGGCAACATGGCGAAACCCCGTTCTACCAAAAATTAGCGCACATGGTGGCCGGTGCCTGTAATCCCAGCTACTCAGGAGGCTGAGGCAGGAGAATCGCTTGAACCCCAGAGGC
>NW_012119176.1:0-1473 GCF_000951035.1 Colobus angolensis palliatus | reverse complement strand
ACTCTGTTGCCCAGGCTGGAGTCCAGTGCGTGATCTCAGCTCACTGCAATGTCTGCCTCCCGGGTTTGAGCAATTCTCCTACCTCAGATTCCCAAGTAGCTGGGATTACAGGTGCGTGCCACCACCACACCCGGCTAATTTTTGTATTTTTAGTAGATAAGGGGTTTCGCAATGTTGGCCAGGTTGGTTTTGAACTCTTGACCTCAAGTGATCCACCCACCTCGGCCTCCCAAAGTGCTGGGATTACAGGCGTGAGCCATTGCACCTGGCCCAGTATTTTTAAGACTACTAATTATTGCAGTAGTTAATGATTTGGTTAGAAGCTGTGATTTTCATGATATAAACTGATTCTAAGGTACTCTTTTGGAAATACTAAGAAACCTCAGATTTAAAAAGAAATGCTTGATTTAAAAAGAAACGCTGGTTCCTGAAAAGTGCTTTTGCTTTGAATTGGCATCCTGACTCGAATTTATTAATGCTGTGATAGGGGTGAATTGTTTAACATCACTGAGCCCAGGTTCCTTCATCAGGAACTATCCCTTAGGACTGCTAGTAACTAATAGCCACTTTTGATGCTCAGCACAAAGTTTTCAACAGATGCAGTTTTTCTCAACAGGCAGCGGAGATAACTTCTCAGAACACTGATAAAAAGCCTCAGGCTCTCCACACCTTTCTCTGAGAGCTGAATTTTAGTGTAACCCCTCCGATGTCCAGTCATCTCATTTCAGGTCACTGAAGGCAATCCCAGCCTGTAGACAATACTATATGGCTACAATTAATCACCATTCCATGTTTGATGTCATGCCAGCCAGCCCTGTAGTACAGGCTGGGTATATCCCTTGGGATCCGAAGTGCTTTGGATTTCAAATTTTTTTTGAATTTTTTAATATTTGCATTATACTTACCATTTGAGCATCCCAAATCTGGAAATCTGAAATCCAAAATGCTCTGAAATCCATAGCTCACTGCACCTTTGACTTCCCAGGCAGGCTGTGATCCTCCTGCCTCAGCCTCCTCTACCTGGGACTACAGGCATGCGCCACTGAAACTAGCTTTTTTACCTTTTGTAGAGATGGGGTCTCACCTTGTTGCCCAGGCTGGTCTTAAACTCCTGGCCTCAAGCAATCCTCCCACCTCGGCCTCCCAAAGTGCTGGCATTACGGTCGTGAGCCACTGTGTGCAGCCATTAATTTTCAATATGTATTTTTAGCATGCATTATGTCACAAGTCTGGGGCCAATTCTGGGGTACAGTGGGCAAGACACAGCACTTACCTAGAGGAACTACAAAAGAGCCAGACAAAGACAATTCTCATTCAGGGTGACTGATGCTGCAATGGGGGAAGTGCTGGGTGTTCCGGGAGATCAGAGGACAGGCACCTAGTCTAGGTAGGGGAGGGACGTGTGGCAGATGTCAGGGAAGTTTTCTCAGAGGAAGTGACTGTCAAGCTGAGCCCTGAAAAATGAAGCGGCGG
>NW_012119175.1:4569-6422 GCF_000951035.1 Colobus angolensis palliatus | reverse complement strand
GGATGGTCTCAATCTCCTGACCTCGTGATCTGCCCGTCTCGGCCTCCCAAAGTGCTGGGATTACAGACGTGAGCCACTGCGCCCGGCCTACATGGCTCTTTTACAGAGTTTTTCTACCAGTCTTTTTTTCTTTTCCTTTTTTGAGACAGGGTCTTGCTGGGTTGCCCAGGCTGGATTTCAGTGGCAGGATCAAGGCTCACTGCAGCCTCTGCCTCCCTGGCTCAACCCTCCCACTTCAGTCTTCCCAGTAGCTGGGACTACAGGCGTGTGCCACTATGCTCTGCTAATCTTTTAGTTTTTTGTGTAGAGATGTGGTCTTGCTCCATTGCCCAGGCTGGTCTCAAGTGATCCTCCCACTTCGGCCTCCCAAAGTGCTGGAATTACAGGTGCCTGACCTCCTGCTATTCTTGCCTGTGTAATTGTTCCGTGTGAACTTTAAAATCAGGTGGTTTAGGCCCCCACCAAAAAATCTTGTTGGTATATCATATATGTATAGTTTAGTGTTTTTTTGTTTGTTTAATTTTTTGAGACAGAGTGTTGCTCTGTCACCCAGGCTGGAGTGCAGTGGCACCATCTCAGCTCACCACAACCTCTGCCTCCCTGGTTCAGGCAATTCTCATGCCTCAGCCTCCCAAGTAGCTGGGAATACAGGCGCCCGCCATGACATCTGGCTAATTTTTTTGTACTTTTAGTAAGGATGGCATTTCACCATGTTGGCCAGGCTGGTCTCAAACTCCTGGCTTCAAGTGATCCACCCGCCTCGACCGCCTGGAATGCTGGGATTACAGGCACAAAACATGGTGCCCAGCTCATATATGTATGTTTAGATAATAAAATAATAATGTTAATAACAGTAATAACAGTAACCTGTGCACCCATCACACAGCTAAAACAATGGCACGGCACCTGTTCCTTTGAACCCTCTCCAGCCCCTCCTGGACCCCACCCAGCGGTAAACACCTGTCTATTCATTCAGCAAGCACTTTGGGAGCCCCTACTATGTGGCAGGCACAGTTCTTGGTCCTGAGGATACAGCTGTGAACAAGGCAGACCAAACTGTTTGTCCTCGTGGAAGCTGAACTCTAGCAGAGGAGAGAAGCAGTCAATAGGCAAAGGATGAAGTGCCTTAGAAAGTGCTATGGGGGCTGGGCGTGACGGCTCACACCTGTAATCCCAGCACTTTAGGAGGTGGACAGATCATCTGAGCTCAGGAGTTTGAGACCAGCCTGGCCAACATGGCAAAACCCCGTCTCCACTAAAAATACAAAATTAGCTGGGCGTGGTGGCGGGTGCCTGTAGTCCCAGCCACACTGGAGTTTGAGGCAGGAGAATTGCTTGAACCTGAGAGGCAGAGGTTGCAGGGAGCCGAGATCACACCACTGCACTCCAGCCTGAGCGACACAGGGGAACTCTGTCTCAAAAAAAGAGAAAGTGCAATGGAGAAAAATAAGAAGGGGTGGTGGGGAGGCCTGGCTGTGCAGGTATTTGAGAAAGATTTATACGGGGGAGGGAGCGGCCCTGCCTCTTATCCATGTGGACACCTGCAGCTCTCGTCCCCGTGTGCCCTGCTGGACGGGTTCCTTACAAACACCCCTCAGTTCACGTCTCCATCCCTTCCGACCACCGGCAGCTTCCAGCTTGCGATTACCCCCAGGGCCACAGGGGACCCTCTGCCCTTTCTGGACACTCCCATGCAGGCCGTTCTTGAGGGGACATTGCTCGGGAGGGAACTGCCGGGTGTTCAGCCTGCAGCTGAGGCTGAGTTGTTGACCACCATCGGGATGGGGGCAGAGAACCAAGTCAGCGCCCGAAGCTGAAGCTGGCACCACCCAGGCCCCGCAACTCCGCTCATG
>NW_012119175.1:0-1099 GCF_000951035.1 Colobus angolensis palliatus | reverse complement strand
AAAAAAAAAAAAAAAAAGAAACTTGGCCATCTCTGCCACTGAGGGGCTGTGTGACCTTGGGCAAGGTGCTTACCCTCTCTGAGCCTTGGTTGTCTCATGTGCAGAAAGAAAGTGCTTTCATTCATTCAGCTGGTTTCTGAGCAGCTTGGCTAGGGGAAGCCACGCCCTGGGCCTGCCTTTGAAGGGTTGTTGTCGAGATTAGGTGAGGTCATGTGTGTTGAGTGGCCTTGCACACTGCTGTCGCTTCAGGTGCTCGTGGCCTGTGCTATTTTGTGATTGTTCAAAAACGATAGAACACGGGACACATATGAAACACTGTCATTAGAGGTGGGGAAGCTCTAACTGCCGGGAGACCGCGGAGAGCTGCTGTCCAGGCCCAGGCCAAGAGATGAGGCTTGGACCAGGGTGTCAGCCAGTGGTCTGGGAATGTTAATGTGTTTGTCTTTGATCCATGTGGGATTTGTTCTTGAGCATGGTGTGAGGTAGTGATTCGTTGTTTTTTTTTCATGTTTGAAAAGTTCTATTTTTCTTTAATTTTATTGCTATTATTATTATTATTATTATTATTATCGATATAGAGTCTTGCTCATGTCGCCCAGGCTGGAGTGCAATGGCATGACCTCAGCTCACTAGAATCTAGCGATTCTCCTTCCTCAGTCTCTCGTGTAGCTGAGATTACAGGCGCCCTACACCATGCTGGGCTAATTTTTTGTGTATTTTTAGTAGAGACGGGGTTTCGCCATGTTGGGCAGGCTGATTTGGAACTCCTGACCTCAGGTGATCTGAATTTTTTTTTCTTTTTTGTAAAGGAACATTTCACAAATTTTCATATCATGCTTGTACAGGGGCCTCGCTAATCTTCTCTGTATTGTTCCAATTTGGCAGTATATGTGCTGCTGAAGCAAAGCACCCACATTCTATTTATTTATTTATTTATTTATTTAGAGACCAAGTCTTACTCTGCCATCCAGGCTGGGGTGCAGTGGCCCAAGTTTGGCTCACTGCAACTTCTGCCTCCAGGGTTCAAGCAATTCTCCTGTCTCAGCCTCCTGAGTAGCTGGGATTACAGGCGCCTAACACCATGCCCAGCTAATTTTTT
>NW_012119174.1:1974-4628 GCF_000951035.1 Colobus angolensis palliatus | reverse complement strand
TTTTTTAAAAACAGTTGGTGGTTTTTACTGTATGTTTTTATTTTTTGTTTCAGGTGTTGCACCTCCTTCTTTTGTAGCCATTAAGGCAGGAACAACACTGTATCAACTTACAACAGCAGGAGAAGCTGTTTCCTGGAACTCAATATTTATTCTGATGATCTTGGCTGTGCTTTCTATTCTGCCAGCCATCTTCCAAAAAAAACTAAAGCAGAAATTTGAGTAAAAATAATCATCTGATTTTTAGTTTTGCTGTCATCACCATCTCAGGATTAACAGGTGCATCCATTTATGTTTTAAAATCACCTCTTCAGTAATTAAACAAGGAATTTGTAAAATAAAATTTCCTGTCAGATAGTTAAAGTAATACATTTAAACGATAAGGGGAGAAGAAAGTAAAAATGGAAATTGGTATACTGTGAAAAGTGCTATCAATAGTTAAGGTAGACATCTTAGACATAAAGTATTATACCAAGGGTAGCTATAGATAATAGTAATGTGGTAGGAAATTGTTGATCCAGCTAATTCATTTGATTTAATTGAATATTTTTTCTCTTTAATAACTAAAGTAGATATTCTTAAATTCTAGATTTTTAAAAGTAGTGTTGCAAGTTTTGTTAATGTTAGGCTTTTTTCAGAGCATAAACTGGAAAACTTAAAAAGAGATTTACATTTTCTTCCTCTTTTGAGGTAATGGATTTGTTTGGAAATTGCATGTTAGTAGACGACTGAATATGGAAAGGATATCAAGTTGTCTATTTTGTTAATTTCATTTTTGTTTTTTATCTTCTAGATTTTTATCATGGATTAGTCTGAAATTTAAAGTTCTGGCCAGTCTGTTTTCTTTTATCTTGTAGTTTTTACAGTATTTCCACTGCATATACAAAATTGGTATTATAGAACTGTATCATATTTGGTATTGTTAATTTTTTTTTTTTTTTGAGATGGAGTCTTGCTGTTGCCCAGGCTGGAGTGCAGTGGCATGATCTCGGCTCACTGCAGATTCCGCCTCCTGGGTTCAAGCGATTCTCCTGGCCCAGCTTCCTGAGTAACTGCGATTACAGGTGTGTGCTACCACACCCAGCTAATTTTTGTATTTTTAGTAGAGATGGGGTTTCACCATGTTGGCCAGGCTGGTCTCAAACTTCTGACCTTGTGATCCTCCTACCTCAGCCTCTCAAAGTGCTGAGATTACAGGCGTGAGCCACCACGCCCAGCCCTTTCTTTTTTTTTTTTAATGTTGCTTTGGCAAAATGGTTCCTTTGTGTTTTTTGGAGTTTTTTTTGTTTGTTTATTTGATTGTTTGGTTTTTTTTTTGAGACAAGAGTCTTGCTCTGTCGCCTAGGCTGGAGTGCAGTGTGGCACGATCTCAGCTCACTGCAAGCTCCGCCTCCTGGGTTCATGCCATTCTCCTGCCTCAACCTCCTGAATAGCTGGGACTACAGGCGCCCGCCACCACGTCCAGTTAATTTTTTGTATTTTTAGTAGAGATGGGGTTTCACCTTGTTAGCCAGGATGGTCTTGATCTGACCTCGTTATCCACCCACCTTGGCCTCCCAAAGTGCTGGGATTACAGGCGTGTGGTACCGTGCCCGGCAGCAAATTTGTTTCCTGATGAAGTATTAAAATGTTGAACTTGAATTTTCAGGAGAGAATTGATCCTATTTTTCCTTTTATTGAGACCAGCATTTATTGTGGATGTTATCAAAAGTATAGAGAAAGCAATGATCAACAAACATTCTTGCTTTTAAAGAAATAATACTTGATTTTGCTTTTGTGTGTGTGTGTTTTTTGTTTTTTTTGTTGTTGTTGTTGAGACAGAGTTTCGCTCTTATTGCCCAGGCTGGAGTGCAATGGTGCTGTCTTGGCTCACTGCAACCTTTGCCTCCCAAGTTCAAGTGATTCTCCTGCCTCAGCCTCCCAAGTAGCTGGGATTACAGGCATGCACCACCACGACCAGCTAATTTTGTATTTTTAGTGGAGATGGGGTTTCTCCATGTTGGTCAGGCTGCTCTTTAACTCCCAACCTCAGATGATGCGCCCGCCTCAGCCTCCCAAAATGCTGGGATTATAGGTGTGAGCCACCGTGCCCGGCCTTAATTTTGAAATTAATCAGTGGACATGAAGATTATTTATATATTTTGTGAATTCTCATGATTCTTTGTAGGAGTGTTTTGCTTTTCTTTCCAGTTCAAGTTGAATTGTTCAGATGTCAAAAAAAAATGAGATTTCTTACATATTGAATACCTATGAAAGCTTAATTCTTGTGAGAATATTTCTTTTTGAAAAGAATAATCAAAATCAATTATTTATTGCTACTTTAAAAAAAACTAATTTCGGCTGGACACAGTGGCTCATGCCTGTAATCCCAGCACTTTGGGAGGCCAGGGTGGGCGGATCACAAGGTCAGGAGTTCAAGACCAGTCTGACCAAGATGGTAAAACCCTGTCTCGACTAAAAATACAAAAATTAGCTGAACGTGGTGGCAGGTGCCTGCAGTCCCAGCTACTCAGGAGGCTGAGGCAGGAGAATCACTTGAACCCGGGAGGCAGAGGTTGCAGTGAACCGAGACTATGCCACTGCACTCCAGCCTGAGCAACAAGAGCGAAACTTCATCTCAAATAATAATAATAATAATGTATCTAATTTGGCTCAAT
>NW_012119174.1:0-1209 GCF_000951035.1 Colobus angolensis palliatus | reverse complement strand
ATTTTTGTATTTTTAGTAGAGATGGAGTTTCACCATGTTGGCCAGGCTGGTCTCAAACTCCTGACCTCAAGTGATCTGCCTGCCTTGGCCTCCCAGAGTGCTGGAATTACACGCACGAGCCGCTGTGCCAGGCCTTTTTTTTTCTTTTAAGGTTTTTGATAGTCTGGGTGTGGTGGATCATGCCTGTAATCCCAGCGCTTGGAGAGGCTGAGGTGGGCGAATTGCCTGAGCCTGGGAGTTATAGAGACCAGCCTAGGCAATATGGCAAAACCCCCTCTCTTGACAAAAATTACAAAAATTGGCTGGGTATGGTGATACATGCCTGTAGTCCCAGTTGCTCAGAAAGCTGAGGTGGCAAGATCACCTGAGCCTGGGGAGACTGAGGCTGCAATGAGTGGTGATTGCGCCACTGCACTCAAGCCTGTGCAATAGAGTCAAACTTTGGCGGAGGGGGTGGGAAGCATTTTTGATAAATGTAAAATTATTCTCTGGGCACTTGTCTTGAGTTTTTAAAATTCATTATCCTGGCTGGGCATGGGGACGCATGTCTGTAATCCCAGCACTTTGGGAGGCCGAGGTAGGTAGATCATCTGAGGTCGGGAGTTCAAGACCAGTCTGACCAACATGGAGAAACCCCATCTCTACTAAAAATACAAAATTAGCTGGGTGTGGTGGCGCACTCCTGTAGTCCCAGCTACTTGGGAGGCTGAGGCAGGAGAATCACTTGAACCCGGGAGGCAGAGGTTGCAGTGAACCGAGACTATGCCACTGCGCTCCAGCCTGGGTGACAGAGCGAGACTCTGTCTCAAAAAAAAAAAAAAGAAAGAATGAAAAGAAAAAAAAATTGACAGACTGACATCAGCATGGGGAATTTTAAATTTTGTTAAATGTAATATCCATGGAATCTAAAGAGAGAATTTTTGCTTCTATCTCCATTTTACAGGTGAAAGGCAGAGATTTAATTTCAGCTTTGGCTAAAGTAATATCTTTCCCTTTGTTTTGATTTTTAGTGAAATGCCGTCATTCTGTATGTACTTTTGTATGCGCTGCTCTCTTTACTCACACTTTGAGTATCTTAAACTTGAAATTGCTTAGAACAGACCTCCCTCCCTCCCTCCTTCCCTCCCTCCCTCCTTTTTTCCTTTCCTTTCCGTTTTCCTTTGCTTTTCTTTGCTTTCCTCTCTGTTCTCCTATCCTTTCCTTTCCTTC
>NW_012119173.1:1987-2377 GCF_000951035.1 Colobus angolensis palliatus | reverse complement strand
ATATAAAATAGCAGACTTAATTGAGCCCTAACGTAATAATGACTACACTTAATGTAAATGGTTTAAATACCAACTAAAGGCTGGGTGTGGTGGCTCATGCCTGTAATCCCAGCACTTTGGGAGGCTGAGGCGTGTGGATCACGAGGTCAGGAGATCGAGACCATCCTGGCCAGCATGGTGAAACCCCGTCTCTACTAAAAAATACAAAAATTAGCCAGGCGTGGTGGTGGGCGCCTGTAATCTCAGCTACTTGGGAGGCTGAGGCAGGAGAGTCACTTAAACCCGGGAGGCAGAAGTTGCAATGAGCCGAGGTCGCGCCACTGCACTCCAGCCTAGTGACAAAGCAAGATTCTATCTCAAAAAAGAAAAAAAAGACGGACTAAGAAATAA
>NW_012119173.1:0-1212 GCF_000951035.1 Colobus angolensis palliatus | reverse complement strand
GCAGTGAGCCAAGATCATGCCACTGCACTCCAGCCTAGTGACAAAGCAAGATTCTATCTCAAAAAAGAAAAAAAAGACGGACTAAGAAATAAGCAAGTAAAGCAGCACCTGAAATCAACAATACAATTGAAGAAGCAACTGAATTTATCAAACAGAACTTTGTGACATCCAGTGGATTTGTGGGAGGCTTTTTGCTAAGACTTGCATTTTAAGGACATGGATGGTCTACCATAGTAGACTCAGCTATGAGAAGTGGCGGCAACACGGTGTCCTCTCTCAACAGTGCGTGCTGCCGAATCTCAGACAAACAACTAGCTGGACAATAGTGAACTCACAACTTAGCATTTTGCCATGTGGAGCCTGGCAAATTGGTATTTGCTATAAAACAACTCATATGGTATGTGAACAGTATAGTTCTGAGCAAAACGTGGCTTTTATCATTTTTAAAAAATTGCTTCTCTTTAGAATTAGCCTGTAAAATAACACCATTGGTTGTAGATATGGAGAGAAAAGAAACTGCTACATTTATTGCCTGGTGAAATATTAATCCCTTTTTGTTTAAATAAGATGTTCTGGCTTGGCGCGGTGGCTCACGCCTGTAATCCCAACACTTCGGTAGGCCAAGGAGGGAGAATCACCTGAGGTCAGGAGTTTGAGACCAGCCTGTCTAACATGGTGAAACCCTGTCTCTACTGAAAATACAAAACAGTGAGCTGAGTATGGTGGAGGGTGCCTGTAATCCCAGCTACTCTGGAGGCTCAGGCACAAGAATCACTTGAACCCAGGAGTCAGAGGTTGCAATGAGCCAAGGTTGTACCACTGCACTGCAGCCTGGGTGGCAGAGTGAGACCCTGTCTCAAAAAATAAATAAATAAATAAGATGTTATTCATTGTGGTTTATGGTATAATGACAATCATTTTAAAATTTGTATTATAGCTTCAATATTAGGACTGACTTTTTTAAAAGATATGTTTGCAATAAATTGAAGAACTGCAATGCCCCTTTGTGGAAAGCTTTATAAGTGAAATAATTATTAAAGATATTAAATAGACAAAAATAATTTTCTTTTTTTCTTTTTTTTTTTGAGACCGAGTCTAGCTCTGTCGCCCAGGCTGGAGTGCAGTGGCCAGATCTCAGCCCCCTGCAAGCTCCGCCTCCCAGGTTTTCGCCATTCTCCTGCCTCAGCCTCCCGAGTAGCTGGGACTACAGGC
>NW_012119172.1:0-1599 GCF_000951035.1 Colobus angolensis palliatus | reverse complement strand
CAGAAGGATTCACAGCTGAATTCTACCACAGGTACAAAGAGGAGCTGGTACCATTCCTTCTGAAACTATTCCAAACAATAGAAAAAGAGGGAATCCTCCCTAACTCGTTTTATGAGGCCAGCGTCATCCTTATACAAAAACCTGGCAGAGACACAACAAAAAGAAAATTTCAGGCTAATATCCCTGATGAACATCAATGTGAAAATCCTCAATAAAATACTGGCAAACCAAATCCAGCAGCATATCAAAAAGCTTATCCACCACGATCAAGCTGGCTTCATCCCTGGGATGCAAGGCTGGTTCAACATATGCAAATCAATAAACGTAATCTGTCACATAAAGAGAACCAATGACAAAAACCACATGATTATCTCAATAGATGCAGAAAAGGCCTTTGATAAAATTCAACAGCGCTTCATGCTAAAAACTCTCAATAAACTAGGTATTAATGGAATGTATTTCAAAATAATAAGAGCTATTTATGACAAACCCACGGCCAATATCATACTGAAGGGGCAAAAGCTGGAAGCATTCCCTTTGAAAGCTGGCAGAAGACAAGGATCTCCTTGCTCACCACTCCTATTCAACATGGTATTGGAAGTTCTGGCCAGGGCAATCAGGCAAGAGAAAGAAATAAAGCATATTGAAATAGGAAGAGAGGAAGTCAAATTGTCTCTGTTTGCAGATGACATGGCTGTATATTTAGAAAACCCCATCATCTCAGCCCAGAATCTCCTTAAGCTGATAAGCAACTTCAGCAAAGTCTCAGGATACAAAATCAATTTGCAAAAAATCACAAGCATTCCTATACACCAACAACAGACAGAGAGCCCAATCATGTGTGACTCCCATTCACAATTCCTGCAAAGAGAATAAAATACCCAGGAATCCAACTTACAAGGGATGTAAATGACCTCTTCAAGGAGAACTACAAATCACTGCTCAAGGAAATAAGAGAGAACACAAACAAATGGAAAAACATTCCATGCTCAATGGGGAAAACATTCCCTATTTAATAAACATTGTTAGGAAAACTGGCTAGCCATATGCAGAAAACTGAAACTGGACCCCTTCCTTACACCTTATACAAAAATTAACTCAAGATAGATTAAAGACTTAACGTAAGACCTAACACCATAAAAACTCTAGAAGGAAACCTAGGCAATACCATTCAGGCCATAGGCATGGGAAAAGACTTCATGATTAAAATACCAAAAGCAATGGCAACAAATGCCAAAATTGACAAATGGGATCTAATTAAACTAAAGAGCTTATGCACAGCAAAATAAACTATCATCAGAGTGAATAGGCAACCTACAGAATGGGAGAAAATTTTTGCAATCTACCCATGTGAAAAAGGGCTAATATCCAGACTCTACAAAGAAATTAAACAAATTTGAAAAAAAAAAAAAACAAAACCATCAAAAAGTGGGTGAAGGATATGAACACACACTTCTCAAAAGAAGACATTTATGCAGCCAGTAAACATATGGAAAAAAAAGCGCATCATCACTGGTCATTAGAGAAATGCAAACCAAAACCACAATGAGTTACTATCTCACAGCAGTTAGAATAACGATCATTAAGAAGTCAGGAAAC
>NW_012119171.1:8751-9899 GCF_000951035.1 Colobus angolensis palliatus | reverse complement strand
TCAGGCTGGTCTCGAGCTCCTGACCTCAAGCAATCCACCTGCCTCGGCCTCCCAAGGTACTGGGATTACAGATGTGAGCCACCGCACCCAGTCTGAGGTAGATTTTATATTTGTCATTGCCCAGCATCGAGGATCAGGCAGGGAGGTAGAAAGAGCACCTGTATTGCATTTAAGCAAATCCAAATTCGAATCTTGCATTCTGTCACTTTCTAACTGTGCAACCTGGAGCAAGTTCCCTAATATTTGTCCCTTCCTTCCTCATCTGTGTTTTGAAGTGCTGACCCTTCTGTAGGCACTAAATGCATGGCAGGCAGGTGTTATCTGTATGATGTCAAGGAGTTCCTTAAACCTCTCTGTGCCTGTTTATTCCTCTGTAAAATAGAATAACAGCCCCTATATCAAAGGAAGAGGCTGAAGCACAGTATATGATGTAAAAAGTTTACTTGAGCCAGGATAAGGAAGATTCAGACACCAGTCACCTGGGATATGAGCTCCACTTGGCCTTTATTACAGGCAGATTTTTAAAGGCAAAAAAGGAGGAGGACAAGGATTGGACTGATACGAAGTTCTGACACAGATTCTCATTGAATTGCAGAAATAACATTGATTAGTGATTGGCTACCCATGGTTAAGCCTTAGAGTGTGGGATGTCGTATCCAGTGAAGTGTTATTAGGTTAATTCATGGCTACTTGTGGCAATAGCAGGCAGTTTCAACAGACGAATACATAGCTCTAAAGGGGGAGAATAAGATGTGATTGTTATATCATTTGAATGCTTCTCTGGGCCTAATAATTTGAAAGAGCTCACATTCCTCGATAAAAGTTCTTTCCTTTCCTTGGGATTAACTTAGATGATAAATTTAAAATGTTTAGCATGCCGATTTATATGTATTAAGTATTCATAAAGTATTTATATGTATCCATGTGTGGAGGGAGGGGGACACCCTCCCACATGCTCCCATGAACCCTATTTCTGGCAGATGTAAAGTTTTTTTAAATGGCTTTTTTTGGACCACATCTAGGAAGAGGGAAAATAAAGAGAAGTGAGAAGCAGCTTAGTCCATTAAAATGGGAATAATAGTAGTAATGATGGTGATGAGAATGCTGCAGTTTTCTTCTGTATGATTTTTTTTTTTTTGAGATGGAGT
>NW_012119171.1:0-334 GCF_000951035.1 Colobus angolensis palliatus | reverse complement strand
CTCTACTTTCTTGAAAAAAATGGAATGTATTTATTAAACTGTGTTGCCTTTCTGGTCTGCTGATTCTATTATTTGTCATTTCTGGGTCTATTTTCCATTGATTGATTTGCCTACTTTATACCGGACAGGGGGAGCCAGGAAGCCTTCATAGAAGAAATAACCCCAGTGAGGGGAAGGGCCCTCCAGGCAGCAAAAACAGCACATAAAAGTAATGTAGAGCACAACAGAACAGCTCAGGGAGCCTGAGAAATTCCGTGGCACTGGAAGCTGGGTTATGAAGGGGATATGTTTAAGGACTAAGGCTGGAGAGGCCTTATCTCTCAGGTAAGCAGGC
>NW_012119170.1:4975-5458 GCF_000951035.1 Colobus angolensis palliatus | reverse complement strand
AAAAAAAAAAAAAAAAAAGTGAAAATAAGCTGTTAGTAACGTGTTATTTAGTTCACAAATGCAATTGTATGTTTTCTCAAGTTGAATATACAGCATTCTATAGCAATATTACATATATCAGTATAAGTTTTTTTTAGGGATGAATATTATGCACCCTGAAAATAATTGTGCAGTGAAAAGAAATGAGGTTTTATGCAATTTTGGATAGAAAATACCCGGGGATACCTTCTTGGTGTAAGATTCTCTTCTACAATTTATTTGACTGAAATTAGTTTAAAATGTCTTAAAAAATAAATAAACCTAGCACTTTGGGAGGTCAAAGCAAGTGGACTGCTTGAGCTCAGGAGTTCAAGGCCAGCCTGGGCAACATGGCAAAACCTCATCTCTACCAAAACCACAAAAATCAGTCGGGATTGTGCCGCATGCCTGTGGTCCCAGCTACTCAAGAGGCTGAGGTGGGAGGATCACTTGAGCCTGGGAGGC
>NW_012119170.1:0-1835 GCF_000951035.1 Colobus angolensis palliatus | reverse complement strand
AAACCTCGTCTCTACTAAAAATACAAAAATTGGCCGGGCGCGGTGGCTCACACCTGTAATCCCAGCACTTTGGGAGGCCGAGGTGAGCGGATCACGAGGTCAGGAGATCGAGACCACCCTGGCTAACACAGTGAAACCCCGACTCTACTTAAAATACAAAAAATTAGCTGGGCGTGGCAGTAGGTGCCTGTAGTCCCAGCTACTTGGGAGGCTGAGGCAGGAGAATGGCATCAACTTGGGAGGCGGAGCTTGCAGTGAGCTGAGATTGCGCCACTGCACTCCAGCCTGGGCAACACAGCAAGACTCCATCTCAAAAGGAAAAAAAAAAAAATACAGAGCGCCTCATCTGAATTTTCATCAAACAAAAACTTTGCTGACTTTACCATTTTTTCCCTAATTAATTCATTATATATCTGATACCTATTGATTATCCTCAAGGAAAGCAACGGAAAGTTGAGGAAGTCAGTAAGCATTTCAGTCCTCACAGAACTTTCAGAGACTTTCATCAGCTACATTAGCCTAAGTCTCTCCAAATATATCTATTTTATTTTCCTTTACCAGACATCTTCATTACGTATACTTCCTCTCCTCTGGTAATATTCTTTTTCATATGAATTCATTCCATAGGTAGCAAGCAGATTGCATATCTGTGTATCCCTCAACAACAACAACAATAAAAAAAGAAAACAATGTATAAAAGAAAAGGCAATAAAATCTGTTTGCACAGTAAGGTTTATTTCTACTGTTTTAATTTTGAGGCAACTGAAGCTCAGAAAATGATAAAACGTTAAATTATTTTCCCAAGAATATGTAACTAAAGTGTTATGAAATCAGAATTTAAATCAACATTTGCCTGGTCCAAACCCTGACAGTTTAAAATCATACTGAACTGTCTTTCATACCTGTAAATTGTCTATAATAATCTGCCCCTTGGGCAGTTGTTAAGATAATTAAGATGTTTATAAAGTGCCTAGCTTGATGCTGGAAAATGGGAGACACTGAAAAAATGGTAAATCGATTTTGGTATCTAGAAATGCAGAGATGCTATGTAAAATAAATGCCAAAAAAATGTAGAACTGGCTTTGGAAATGGGTAAGGGGCAGAGGCTGGAAAACTAGTGGGGAGCATAGCAGGAAAAAAACTTGTATTATCTTAGAAAATGTCTACATCACTGTAAACAGGGACGTTAAATGTGCTGGTGGTGAAGACACAGAAAGAAGTGAAGAGTATAGTACAGAAAAGCTATATCATCTTAGAAAGTAACTAAATTATCACAAATAGAGTTTCCGTAGAAAGGTGAGTGTTAAAACACTGCTAGTGAGGGCTCAGAAGGCGATGGAAACTATATATTGCAAAGTGGAGGAAAAGGCATTCTTGCTACCCAGTGACAGAAAACGCAGTCAAATTTTGTCATGAGGTTAGGTAGAAAGTAACACTTGTAAATGATGACTTTGGGTATTTACCTGAAGAGATTTTCAAGCAATGTAGAAGGGACAACCCAATTATTTCTCACTGTTTATGATAAAAGATGAAAGGAAAGCATAAGTTAAGGAAAGGTCTGTTAAGCAAACAGGAACCAGGACATTATGATTTGAGAAATTATCAGCCTATACTGACTTCAAAATACGTTAAATTAGTTTTATTGCCAGGAACATGAGCTCTGAAGAGAAACGCAAGGGTTAGGCTGGATAACACTTCGCCAGTGCCTCACAAGGACTGAAAGTCAGAGAATTCAGTCAAATAAAAGGATCTTTGAAGAGATTAGGCATGTGGATAATGAATTCCACCAGTCATCTCAGCAAAAGCCCAGAATGGAGATGTGATTATCCAGAAAA
>NW_012119169.1:0-1923 GCF_000951035.1 Colobus angolensis palliatus | reverse complement strand
ATTTTCCCTCTTTTATGTTTTTATTTTCCTAATAATTCATACCAGTAATGCAAGATAGTGGCATCCATACCCCATAATCTGAGAGGAATTTGTTGCCATTTGAACAAGGAATGTGTTGCCTCATTCACATTTTCAAAATGATACAAATACATTCTTGTATATCTTTAGGGGAAACATATATTCAATATTTTAACCAGTGTCTTCACTGCTGTGTTCCCACATTGTTAATATCAAGTTGTTTGCCTAGATTTTCACAGTAGAAATACAGGGATGTAGAAACATGGTCTTTCTTCTCCAAGAAGTCATTTTTCTTTAAAATTTGTGAAATAAATGAATTAATTAATAGAGCCAGCCTTTAACATAGTAATCCATTTTGCATTATTCAGCTTTGATTGAAAGAGACAGAGAAAATGTGTTGAAGGGGGATGGGGGGCAGAATGGGAGATAGAGATTTCTCAGAATTAGCAGGGTGCTCTATAGCTCAATAAGAGGCCCTGTATATATAGCAGGATAGATTTGTAGATAGTTAAGAAAATCTTAAATCTAAAGGTTGTAATTCCCTTACAATTCCTGTAAGTTAATTGTTTTTCCCCGACTGTAATGCATACCCTTGAAAGGCAGGAACTTTCTGTTTATCATTGTATCCCAAGGGCCTATCATAAGCACCTGGTAACCAATAAATGTTGAACTGATATATGAGATTTTCCTGATCTTAGAGATTAAGTATTATCCTCATGGTCTAGGGGAATAAAACATCCACATATCTAAATCATAGTAATTCTGTTTCCATATTCTGCTATCTATGGGTTTCATTATTTTAAGTATTCTAAACTTACAGAGAGCAAGACTAATACTTTAAAATTTCATTTTGGCCTATAGGGAAAAAAGAGTAGGTTATTTGAGTTTGGTGACTATGTCCATCACTTTGGTTTACCAACGAATTCACAGCAGATATTAAGAAGTATCTACATTATTGTGTTTTGTTTGGTTGGGTTTTTAAGACAGGGTCTTGCTGTGTCACTCAGGCAGAAGTGCAGTGGCATGATCATAGCCCACTGCAACCTCGAACCCAGAGTGAATGGATCTTCCTGCCTCAGCCTCCCAAGTAGCTGGGACTTAAGGAATGCACCATTTGTGCCTGGCTTTTTTTTTTTTTTTTTTTTTAGAGGTGCAGTGGCATGATCATAGCCCACTGCAACCTCGAACCCAGAGTGAATGGATCTTCCTGCCTCAGCCTCCCAAGTAGCTGGGACTTAAGGAATGCACCATTTGTGCCTGGCTTTTTTTTTTTTTTTTTTTTTTGTAGAGGTTGGATCTCACTCTGTTGCCCAGGCTTGTCTTGAACTCTTAGCCTCAAGTGACCCTCCTGCCTCTGTCTCCTGAGTAGCTGCAATCATTTAATCCTTTAATAGTCCCACCATTCTATCATTATCTCTATTTGACAACTTATGAAACTGAAGTCAGATAGGGCAAATGCAGTCATGCACCATATAACAACATTTCAGTCAACAACAGATCACATATACAGTGGAGATCCAATAAATTATAGTAACATATTTTTGCAGTACTTTTCTGTATTAGACACACAAATACTTGCCATTGTGTTACTGTACTGAATACCGTAGTTGCCTATGTAGGTAATAGTAACATGCTGTAGAGGTTTGTAGCGTAGGAGCAATAGGCTATACCATAGAGCCTAGGTGTATAGCTGACTGTACTATCTAGGTTTTTAAAAGTATACTCTATGAAGTTTGCAGAGCAATGAGATCACCTAACAATACATTTCTCAACTTATGCCCATTGTTAAGCAAAGCATGACTGTAATTGACCTAAGGTCACACAGCTAACAAGTAGTGAGGTTTTAAACTAAGGCCTTTGACCAGTGCTATTGATCATTACAGAGTGGTACAAATATGGTAGCAT
>NW_012119168.1:7660-8457 GCF_000951035.1 Colobus angolensis palliatus | reverse complement strand
GTATGTGTGTGTGTATGTATATATATATATTTTTTATTTCTGAGATGGAGTTTTGCTCTTTTTGTCCAGGCTGGAGTGCAATGGCAGGATCTCAGCTCACTGCAACCTCTGCCTCCTGGGTTCAAGCAATTCTCCTGCCTCAGCCTCCCTAGTAGCTGGGATTACAGGCGTGAGCCACCACGCCCCACCAGTATTTTCTTTTAAAGACAGAGTCTTGCTGTGTTGCCCAGGGTGGAGTGCAGTGGCACAATCTGGCTCACTGCCACCTCCACTTCCAGGCTCAAGCAATCCTCCTACCTCAGCTTCCTGAGTAGCTGGACCCACAGGTGCACACCACTATGCCTGGCTAACTTTTGTTTTTTTGGTAGAGATTGGGGTCTTGCCATGTTGCCCAAACTGGTCTTGAACTCCTGGGCTCAAGGGATCCTCCTGCCTGGGCCTCCCAAAGTGCTGGGATCACAGGCATGAGCCACTACATTCAACCTTTTTTTCTGACTTCTAAGCGATTTCCTTGATTTAACTTTTAACTCCTATTAATTTCCTACTGCTGCTAAAACAAATTGCCCCATAAAAAGGGAACACATATACACTGTTGGTGGAATGTAAATTAGTATAATCTCTATAGAAAACAGTATGGAGATTTCCTTTTTCTTTTCTTTCTTTTTTTTTTTTTGAGACGGGAGTCTCACTCTGTCACCCACACTGGAGTGTAGTGGCGCTATCTTGGCTCACTGCAATCCCCACCTCCCTGGTTTAAGCAATTCTCCTGCCTCAGCCTCCCTAGTAGCTGGGATTAC
>NW_012119168.1:0-440 GCF_000951035.1 Colobus angolensis palliatus | reverse complement strand
CATGCCTGTAGTCCCAGCTACTTGGGAGGCCGAGGCAGGAGAGTGGCGTGAACCCAGGAGATGGAGCTTGCAGTGAGCCGAGATTGTGCCACTGCACTCCAGCTGGGCAACAGAGTGAAACTCTGTCTAAAAAAAAAAATCTGCAAATCACTTTCTCCCTTCAACATTATATTTTTGAAATCTGTCCATGTGGATACATGTAGATCATGTTGACTCATTTTATGAGCTGTGTAGTACTCCACAGCATGAATATGCTATAATTTATAATCTTACTTTGTATCTCCCGTTTTTCATTATTTTCTTCTTTCTTTTTCTCCCTCCCTCCCCCGCCTCCACCCCCACCCCAACCTCTGTTTCTTTTCTTTTATTTTCTTCTTCTTCTTTTGTTTTTGTTTTTGTTTTTGAGACAGAGTCTAGCTCTGTTGCCCAGGCTGGAGTGC
>NW_012119167.1:11096-11545 GCF_000951035.1 Colobus angolensis palliatus | reverse complement strand
CAGGTTCAAACGATTCTGCTGCCTCAACCTCCCAAGTAGCTGGGATTACAGGCGGCTGCCACCACGCGTGGCTAATTTTTGTATTTTTAGCAGAGATGGGGTTCACCATGTTGGGCAGGCTGGTCTCAAATTCCTGACCTCAGGTGATCTGCCCACCATGGCCTCCCAAAGTGCTGGGATTACAGGTGTGAGCTATTGTGCCCGGCCCTCATTCATTTATTTTTATAACTTCATTTCTTAAAACCTGTAGCTTTATTTTAAAAACATGATCACAATGTACTTTTATTTTCCTTCTTTTGGCAGTTTAGGTGTTTGGAGGCAAACCACAGGAGTCTCTTAACTGTGTGGAGTAGTAGTCCAGATGTTTATGGCAGAGGATAACGGGTTTTCAGCATGCTGCCATCATGGAATTGCTGCTTTTAAGAATAGGGGCTGGGTGCGGTGGCTCG
>NW_012119167.1:0-1456 GCF_000951035.1 Colobus angolensis palliatus | reverse complement strand
CCGGCTAGTTTTTTGTATTTTTTAGTAGAGACGGGGTTTCACCATGTTAGCCAGGATGGTCTCGATCTCCTGACCTCGTGATCCACCCGTCTCAGCCTCCCAAAGTGCTGGGATTACAGGCTTGAGCCACCGCGCCCGGCCCATAAGAGAACTTTTTACGACATGTCAGCAAGAATTAGAGGATTTAAAGAAATCAGGAACTCAAATATTGAGGAACTAGGAAATAGTTTTTGTTATTTGTATTAAATCTTGACTTCCTCTTCCACTTAGGCTATGAAGACAATTGTAGCTAATACACAGTTGCTTATTAAAAAAAAAAATTAAAAAAAAAATAAATCGGCCAGGTGCGGTAGCTCATGCCTGTAATCCCAGCACTTTGGGAGGCTGAGGCGGGCAGATCACAAGGTCAGGAGATTGAGACCATCCTGGCTAACATGGTGAAACCCCGTCTCTTAAAAAAAAAAAAAAAAAATTAGCCGGGCGCGGTGGCGGGCGCCTGTAGTCCCAGCTACTCAGGAGGCTGAGGCAGGAGAATGGCGTGAACCCAGGAGGCCGAGCTTGCAGTGAGCCGAGATCGCGCCACTGCACTCCAGCCTGGGCGACAGAGCGAGACTCTGTTTCAAAAACAAACAAACAAAAGCAAAACTGATCTTATTCAGTATGCCAGTGTTTTAAAAGTTTTTCATCTATGTGTCCTGTGTGTGAAATGTTTTTAAAAAGTGTCTGAAACAAAGTTACTTTTTCTTCCCCTTTAAAGAGAAAGTTAAAGGAACAATGGGAAGAACAGCAGAGGAAAGAGAGAGAAGAGGAGGAGCAGAAACGACAGGAGAAGAAAGAAAAAGAGGTGATTCTTGTCCTGGGATGTGCTGTGTGATGAGTTTGAAGAATAAGCAGTAGGCATGTCAGAGTTTGGGTTTTTTTTTTTTCTTTTTTCTTGTCACTTCATTTGTTTGGAAAGAATCATATTTCAGTCTAGACATACACCAGACTTCCCTTCTGACTCTCTTCTTTGGGCCCGTGCAGTGGCAGATTCCTTAAAGTTTTCTTCAGCTTTACCCTATTTACCCTTTATACTGGGCATTGGCAAATGTTTTAAAGGGCCAAATGGTAAATATTTTAGGCTTTATGGTTTGGTCTCTGTGGCAAACATCCGACTCTGCCACGGTACCCTGAATGTAGCCATCAATAATATGTAGATGAGTGGATATGTGTGTGTTCCAGGAAAGCTTTCTTTACGAAACAGGCAGCTGGCGCTTGCTTTATAGCAAGTTGTGTTTTTCTGAGGTTCTGCTGTGTGTGAGTTGACTTCTTTAGAGAATAATATGTTGTTTTGTTTCCACATTTATTTAGGTCATAAGAGAACTTTTTTTTTTTTTTGAGACGGAGTCTCGCTCTGTCGCCCAGGCTGGAGTGCAGTGGCCGGATCTCAGCTCACTGCAAGCTCCGCCTCCCGGGT
>NW_012119166.1:406364-406767 GCF_000951035.1 Colobus angolensis palliatus | reverse complement strand
CTACAGACTCCCCAGCAGCTAGGACCGCAGGTTCTTCCCACCCAATACAAACACAGCCTGGCTAAGATTTGTGTTTATTTATTTATTTTGTAGAGATAGGGTTTCACCATGTTGCCCAGGCTGATTTCAAACTCCTGGCCTCAAACAATCCTCCCACTTTGGCCTCCCAAAGTGCTGGGTTACAGGCATGAGCCACCGTGGCCTGCCAGAGAGTTTTGAAAAATACCGATGGATGGGTCTGACTCCCAGTCATTCTCAATGAGTTGGTCTGGGATGATGCCTGGCATCAGTAGGTCTTTAAACTCCCCGATGATTCTATTTTTAGTTTTACTTTTTTAAAGCCAAATTTAGCCGTGCAGATGATTCTAGTAGGCAATCAAAGTTGACCTCTATTGCTGCAGAT
>NW_012119166.1:403049-403353 GCF_000951035.1 Colobus angolensis palliatus | reverse complement strand
GCGCCTCTGCACTCCAGCTTGGGTGACAGAGCAAGACTCGGTCTCAAGTGAAAGAAAAAGAGAAGAATTAAAGTTAAAATTTAAAAAACGAAAGAAACAGCTTCTAATAGTTCACTTAGAAGATATATTTCTTTACTTCCTTTTCAGGAGTTCAAGACCAGCCTGGCCAACATGGTGAAACTCTGTCTCAACTGAAGATACAAAAAATGAGCTGGACATAGTGGCACACGCCTGTAATCCCAGCTACTCAGGAGGCTGAAGCAGGAGAATCACTTGCACCTGGGAGATATATTTCAAGACAGCT
>NW_012119166.1:402201-402539 GCF_000951035.1 Colobus angolensis palliatus | reverse complement strand
CCTGTCTCTACTAAAAATAGAAAAATTAGCCGGGTATGGTGGAGGGTGCCTGAGGTCCCAGCTACTCGAGAGGCTGAGGTGGGAGAATCACTTGAACCGGAAGGTGGTTGCGGTGAGCTGAGATCATGCCACTGTACTCTAGCTCGGGTGACAGAGTGAGACTCAGTCTCAAACACTAAAAAAAAAAAAAAAATTATACATAAATGTAGAGAGAATAATGTAATGAACCTCTATACGCCCATTGCCCCAACTGATTCATTAATTATTTCTTATTTTGCCACACTTGTTTTATTTATTATTATTATTATTATTATTATTATTATTTTTGCAAACTGTCC
>NW_012119166.1:400929-401244 GCF_000951035.1 Colobus angolensis palliatus | reverse complement strand
GATGGTCTCGATCTCCTGACCTCGTGATCCGCCCGTCTCGGCCTCCCAAAGTGCTGGGATTACAGGCTTGAGCCACCGCGCCCGGCCTACATGCATCTTTTTGAAGGACATTTCTTATGTGTTTCTGATGTCGTTATAATACAACAAAATAAATAATAAACGCTTCGTATTCCGCACTACTTAGATTATTTCACATTTTCATGAGTGATTTTCCCTTCTTTTTCTTATCTGCATTTTCTAATTTTTTACAATAAACATAACATACATTATTAAAAAGCAACAACTATTCAAAAATTAGCCCAGCATGGTGGTGAG
>NW_012119166.1:398903-400339 GCF_000951035.1 Colobus angolensis palliatus | reverse complement strand
ATCTTGGCTTGCTGCAAACTCTGCCTCCTGGGTTCAAGTGATTCTCCTGCCTCAGCCTCCAAAGTAGCTGGGACTACAGGCGTGTGCCACCATGCCCAGCTAATTTTTGTATTTTTTTGTACAGATGGGGTTTCACCATGTTGGCCAGGCTTGTCTCAAGCTCCTGACCTCAAGAGATATGCCCGTCTCGGACTCCTAAAGTGCTGGGATTACAGGTGTGGGCCACCACACCCTGCCAATTTATCATTTTTTCATTCCCACCACCAGTAAGTATTTCGATTGCTCCACATTCTTGTGGACAAAAAACGTCAAGCTTTCTCATTTCAGTTATTTCGGCTGGTCCCTAGTGCTCTGAATTTGCATTCCTTTTCAGTTCTACTGATGTTGAGCATCTTTCCATGCTTCTATTTAATTTTTTTACATGTCGCTGACTTGAAGCTCAGATATTTCCACAGTCTTACTGGTCCTGTGTACATATTCTCTTATAAAGTGTCTGTTCAAGTCTTTCCCCTATTCTTTTTTAAACTGTTTTGTTTTGCTTATTAAGAGATAGGGTTTCACTCTGTTGCCCAGGCTGGAGTTTAGTGGCATGATCACAGCTCACTGCAGCCTCAAACTCTTGGACTCAAGTGATTCTCCTGCCTCAGCCTCCCGAGTAGCTGGGACTGTAGGTGCACAGCACTGTCAGGGGCATTCAAACTAGGGGGACTCCATCTTGAATGGGGGCTGGGTAACATGAGGCTGAGACTTGCTGGCTGCATTCCCAGGAGGTTAGGCATTCTTAGTCGCAGGATGAGACAGGAGGTCGGCAAGACTGGTATCACAAGACACAGGTCATAAAGACTCTGCTGATAAAACAGGATGTGGGGAAGAAGCGGGCCAAAACCCACCAAAACCAAGGTGGCATGGAAAGTCACCCCTGGTGGCTCTCACTGCTTATTATACACTAATTATAATACATTAGCATGCAAGAGACACTTCCACCAGTGCCGTGACAGTTTACAAAAGCCATAGTAACATCAGGAAGTTACCCTATATGGTCTAAAAAGGGGAGGAACCCCCAGTTCGGGAAATCCTCACCCCTTTCCTGGAAAACTCATGAATAATCCACCCCTTGTCTAGCATGTAATCAAGAAATCGGCCAGGTGCGGTGGTTCATGCCTGTAATCCCAGCAGTTTGGGAGGTCGAAGCAAGTGGATCACTTGAGGACAGAAGTTCAAGATCATACTGGGCAACATGGTGAAACCCTATCTCTACTAAAAATACAAAAATTAGCCTGGCATGGTGGTGTGCACCTGTAATCCCAGCTACTCAGGAGGCTGAGGCAGGAGAATCATTTTAACCTGAGAGGCGAAGGCTACCAGTGAGTTGATATTGCACCACCGCACTCGAGCCTAGGAGACGGAGTGAGACACCAACTCAAAAAAAAAAAAAA
>NW_012119166.1:397662-398767 GCF_000951035.1 Colobus angolensis palliatus | reverse complement strand
ACTCTGTGGACTTGCCCTGAATTCTTTCTTGCATGAGATCTAAGAATCCTCTCTCGGGGTCTGGATTGGAACCCATTTCTGGTAACATCACCACCGCACCTGGCTAAGCTTTAAATTTTTCTGTAGAGACGAGGTTTTGCTATATTGTTCAGGCTGGTCTTGAACTCTTGGGTTCAAGCAATCCTCCTGCTTTGGCCTCTGAAAGTGCTGGGATTACAGGGTTGCAACACTGCACCTGGCTCTACAGTTGTTTTTCTTATTGTTATGGAGTTGTTGAAGTTCTTTATGTATTCTGGATACAAGTTCTTTATCAGATTGATGTTCTAAATATGTTTTCTCCCAGTCTGTGGCTTGTCTTTTCATTTTCTTGGTGTCTTTTAAAGATCAGAAATTCCTTTTTTTTTTTTAAGATGGAGTTTCACTCTCATCACCCAGGCTGGAGTGCAGTGTCGTGATCTCAGCTCACTGCAACCTCCGCCTCCCAGGCTCAAGTGATTCTCCTGCCTCAGCCTCCCGAGTGGCTGGGATTACAGACATCTGCCACCACACCCGGCTAATTTTTATATTTTTAGTAGAGATGGGGTTTCACCACATTGGCCTAGCTAGTCTTTTGAACGGCTGACCTCAAGTGATCTGTCCTCCTTTACTTCCCAAAGTGCCGGGATTACAGGCGTGAGCCACTGTGCCTGGCCAGAAATTCTTAATTTTGATAAACTTGTTAATGCTGTCAGAATCAAAATGGAGTCACTAATGTTTGGAGGGGGAAAAAATCCCTGAGAAACAGGGCATGGTGGCTCATGCCTATTACCCCAGCTACTCAGGAGACTGAGGTGGGAGGATTGTTTGAGGCTAGTAATTCAAGAGCAGCCTGGGCAGGATAGCAAGACCCTCATTTCTGAAAAAAATGTTTAAAATATTTTTAAGTAAAAAAGAAAAACCCTGACAAATGGAGCCAGGGAAAGTCACGAAGAGAGGGTTTCATGTTGGTATGCCTGATAACAAAAACTATCACAGGTGGCCGGGCGCGGTGGCTCAAGCCTGTAATCCCAGCACTTTGGGAGGCCGAGACGGGCGGATCACGAGGTCAGGAGATCGAGACCATCCT
>NW_012119166.1:392962-396176 GCF_000951035.1 Colobus angolensis palliatus | reverse complement strand
AGAAAGATTTGTGTATCTCAAAGTTGCAAAGATATTCTCATAGATTTTCTTCTAGAAGCTTTATAGTTTCAGCTCTTAAATTTTAGGTCTGCAATCCATCTAAAATATTGCATATGTAGTGGTAGGCATTGAGGCTTACTTTTTCCCCATATGGATACTTTAGCATCCAAGTGTTTTGACACCATTTATTGAAGAGACTTTCCTTCCCCAGCCAGGTGCAGTGGCTCACGCCTGTAATCCCAGCACTTCGGGAGGCAGGGTGGGGTGGGTTACCTGAATTCAGGAGTTCGAGACTATCCTGGTTAACATGGTGAAACCCCGTCTCTACTAAAAATACAAAAAATTAGCCAGGTGTGGTAGTGGGCACCTGTAGTCCCAGCTACTCGGGAGGCTGAGGCAGTAGAATGGTGTGAACCTGGGAGGTGGAGCTTGCAGTGGGCTAAGATCACACCACTGCACTCCAACCTGGGCAACAGAGTGAGACTCGTCTCAAAAGAAAAAGAGACTTTCCTTCCCCGTTGTGTTACTTTGGCATACTTGTCAATATAAGTGTGTGAAAGATATGTGCGTGTGTGTAACTGCATGCACACACATGTGTGGTCTATTTTACGCCAAAGTGATAAACGCATGGGAGTCTATTTCTGGACTCTATTCTGTTCCATTATTTGTCTACCCTTTCAGCAATACCAGACTGTCCTGAGTACTATGGTTTTATTTATTTTATTTTTGAGACAGGGTCTCATTCTGTCGCCCAGGCTGGAGTGCTGTAGCACGATCTCAGCTCATTGCAGCCTCTGCCTCCCAGATTAGAGTGATCCTCTCACCTCAGTCTCCCAAGTAACTGGGGCTACAGGCGCATGCTACCACACCTAGCTAATTTTTGTATCTTTTGTAGAGACACGGTTTCCCCATGTTGCCCAGGCTGGTCTCAAACTCCTGGGCTCAAAGGATCCACCAGCCTTGGCGTCCCAAAGTGCCACTGCACACGGCCTGGAACAGGCATATGTATATTGAATGTTGACGATACCAAAATGCTCTCTCAAAAAGTTGTATAAATTCCACTGGACATGGTGGCTCACACCTGTAATCCCAGCACTTTGGGAGGCTGAGGTGGGTGGATCACCTGAGGTCAGAAGTTTGAGACCAGCCTTGCCAACATGGTGAAACTTTGCAAATTAGCCAGGTGTGGTGGCGGGCACCTGTAATCCCAGCTATTTGGGAGGCTGGGGCAGGAGAACTGCTTGAACCCGGGAGGTGGAGGCTGCAGTACCTAGGAGGTGGAGGTTGCATGAGCTGAGACTGTGACTGCGCCATCTCACTCCAGCCTGGCCAACAAGAGTGAAATTCTGTCTCAAAAAAAAAAAGTTGTATGAAGTCACACCACTACTAACACTGTATCAGTGTTGGCTTCCCCTCTCTTACCAGCATGGGGTATTATCAACCTTATAAATTGTGGGACCATGTCTTATTCACTGCTGTGTCCCCATCACTTAACCCTGTGCCTGGTGCACAGCTGCTAAGCCAGTGTTTGATGAATGAATAACATGAGGCTTTAGCATATCTGTAAATGTGCCAACACTCATTCAGATGTCCTGGTAGGTAACAAAGATGAGACCTTTAAACTCCAGGCAGTCAGGTGCAGTGGCTCATGTGCCCAGCCGCTCACACTTATACACCATATTTCCTTGAGTGAGTGGGGTTTTGACACCCAATGTGTGTCATGATGCTGGCCCAAAAGACTGGGGGCATTTTGCTTTAAAGCTTTAGTTTAGAAATGGCAAACAGCAGCTTACCTTAACCAGAAAAGGACAAAGCCCCACAAAGGTCTTTTGGGGGAGGACTTTACCTTGTGTAAATGCCAAGAAGTCCAAATGGTCCTAGTTCCTAACTGGAGCCAACACGTCAACATAGATCTGCACCAAAAACAAATGTCCATGGCACCAGTCTTCATTAGACAGGCCCAGTTAATTTATTTTTGGGTTTCTTTGTTCATTTGGTTTAAAGATGTGGTCTTGCTCCGTTACTCAGGCTGGAGTCCAGTGGTGCGATCATAGCTTACTGCAGCCTCCAACTCTTGGGCTCAAACCATCTTCCTGCCTCAGGAAGTAGTCTCAAGTAGCTAGGACTACAAGTATGCACCACCATGCCCAGCTAATTATTTTATTTTTGTGGAGACCGGGTCTCACTATGTTGCCCAGTCTGGTCTCAAACTCCTGGCCTCAAGTGATCCTCCTACCTCAGTCACCCAAAGCATTGAGATTACAGGCATGAGCCACTGTGTATGGCCAGTAGGTTCAACTTAAGAACATGTTTTTTGCAATTACAGTGTAACTGGATCAAAAAAAAAAAAAGGCAGGCCAGGCAAGATGGCTCATGCTTGAATCCTAGCACTTTGGAAGACCCAGGTGGGAGGACTGCTTGAGCCCAGGAGTTCAAGACTAGCCTGGGCAACATGGTGACACCCTGTCTCTACAAAAAATTTAAAACTTAGCCAAGCATGGTGACATGAGCCTGTAGTCCCAGATACTCAGAAGTCTGAGGTGGGTGAGTCACTTAAGCCCAGGAGGTCAAGGCTGCAGTGAGCTATGACTGCAGCCTGGGGGACACAGCAAGACCCTGTCTCCAAAAAAATAAAAAGGAACTAAATAACTAAATAAAAAAATAACTAACCTGTGTACTTGTCTTACCAGAAAGGGGTCCCGATCCAGGCCTCAAGAGAGGGTTCTCTTGCAAGAAAGAATTCAAGGTGAATGCATAGAGTAATGTGAAAGCAAGTTTATTAGGGAAGTAAAAAATAAAAGAACGGCTGCTCCACAGTCAGAGCAGCCCCAGGGCTGCTGGTTGGCTATTTTTATGAATATTTCTTGATTATATGCTAGACAAGGGGTGGATTATTCAAGAGTTTTCTGGGAAAGGGGTGGCAATTCCCAGAACTGAGGGTTGCTCCCTCTTTTAGACTGTATAGGGTCACTTCATGATGTTGCCATGGCATTTGTAACTGTCATGGCACTGGTGGGAGTGTTAGCAAGCTAATACATTATAACTAGCATATAATAAGCAGCGAGGACCACCAGAAGTCACTTTCATGGCCATGTTGGTTTTGGTGGGTTTTAGCCACTTCTTTTCTTTTTCTTTTTTTTTTTTTTTTAGACAGAGTCTTGCTCCATCACCCAGACTAGAGTGAAGTGGCGCGACCTTGGCTCACTGCAAGCTC
>NW_012119166.1:365028-392779 GCF_000951035.1 Colobus angolensis palliatus | reverse complement strand
CAGGATGGTTTCGAACTCTTGACCTCAAGTGATCTGCCTGCCTCGGCCTCCCAAAGTGCTAGGATTGCAGGTGTAAGTCACCGCACTTGGCCCTTAGCCACTTCTTTACTGCATCCTGTTTTATCAGCAGGGTCTTTGTGTCCTGTACCGTGTGCCAACCTCCTATCTCATCCTGTGACTTAGAATGCCTCACCTCCTGGGAATGCAGCCCATTAGGTCTCAGCCTTCTTCTACCCAGTCCCTATTCAAGATAGAGTCACTGCTTCAAATGCCTCTGACACTCTGGCTAGCAGAATACGTTCATGTGTTGGAAATGTTGGGAAATGGTCCTAGCTGCCCCTAAATATCATTTTCACAATGTATTTGGCATACTAAGGGCATATTTTTTCCTTCAATTTGAACATATGTTGAACACTTATATCAGCACTGCTCTAAACCAAAGATAATCAGCTAAGTGCTCAACAAACATATCTGCTTGCTAGGAACTATGCTAAGTTACGTCACACACACACACACATTTTTTTCTCCCATTTAATTCTCATATTTATTCTATTTGTGTTTCTTTTTTTTTTTTTTTTTTTTTGAGACGGAGTCCCGCTATCACCCAAGCTGGAGTGCAGTGGCCGGATCTCAGCTCACCGCAAGCTCCGCCTCCGAGGTTCACGCCATTCTCCTGCCTCAGCCTCCCGAGTAGCTGGGACTACAGGCGCCCGCCACGTCGCCCGGCTAGTTTTTTGTATTTTTTAGTAGAGACGGGGTTTCACCGTGTTAGCCAGGATGGTCTCGATCTCCTGACCTCGTGATCCGCCCGTCTCGGCCTCCCACAGTGCTGGGATTACAGGCTTGAGCCACCGCGCCCGGCGCTATTTGTGTTTCTTTATGCTGAGACAGAGTCTTGCTCTGTTCCCCAGACTGGAGTGCATGCAGTGGCGCCATCTTGTCTCACTGCAACCTCTGCTTCCCCGGCGTGCAGGATCCTCCCATCTCAGCCTCCCAAGCAGCTGGGACTATAGGCATGTGCCACCATGCCTGGATAATTTTTGTATATTTTGGAAATAATACACTATGGGTCTCACTATGTTAACCCAGGTTGGCCTCAAACTCCTGGACTCAAACAATCCTCCCACCTTAGCTGCTTAAAGTGCTGGGATTACAGACATGAGCCACATGCCCAGTCACTCACACTTACTCTATTACCCAATGAGTGGGTGTTAGCCCCGTTTTACAGTGTTAACACTGAGCGATCCTACAGCTAGTAAGGGTTAGAGCCAAGGTGCATGCCATGGCCCACCTACCCTGGACGCTGCTCTTGGGACAGTCCCTTTGGTGTTCTACCTCCCAGACCATGGTGAAGAAGAGGTGTCATGCCCTGGTAGGGAACACTGGCCTGGAAGAGTTCATGGTGTTACAGGTAGTTAGGGCTGAGTGGGGGCATCAGAGGGCTCTCTCCCACCTACTAGGAATGTCAGGTAATAACACTGCCTCTCTAAAAGGGATAAACTGGGAGCCCACGCCAGAGAGAGGCCATTTCCTGATGATCCACACCTGTTGCACTGAAGTGTTAACTGAATGCAGGCACCAACGAGAAGCAACTTTCCGGGTACGTGCATTAAGAGATAAAATGGCGGGCTGGGCGCAGTGGCTCACGCCTGTAATCCCAGCACTTTGGGAGGCCAAGGTGGACGGATCACGAGGTCAAGAGATCGAGACCATCCTGGTCAACATAGTAAAACCCCGTCTCTACTAAAAATACAAAAATTAGCTGGGCGTGGTGGCACCTTCCACCACTAACAACGGAACTGCTAAGAATGGCCTGCAGTGATCCTAAATACATGGGTGGGAAAGAGAAATACCCTCTTTATGTAAGAACGTTCCTTATACGGCATTATTTTATTATTATTTTCTGAGACGGAGTCTCACTCTGTCGCCCAGGCTGGAGTGCAATGGCGCGATCTTGCTCTGGCAACCTCCGCTTCCTGGGTTCAAGCGATTCTCCTGCCTCAGTGCCCTGACTAGCTAGGACTACAGGCATGTGTCACCATGGCCAGGTGATTTTTTGTATTAATAGTAGAGACGGGGTTTCACTGTGTTAGGTTGGTCTCGATCTTCTGAACTCATGATCCACCCGCCTCAGCCTCCCAAAGTGCTGGGATTGCAAGCACGAGCCACCACACCTGGCCGGTATTATTTTAGAAACCAAGAACTATATACAACCTAAATGCTGGAGGTGCCACTAACTAAATGACAGTTGTCCATGGAATGGCTGAGGCAGCCATAGAAACTGCCCACCAGGCTTTTTTTTTTTTTGAGACGGAGTTTTGTTCTGTCACCCAGGCTGGAGTGCAACGGCGTGATCTCGGCTCATTGCAGCCTCTGCCTCCCAGGTTAAAGCAATTCTTACATGTACCCTAGAACTTAAAGTATAATAATAATAATAAAAAAGCAATTCTTCTGCCTCATCCTCCCTACTAGGTGGTATTACAGGAGCCTGCCACTACACTCAGCTATTTTTTGTTTTTCATCAGGCATTTTTATGAATATGTTGTAACATTCAAGGGGAAACAGGACCCTGAACTATGCACTCTCGTCAACCACACAAAAATATTCTCAGGAAAAGAACAGGAAAGAAATATTCCCAGAAAGTTAGACTTGATTAACTCTGGTTAGAGGATCACAGTGGGTTTCACATTTTCTTTGACTTTTTCTGGTTTTTCCATATAAACATGTTCACTTTGATAAAATATCTTTTGAGAATTTCACACTTTTATGTTATGTACCTTTTTATTGTCTGACTTTGTTCTAAACATTACTGGGACTCTGGGTTGCTTTTTGTTTTTGCTTTTAAGAGATAGGGTCTCTCTTAAAAGCCGCGGCACGATCTCAACTCACTGCAGCCTCAACCTCTGGGGCTCAAGTGATTCTCCCATCTGAGTCTCCGAGTAGCTGGGGCTACAGACATGTGCCACCATGCCTAATTTTTGTAGAGACAGGGTTTTGCCATATTGCCCAGGCTGGTCTTGAACCCTGGGCTCAAGCAATCCACCTGCCTCAGCATCCTGAAGTGCTGGGATTAGAGGTATTAAGTGGATTGGTTTTTATTTTTGTTGCTGTTGAGACGAAGTTTTGCTCTTGTCGCCCAGGCTGGAGTGCAATGGTGCGATCTCAGCTCACTACAACCTCTGCCTCCCGGGTTCAAGCAACTCTCCTGCCTCAGCCTCCTGAGTAGCTGGGATTACAGGCACCTGCCACCACGCCCAGCTGATTTTCTGTATTTTTAGTAGAGACAGGTTTCACCATGTTGGCCAGGCTGGTCTCGAACTCCTGAGTTTTTTAAAGAGAGATAGTTGATGTTTTTATTAAACTGTGTATGAATCCATTTTAAAAGTTTTGGCCGGGCGTGGTGGCTCACGCCTGTAATCCCAGCACTTTGGGAGGCTGAGATGGGTGGATCACAAGGTTGGGAGAGCGAGACCATCCTGGCTAACACGGTGAAACCCTGTCTCTACTAAAAATATAAAATAATTAGCTGGGTGTAGTGGTGTGTGCCTGTAGTCCCAGCTACTGGGGAGGCTGAGGCAGGAGAATGGCATGAACCCAGGAGGCAGAGCTTGCAGTGAGCCGAGATCACGCCACTGCACTCCAGCCTGGGCGACAGAGCGAGACTCCGTCTCAAAAAAAAAAAAAAAAAAAAAAAGTTTTAAAATGTAGTATCTCCAAAAGGAGTTTAAATGATGCCCCCAATATTTGCATTCAGAGCAAACACAGATGAAATTGGAGAGGAGAACCAAAAAGTCAGTATGTCTTTTTTTAAAGTGGAAAATAAAATCTCTATATGACTCTCCAGCTGACCTGTGCCTCCTAAGGAAGAGAGCTGATGGATGGCTGGTAGTAAGGTTCATCTTCCTTCTTCTTGGAGTTCTCCCGGCTTGGGGGGCAGAGTGACAGGATATCGGCAGACAGCACTAAGAGGGCAGGTGCCCATTAGTAGAAAACAGCATCATCCCCCCTCCCTTCTATGCATCACGCACATTCTTTTTTTTTTTTTTGAGACAAGGTTTGGCTCAGTTGCCCAGGTTGGAGCGCAGTGACATAATCTTGGCTCACTGCCACCTCTGCCCCCAACACCCCACTTTTTTTTTTAAAGAGACTGGGTCCTGCTCTGTGGCTCAGGTTGACGTGCAGTGGTGCCATCACGATTCCCTGCAGGCTTCAATGCCTGGGCATCAAGTGATCCTCTGGCCTTGGCCTCCTGAGTAGCTGGGACCACGGACATGTGCAACCATACCTGGGTAATTTTTTTTTTTTTTTTTTTTGAGATGGAGTCTCGCTCTGTCGCCCAGGCTGGAGTGCAGTGGCTGGATCTCAGCTCACTGCAAGCTCCGCCTCCCGGGTTTACGCCATTCTCCTGCCTCAGCCTCCCAAGTAGCTGGGACTACAGGCGCCCGCCACCACACCCAGCTAGTTTTTTTTTATTTTTTAGTAGAGACGGGGTTTCACCGTGTTAGCCAGGATGGTCTCGATCTCTTGACCTCGTGATCCGCCCGTCTCGGCCTCCCAAAGTGCTGGGATTACAGGCTTGAGCCACTGCGCCCGGCCCTGGGTAATTTTTTTTAAGAAGTTTTTGTAGAGATGGGTTCTCACTGTTTGCCCAGGATGGTTTTGAACTCCCGGCCTCAAACAAAACTCCCACCTCAGCCTCCCAAAGTGCTGGGATTACAGGTGTGAGCCACCACGCCCAGCCCCTCAACCCACCCTGAACTCACCTATCTCTCCTCCATCCCTCTCTGAAAAGGCCCTGTGGTAAATGGGTTTTGCTGGGGCAGCACCACATCGAACTCCCTTTCCTATGGGGAACGGCTTCTCCTCTTCAATGTTATGGCTCCAGTGGGCTCCACTTCCTCCTGCTCTGTGAACAGGGCCACCCAAAGCTCCCTATTCTCATGGGTCAGAGGCGGGCTCAGAGAAAGGCACATAGGCCCAGGCAGCCAATCAGGATCCTCCCTTGGGATTTTTCCATGTGGAGGGGGACAAGACAGACTTTGCATTTAACAGAGTGAACTTGAAAACCGAAACAGGCTTCCTTCCCAGGTGCACGAAGTCATACTTCCTCTTTCTGCTGATGCTACTCTGAGTGGATTTCTATTACTTTCAACTAAAGTAATTTTTTCCTTTTATATTTTCCATATATTAAGAGACTGGGTCGGGGAGGCACAGTGGCTCACGCCTGCAATCCCAACACTATGGGAGGCCACGGCGGGCAGACCGCTTGAGGTCAGGAGTTCGAGACCAGTCTGACTAACATGGAGAAACCCCGTCTCTTCTAAAAATACAAAGTTAGCCAGGCATGGTGGTGCATGCCTGTAAACCCAGCTACTTCGGAGGCTGAGGCAGAAGAATCACTTGAACCCGGAAGGCAGAGATTGTGAGCTGATAATGTGCCATTGCACTCCAGCCTGGGCAACAAGACTCCATCTCAAAGAGAGACTGGGTCTCACTATGTCACTCAGACTAGCATGCAGTGGTGTGATCATGGCTCACTATAGCCTCAACCTCCTGGGCTCAAGTGATCCTCCCACCTCAGCCTCTCGAGGAGCTGGGACTACAGGTGTGTGCCCCATACCTGGCTAATTTTTTCAATTTTTTTTTTTTTTGTAGAGATAGGGTCTATGTTGCCCAGGCTGGTCTCGAACTACTGGGCCCAAGTGATCCTTCTGCCTCAGCCTCCCATGCAGACAGGGCCACAGGTGCACACCACCATGCTCAGCTAATTTTTTGAATTTTTATAGAGATAGCGTCTTTCTTGGTTGCCCAGGCTGGTCTCGAACTCCTGGGCTCCAGCAATCCTCCCACTGTGGCCTCCCAAAGTGCTGGGATTATAGGCATAAGCCACTGTACCTGGCCACCAAATTTTCTTTAGTGGAGACACAGAAGTTTTAGTTTTGAGAAAAAGTCCTGAATTCCAAAATCACACATCAAAATCAAATGTCGATATGGGAAATGAATGAACTCCCTCGTATAGACAATTCCCCCTTTGCCCACGAGCCCCCAGTGCTCCCTCACCCGCCCACCCTCCCCAGCCCCGGGGAAGAGGCTGTTTGTTCTTACTTCTCTTCCACCAGGGAGCCACGGTTTGTGTTCATTTTAATCACATTCTATTTCAAAGAATCCATGAAGTTTCTCCACCACAAGTGAACAAAATAGCAGCTCAGGTGTCTTAGGATCAAGCCCTAAGAAGACATGGAGGCCGGGCGAGATGGCTCACGCCTGTAATCCCAGCACTTTGGGAGGCTGAAGCAGGCAGATCACCAGAGGTTGGGAGTTCGAGATCAGCCTAGCTAACATGGTGAAACCACGTCTCTACTAAATATACAAAATTAGCTGGGTGTGGCGGCATGCGCCCATAATCCCAGCTACTCGGGAGGCTGAAGCAGGAGAATCGCCTGAACCCGGGAGGTGGAGGTTAAGGTGAGCCAGAATCATGCCACTGCACTCCAGCCTGGGCCCTGGGTAACAGAGTAAAACTTGGTCTCAAAAAAAAAAAAAAAAGACATGGAAGCTGAGAAGCTGTGCCTGGAGTTCCGTCATGTTTGGGGGAAATGTCCGTTATCGTGCTGGGAACATAAATTACAAAGAGTGAAGCTGTAAAGTTAGTAATGTCCTCAATGTTTAGATTCAAACTACAATGAAGGTTAAACACAGTCACCATTTTGGACATTTTATTTATAGAAATTTCCAGCAGAGCCATTGTTAAGTACCTTTGTCAGGAGATGCCTGTGAGAACCTAGATGGAAAAACAGCCACAAGTTGATCTGCGTCTGTTCCTCCCCAAAACTCCACACACACCAGAACAGGAACAGCCAGGCGAGCCTCTGGGTGCTCAGTGATGCGCTGTCTGAGGCACAGCCCAGCACGTGCTTCCTCAGCAGATGCTACACACACAGATCTGGAGGAATGACAGAAACTTCACAGATGTAACCTCCAAGTGCGACCTCAAATGACAAACAACTTTCTCAGGTGGTGCCCGGACAGGAAAGGCACCAGAACAGAATCTGTAGAAAACCAAACCTGTCATGATCAGCATTCCTACCCGACGTTAACCTCCTAAACTAGCTGACTTTATTTATTTTGAAAGCAAATCAAGTGTATACAATCTCTTTTAAAAAATTGTGCAAACATTGTAAAGTTTTTAGGGGCTATTTATAATCTGAAGAGATTTATAAAAAATTACTGGATTTGTTAGGACTATAAATACTAACCCAGCCTCCCCCATGAAAAAAGCAATTGTTACAAAAATATAAAAAATATACTAGCTTCTACGATTTAACCTTTCCACCAGAAACCTCACCACTCTGGGACTCATCCTGGTTTTACCACACAGCAAGCACAAGCGCAATTTTTTCCGTTTTTTAAGGAAGGAAAAGTTTTAGAACATTCCCTTTTGTTATTTGAGATTGTGGCTATTTTCTTCACAGGGGCTGTGATGAAGGTGGGTAAGGACAGTTTGGAGTTTCTGACCGTTTCCTCTACACGGACCCGGTGTGGAAATCACAGCATAGAGACTGCTCTAAGCCTCACTCCTTGGCCTCTTCTGCTTTCTCTCCAGCTCCTCCAATCCCATTTTGGGACATGCGGGGTCCCAGGCTCCTGAGCTTCCCTAACTTCCCACTGGGGAAGGCAGGGAGGATGGGGAGGCTCCCAGTGAGGGAGGCGAGGGCTAAGCCCGTAGCACCGCAGCCTCGAGTGTGGTCGGCCCGCCCAGGGTTGCTAATGGCAGGGAAGCCGCATGCTGGCGGATGGCACCCTCCTGGCCTGGGAGAGGACTGACGCCACAGGTCAGAGTCTGCAGCCTGGGAGGGGAGCTGGAAACTAACGTGAAGACAAAACACTCTGCATGAAAGCACGCCAATGAACCTCCAATCACGACTCACTGACTCCTCCACAGCAGCCAAGCTGCCAGGCAATTTTATCACCTAAAAGCAAGGAAACCGACCAGATTCAGCTCGCCACCATTCAAGAAAGGACAGGGCCTTGGCTACTCTGCAGGTCCAGCGATTGCCCTTGAGGGGAGGACATTTCCAGCCCTCATTTCCCCGCTGCCGCCAGCAGGGGGCGATGTGCACACAGGCTCGGTCAGGGCCTCGGGCGAACAGGCACCGGTCACCCACGGGATGGGTCCACACCATTCCAGTGGGACTCTCCACGGAACTGGGACACTGCCGGGCTGCACCTTGTGTCCCTGAAATTCAGAGACCTCTGAGATTGGGTTCCAGCCTACGCATGTTCAAGGGAACCCCTCATTCCCAAAGCTCGCCGGACGCACAGAATTCTCAGGCCTGGCTGCGCTGCTGGGAAGCGAAGACCCAGCTCCTCCTGCAGCCTGGCTCACCCCCATGTCTCACCGTGGGGCCCTCTGACCGTGGCCGCAGCCCCCAGCATCTACCCCAAGCTAGTGCAGCATCCTGCCCAGTCCACGTGCTACTGTGCTCCCCGCGCCTGCCTCCAGGCCACCGGGCGGACCCTCTCTCAGCCCCAGGGGCCTTCCAGGCCCTTCTGTTCAAAGGACCGGATGCTTCACACCGCTAACGGCTTTATTTCACAGATCACGGTGGTGAGTTTGGATTTCCAGCCCTCACTACGGTTAAGTCACACATTTCCCGACACCTGCTCATTTCTCCAGATCTTAAACATCTCACCCAACACACCCTAGTTGTTGTAAACCCCAAATGAATTTTCCAGAAGCAAAAACAGTAACAGATTCAGAGAACCCTGGCCACACCTGCTGAGCAGGTCCCCTCTACTCTGGTTGCATATAGAATGCTTGTCTGCTCAAAAGAGAGGCGCTGTCAACATCAAGGCACAAAGAAAGACGTCTCCGGGGGCAAAATGATGATGAAGTGACCAGCGGCCTCTGCGAGGCCCAAGGCAGAGTCACGGGGGAGGCGAGTTCAGCCTGGTGGGCACTGGGCGGAAGAGGTGAGGACGGGCCTCCTGCTGGGGCTCAGGCGTCCTCATGCGTACTTCTCCAGGAAGTTGATGTGGAAATCCTTCACCTTCTGCAGCACTGTCTTTAGCTTCTCCACTGGAGGGAGGATGGTCATCCTGGCAGGAGAGACAACAGTGTCAGCCTGGCTGCTCTGCAAGATGGGAGAGGAACGAATCCAGCAGCTCAACCGCCTCTAGGATTGGAGGAGGGAGGTCTGCCTGGTCCGCTTCCACAGCTCCAGACTGGAGAGCGTCCAGCACTTGGACCACTTTTCCCTTCATTCATATGTTGGTTTTTTCACCCAAGTAATACACGTGAACAAAAGCAATAAACTAGAGCAGCATTTAGGCTAAGATATATCCACCCATTACTGCAGAAGGCCTGCACCCCCTTTTTTTTTTTTTTTTTGAGATGGAGTTTTACTCTTGTTGCCCAGGCTGGAGTGCAATTGCATGACCTCGGTTCACTGCAACATCCACCTCCCCGGGTTGAAATGATTCTCCTGCCTCAGCCTCCTGAGTAGCTGGGATTACAGGAGGTAATTAGCTGTAATTACAAAAATCACCATGCCCTGCTCATTTTTGTATTTTTAGTAGAGACGGGGGTTTCACCATGTTGACCAGGCTGGTCTTGAACTCCTGACCTCATGATCCGCTCACCTTGGCCTCCCAAAGTGCTGGGATTACAAGAGTGAGCCACTGCACCCGGTCACATTTTTTTTTTTTTTTTTTTGAGACAGGGTCTCACTCTACTGCCCCAGCTTGAATGCAGTAGAGTGATCATAGCTCATTGCAACCTCAAACTCTTGGGCTCAGGCAATCCTCCCATCTCAGTCTCCCGAGTAGTTAGGATTACGGGCATATGCCAATATCCCTGGCTAGTATTTAAACAACTTTTTGTAGAGACAGGGTCTTGCTATGTTGACCAGGCTGGTCTTGAACTCCTGGACTCAAGCAATCCTGAATTCAGCCTCCCGAAGTGTGCCAGCCACCGCACTCAGCACTCTGGAATATTCTGACCACTGAACAGAACTTTCTCTAGAGCATGATTCTTGCTCTTTCCTATAGTTTGAGAGAGAGATTTCACTCCCACCTGAGGGGCCTTTTTTATCTCCAGCCTGACAGTGAGACACCCTCCAGTCACAACTCTGCCTCCAAAGGAATTCCCAAGTTGCCACAGTAACTAACACCTCCCTCTCGTCCACCAATATGCTCCCTGGCCTTCCCGACAGCCTTCTTGCTCAAATCACTTTCTGACCGAGCCATCAAACACTGAGATGAGCCTGACCAGGGGTGGGAAGGCCAACCAGACAAGGTTTGTCCGTCCAGGGGACACGACCCACAATCTTGCCTAAGTCAAGACTTGGCTCCGGTTGCAAACAGCTCATGCCATTTCTTCTTTTTAGCATCTGCCGCAGGAGACATCTGAGAGCAAAATGTGCGGGGAAGATACTGTTCTGAAGAGAACTGGCCTCAGTGGAAAACCTCTGCTCCAGCCAGCTCAGCTCTGGGCACTGGCGTTCCCGTCCACGCAGGGCCAGAACGGGGCACGCCCTGGGCATGAGTGGAGCGAATTCCACTGCAGCTCCTCAGCAGGTTCCGGGATCACAGGCAGCGCTGCAGCCCAGGGTGCCATCAGGAGCTACCGAGCACGTGCCAGCACCACTCCAGGCACTGGCAGCTGTGTACTGCCGTCACAGAGTTGAAAATGGACAGCGAAATAAGAAAACACCTTACTGGGAACATTTCAGATGACGATGGGACAGCTGATGGAGGGGAGAGACAGAACAGTCAAGGAAGACCTTTCAGGGAATACGACCCTGAGCAGACAACCACCCAGTTTTTCTTAATCCCTGGGCAGGGTCTGAGCTTGGCTCTGCAGCAGGACAGAGTGGGGGTGACTCGAGGGAGGACAGGGTCTCCACACCTCTCTCTCCGAAGTAGTCCTCTGCTCCATGTCAAGAAGCCCACATTTCCCTGGACAAGCCCCGGACCAGCCCCTGGTGCGGAGAGGAAGTCGTACCTGAAGTGGTAAGTGCCTTCCCTCTGCCCAAAGCCACTGCCGGGCACGACGCAGATGCCAGTCTCCTCCAGGAGCTTCATGCAGTAGAACATGTCTGGAGCCATTTGATGGGCCTATGGGAGCAGACAGAGCTCATGATCATTCCTGGCTTTGCAAACACACCATTCAACCCTCAAAGCCAAATGTAATCTAAATGGCAGGTCTCTCTCCCACGGCAGTGCCCTTCTCCCCTTCCACTCCTAGAGGACCAGGGCCAGACGCTGGGATACTGCTGGTGGCTGGTGCCAGGCACAGACACCTGAAAACTACTGCAGGACAGCCAGGTGTAGCGGTGCTCCTGCCCATCACTGGGGAGTGCCCATCCCCAGGCGGCCACTCAACAGGCATCAGTGGTGGCTTCCTGCAGGTCAAGCCGCATAATTCTCTGAAAATGGGGCCCTGGGGTCTGCATGCAATTTTCATGGAACAAACTTCTCTGAGGCAGTCTCAACACTGCTTTCCACACACTGGTTTGCATGACCACCCAGGGAGCCTGTTAACTACAGATTCTCAGGTTATATCACCAGGAATTCTTTAATTTTAGTTTTATTTATTTATTTTTTTTAGAGTCTCCCTCTGTTGCCCAGGCTGGAAGTGCAGTGGTACAATCTCGGCTTACTACAACCTCTGCCTCCTGGGTTCAAGCAATTCTCCTGCCTCAGCCTCCTGCGTAGCTGGAATTACAGGCACGCGCTACCATGCCCAGCTAATTTTTGTACTTTTAGTAGAGACAGGGTTTCGCTATGTTGACCAGGCTGGTCTTGAACTCCTGACCTCAAGTGATCCGCCTGCCTCAGCCTCCCAAAATGCTGGGATTACAGGCGTGAGCCACCGCGCGCCCAGACTACAGCAGGCATTTTTTTTTTTTTTTTTTGAGACTGAATCTCACTCTGTCACCCAGGCTGTAGTGCAATGGAGTGATCTCGGCTCACTGCAACCTCTGGCTACCCGGATTTAAGCGATTCCCCCGGCCTCAGCCTCTGGAATAGCTGGGATTACACTGCAGGCCACCATGCCCGGCTAATTTTTTTTATATTTTTAGTAGAGATGGCGGTTTTACCCATCTCTACTTGGCCAACCCATGTTGGCCAAGCTGGTCTCGAACTCCTGATCTCAGGTGATCCACCTACCTTGGCCTCCCAAAGTACTGGGATTACAGGCATGAGCCACCATACCTGGCCCACAGATTTTTTAAAAACTTAAGAGGTCTTGCTCTCACCGAGGCTGAAGTGCAGTAGCATGATCATAGCTCACTGTAGCCTCAACCTCCCAGGCTCAGGCGATCCTCCCACCTCAGCTTCCCAAGCAGCTGGGACCACAGGCCTGCACCACCCAGCTAATTTTTAAATTTTTTGTAGAGAGGGTTTCACCATGTTTCCCAGGCTGGTCTCAAACTCCTGGGCTCAAATGATCCTCCCACTTCAACCTCCCAAAGTGCTGGGACCACAGGTGTGAGCCACTGCACCCAGCCTAACACTAGGAATTCTGATTCTGTAGGTCTAGGGTGGGGCCTAGACTTGGGTGTTTAACAAGGTGTTCAGGAGGCTTGGGGGTGGGTGAGGATGCCACCTGCAGAAACTGCGCTCCCTGTGAGCCTCCAAGTGGGGTCTGTGGCACCTGAGAACTTGGTGGAACCACAGACTCTTAGGTTCCTTGCAGACATAAGATCCTTTAAGAAAAAAAAAACAACAACAGAAAAACAAGCCAGGCACAGTGGCTCATACCTGCAATCCCAGCACTTTGGGAGGCTGAGGTGGGAGGTTCCCTTGAGGCCCAGGAGTTTGAGACCAGCCCTGGGGCAACAAAGAAAGACCCCATCTCTCTGTATAAGAATGTAATTAAAACAAAACAAACAAGCAAGGCACAGTGGCTCAAGCTTGTAATCCCAACTCTGAGGGAGGCAGAGGCAGGAGGATAGCTTGAGCCCAGGAGTTTGAGACCTGCCTAGGCAATATAGCAAGACCCCGTTCTCCACGAAAAGGAAAAACAAAAAGCAAGAAACAAAAAAAAGGCCCTAGGTGATGAGCGCACACAATGAAGTCTGGGAAGCGCTGCTCCAGGATGCAGTGGCTGGGTGGAGGTGGCAGCTCCTGCTGCTTCCCCCGCAGGCATCTCACTCGGGCACCACCCTTGGGAGCAGCAGCATTGACAGAGTCCAGATCAGCTCCTCTCCCCTGAGGCCCGCCTCATGTTTGCCCATCATCACAGCCCATGCCTGGGCCTCTGAGAACCTGTCATCTTACATGGTCAACACCATCTGGTTGAAAGGTGCATACAGTTCAGAGCCTCCAGGACTAGCACTTCTGCTCCCGAAGATAAGCAGGGGCCCCCAACCCAGTGTCTCAGGTGAACCTGGTAAGAGAGAGCTAGCCCGGCCCATGCCCCAGACCTGAGCAGCCTCCACAGCTTTGACAGGAATGAAGATCCGAGGGAAGGCATACATGGCACCCTGCAAGGGGTTGCAGTGAATTCCTGGGACTTGGTTAAACAGGTCTTCCGTCAGCTTTGCTTTTTTGGCCAGATTACCCAGGACCGACTCCTTCTCCTGATGAGAGACGGAAACAGCACAGCAGTCAGTATCTCTGGATAAAGATTCACTCCAGCCACTGATCTTTCCTGCAGCACTTGCAGAAATCCTGGATGACGACTTTGCTCCAGCTTTGAATGTATATCACCTCTGACCCAGGTGCTGACTCGGATTTGCTCTGCCTGGGTCACAGGCCCCATGCACACCACACAGACGGAGTGGGCGGGGTGGTTTGTTCCTTTGACACTGGGGTATCAGACAGACTGACCAAAGAAGAGCTTGTGTGAGCCTGAGCACAGCAAAACAGGGAGGTGGCTGGGCCTCCCAGCAGTAATTCTTCCACAGCGCTCACCCTGGGACGCAGCCACGTGCCCTGGGGTGTGAGGCACACAGACACCAGGGAGTTCTAGGCCAAAGGGTAGAGCCTGGCAGCCTGTGTCATGGGTTCTATTCTCCTACCAGGATGTCCTTCCAGAAAATGAGAAAAACCAGTTGTTGCCTGTCAGTCTGTATGGACCCAGCTCTGGAGGGAATTCCTCAGAACATGCTTCTAGGACACATGCCCATTCTTCTGCAGACAGGCCCCACCAATGCATCTGGGGGCCAGTGCACCCCACCATCTGTCTGTGTGGTGTGCATGCAGCACAGGACCCAGGCAGAGCAAGTCAGGATCAGTGACTGGGCCTGAGCTGGGCGTGTGTCTACGGCTAGAGCAGAGTCGCTGTCCAGGGCTTCCACAGGTGCCGCTGGCCAAGTGGTGTGGAAGGTGTGGGCTGCAGGTAGAGGCATAAGCACTATGTGGCCTGTCCGCGTGGGAAGCATGGTTCAGCCTGGCATCACGACACGGGCCACGACACAGATGGACCTGGAGGACATCATGATTAGGAAAATAAGCCAGCCACAAAAAGACAAATAAGACATGACTCTGCTTTGTTTTTGTTTTTAGACGGAGTCTCGCTTTGTCACCCAGGCTGGAGTCTCATGGCGCAATCTCAGCCCACTGCAACCTCCGCCTCCCGGGTTCAAGTGATTCTCCTGCCTCAGCCTCCCGAGTAGTTGGGATAACAGGCATGTACCATCCCCAGCTGATTTTTGTATTTTTAGTAGATAATGAGGTTTGACCATGTTGGCCAGGCCAGGCTGGTCTCAAACTCCTGACCTCAGATGATCCACCCGCCACAACCTCCCAAAGTGCTGGGATTACAGGCGTGAGCCACTCACTGTTCCCGGCCAACATGACTCCATTTATATGAGGAACCTTGAGGAGGTGAGTGCAGAGAGAAGAGGGTAGAAGGGTGGCTGCCCGGGCTCAGGAAAGGGCAGGGTGGGGTATTAGTGGGTAACAGGCAGAGCTCAGTGTGGGATCATGGAACAGCTCTGGAGATGGATGGTGGTAATGGCCGCACAATAGTGTGAATGGCCTGAATGCCAGAGAACGGAGTACTTTATAAAGGTTAAAAAGGTCGACTTCATTTGCATTTTACCACAATTTTTTAAAAAAGAGGTGAGCCTGGACCAGTTGGGAGTTGACTTCTAGGTTACCTGACCCATAAATTCCTTTGTTTCAATGGATCAAAGCTGGTCAGAGCTGGAAGACTCTGTCAAGCTGTGAGAACACAGGTTAGCAGAGGCAGGCGGGGGCCTGGGATCCATGCTGCGCCCCACCACCTCCTCATCTTCTTTTCAATTTCATGAGTCCCCCCCGTGTGTTATCGGGAAACAACGCCCTTCCCTCCTCGACACTCGCCGTGAGGAAGGGGAAGGGTTCACCTGCTCACACACAATCTCAGTTCTCCTACTTCCAAACAATGACCAGCTGTACCTCCGGACTTCAACTCAAGGGGGTGGTTCAGGCTCCGAGGAGCCATGCGTGCCCCTGCAGGCCACACCCCCAGGAGGCTGCCGTCTGGCCATCTGGAGACAGGCCAGCCACCGGCCCAGCAGGAACTCTCGTGACCCCGGCTGCAGGGATGTGGACACATCACAGTGGACTCACTCGGCTGAATTGCTCAAAGGACTCCTCTCCTGCCACCGGGGGATTCACGACGATGTCCATGGCAGCCTGCCCGGACACTGGGGGGCACAGGCGCACTGAGAGCAGCTTTACCAGCTGGCCCTTGATCTCAGGGTGCAGGTTGATCACCTCCATGTAGCCTCCTCTGTAACCACACCTGGAGGGCCGAAGAGAGGGAGAGGACCACCAGTTACAGAAAGACCTCAACAAAGTGCCATTTGGACAGCCAGAATTGAAAGCATCCCCACACCCAACACCTAATGGCCAGGTGTGGCGGCGTTCTTGCCAATGGAAGATGAACAACAGTGATGATTGTGTACAAATTCCTATTTTTTTTTTTTTAAGAGACAGGACCTTTTCCTGTCACCCAGGCTGGAGTGCAGTGGCATGATCACAGCTCACTGCAGCCTCAACCACCTAGGCTCAAGCAATAGTCCCACCTCGGCCTCCCAAATAGCTGGGACTACAGGTGTGTGCCACCACATATGGCTCATTTTTTTTACTTTTTATGTATGTAGAGATAGGGTTTTGCTATGTTGCTCAGTCTGGTCTTGAACTCCTGGCCTCAAGCGATCCTCCCACCTCAGCTTCCCAAAGTGCTGGGATTACAGGCGGGAGTCACCATGACAAGTTTCTGTAATTTATAGCCAAAAGAATCCTCATTGATACATTCAAATCATACGAAAATAAGCTGAGGACATGCAATGAGTTTTAAAAAACAAAACAAAACAAAAAAAACCTTTCTAAACCAAATCAGCAACATACATCTTCTTCTCCAGTGTGTGGCTGCAAACGTTCACACTAACTACCATAGGAACGCAGGTGCCCGGAGGCAGGAACCTGGTCACCTTCTTCCATGTATCCCCCACCCCCAGCCTCAGAGTACCTGACACGATGAGATGCTCAGTAACATGCTTTTTGGGGGGCCAGGTGCAGTGGCTCACTCCTGTAATCACAGCATTTTCAGAGGCCAAGGTGGGCAGATCACTTGAGGTCAGGTGTTCAAGACCAGCCTGGCCAACATGGTGAAACCCCGTCTCTACTAAAAATACAAAAAAATTAGCTTGGCATGGTGGCGTGTGCCTGTAATCCCAGCTACTCCCAGAACCAAGACCGGGAGGAGGCAGAGGTTGCAGAGACCTGAGATTGCGCCACTGCACTCCAGCCTGGGCTCCAGAGCAAGACTACATCTCAACAAAACAAAAAACAAAAAAAAAACATGTTTTTGGGATCACACTGCTGAACAAAACCAGCAAAGATTCCCATCTGATCCCTTGACTGGACATTCCAAGGTGGGAAGATAAATTCTAACATCTCAGAAAAGTGTCCCGTAACAAAAATGGAAAGAAAGAACTTTCTGCTTAATCCTCTGCTGATGAGCAGAGAATCAAAATGAGTAAAGCAGTCAGACCCTAATTCATCCAGATCTGAGAACACGGGACACGACTCAGGACCCCAAAATCAGGGCACTGACTGGTAGCATAATCAATAACTGAGATGGGGCAATGTATAAGTGTGTAGTAAACACGCTTGAGTTTGAAAACTGAGTTCACCGAGAACAGATTTGTTTAGGAAAAGAGCTACAGAGCAAAAGGAAGTGAAGAAGGCGCCAGGACTGCTACAGTGTCTACACTGTAGCGCCAGTCTGCTACAGACCAGAAAGACCAGTCTACATTAGCCTGCGTCCAGATCAAAGAAGCCCAAGAACAGTTTCGCAGCCATCCCAAGGGGGCTGCTCCCTTGACCTGGCGGAAGTATTCCTTCGAGCTTTCATGCTTACACTGTTCCAGCCTAACAACCAACAGCCCTCCCCATGCTGACACCTGGCACAGAATAGGATCCCACCACGTTGGGAACGCATGCCCTTTGCTGCAAACCCACTGGTCTCTCCTCAGTCTCTGTGGCTTCCTGCTCTTTCCCCTAACCTCCCAGCAGTGGGGGCCAAGGCCCAGGCCTCACTCCATGTGAGTATGAGACATGTCCAGGCTCAGAGCTCCAACAATCTTACAATTCACACCCAGACATCTCCTAAACTTAAACCACCTACCAGATGTCAGCTTGCCTGGAGACTTACACATCTCCACCTGGACACCAAGCTGGCATATTTCACTTTAACAGGTCCAAAACTGAACTCCTGCTCTTTCTCCCTAAACCTGCTTCACCCTCAGCCTTCCTCATCTATTGACTGCAACACCATCCTTTCCATTGTTTGAACAAACAACTAAGGATTCATTGTGCAGTGGCGCAATCACAGCTCCCTGCAGCCTGGAACTCCTGGGCTCAAGCGATCCTCCCACCTCAGCCTCCTGAGTAGCTGGAAGCATGCACCACCAAACCTGGCTGAGTTTTAAAACATTTTTTTTTTGTAGAGAAGGGGTCTTGCTATATTATCCAGGCTGATCTCAAACTCCTGGCCTTGAGTGATCCTCCCACCTCGGCCTCCTAAAGTTCTTGGATCACAGACGTGAGCCACCGCACCTGGCCAGGATTCATCCTTGACTCTTCTCTCCCACACCTGTCTTTTCCATCCACAACTCCTATCAACTCCACCTTCAAATACATCCAGGATCCTCTCCCCATCTCTGCCTGGTGCACAATATTTCACCTGTGAGACTGTAACAGCCTCCTGGCCTCTGTCTCCATCTGTACCCCATCCCCTACCACACAGCAGCCAGAAGGAGCAACATACCAGCTAAGCAAGGCCACACCCCCTCTAAAAGCTCCTAGCTCATGCTGAGCACAGGTGAAAAATACAATCACCAAAGTGGCCCAGGTGACCCGGCCTCCTATGATTCTCAGGTCTCCACTTCTGCCACTGCCCCCTCATCCTTTCCAGCTCCTGGCTGTTCTGCCAACACGGCAGGTGTGCTGCTACCACAGGGTCTTCGCCCAGGCTGCTCCCGCTGCCTGCAATGCTCTTCCCCCAGATATCTGCACAGTTCCCCACCACACTCCTTCGGGGTGTAACTCAGAAGCCAACTCCTCAGTGAGGCTGCACCACTTCAGCCTTCGACCCCACCCCTACCTCTCTCCTAATGACTGTTCTCCGTTGGATGCACGATTTACTCATTTGCCTACAGCTCTCTCCCCTCACTAGAACCCATGCTTTGTGCTGGCAGGAGGGTGTTCGCTGTGGCATCCCCAGCACTGAGATCAGTGCCGGACTCATTGTAAGTGCTCAGTAAATATTAGCTGAATGAACAGACACAGGATTACAGCTGACCCTTTAGCCTCTGAGGTCATGCAGTGCCTAAGGCAGCCCTGCATCCACAGCACGGCCCATCAGCCTAACAGCATCTGTTTGTCTGCTCCATCTGTTCTCCCTGACCCCTCAGACATCAATCAACCTCAGAACAACAGTGACAGAGAAAACACCAGGTGTCACAAGCTGCCACGTAGTCCTGTTTCCACTCCATCATTTGTCCGCTGTCTGGCTTCTCTGAGCACGTCCTTATTTGAGCCCCTGCACAAGGGCTGTTCTCACACCATGGCTCTCCCGCTGGGGAGATGCAGAAGCAACAGATAAGGGCAGCCTTCTCTCCATCCAGGTGAGTAGACCACGGCACAGGGCAGAGGAGCCGGCAGCGTGAGGATCTGGTGGGCCTAGCAGTGGCGGGAGGGGAGGGAGGCCCACGTACTCGCCCATGTAGCCCTTGGAGGTGGAATGGAAGGAGGCGAGCTCCACGTTGCTGGAGTACTCGGGCCCCATCTCGTACAGCACCTTCTTGAAGGAGTGGAATCTGCAATCTGGAGAGTACACGTTGTCCTGGTACACCTGCGGGGGCACGGCAGGGACGGTCACCAAAGGGGCCTCAAAGAGGCTGCTGCCCAGTGTGGCCAAGGCAAGGGAGGGCACAGGTGCTGTAGGCCATGAGGCCCAGCCTCCTGTGCCACTTCCAGGGATGAGCCAAGTGTGCCTGAAGGAACTTTCTAGAATAAGCAAGGAGGCAAGGCCTCAGGCTGGATGCTGAGACAGCTCAGGAGCTCACTTGATTTCTCTCACACTCATCCCCGCCCAATCCCCAGACTTCCCTTCCACCCCATCTGACCAGTGATGGTGCCGAGACGTCCATCCTCCCAAGCAGACTCTCCTCCTAAAGCACGGTGCTTCCTTGCTTTACCAACACTGTGGCGACGGCATTAGTGCCCCTTTCCTCTGATCTCCTATTTGAAGAGCTAACCCTGTTGGGTTTCCTTTGCAACACTTAACCCCCCAGAGTGGAATCACTGTGTTCTTCCGCCCACTTTTCCCTGCCAGAGCAGCACCTACACCCGTTTGGTTCTTTCCAGTCCCCAGAGTCCAGCACTCACAGCTGGCAGACACCCACCCTGGCCTTTGAGGTTAATTCCCCATCTGTTTTGGAGATCAGAGAAACTGAGCCTTTCTGGGGCCCTGGGGATCAGTCGGAGGGTCAAGCTGGCTCCATCACCAAGCCAGGCCCTGTCCTCCTCATCCTCCTCTTCCCAGACCCAGAGGGAAGTTCTGTGTACCAGGTCATGAGGAAAACCATGGGTCTCTCTGCTGCCTTCTCTATCCTTTAGAAATGAAGATGTCACGCCTATCTACTATTAAGGCAACAATTTGATGGGTAAGCTGTGTGTGTATGTATGTGTCTGTGTATGTATGTGCGTGTGTCTGTGTATGCATGTGTGTCTGTGTATGTACGTACGTATATGTCTGTGTGTATGCCTGTGTGTGTATGCGTGTGTATGTGTCTGCATTTGTATGTGTGGCGTGTGTTAGTGGGGGTGACAAGGAGCAAATAAATGAAGGCAGCGGGCTAGAAGCTGCAGCTCACCGGAAACCATGCAGAAATGAAGAAGAAACAAAAAGAGGATTTGATGGAACCTCAGTTTCTTTCCAAAGCAGAAAAATAATGAGCAGACTTTGGTTCCAGAACTGGAGTTCAAGAAGCAACAGGTATGGGGTTGAGATCTCTTCCTAAGATGTAAGCGAATTAAATGAGACAATAGATACAGAAGCGCTGGGAGGCATAGAACTACAGCTTTATGAGGAGTGGGTGTCAGTCATTTCTGCCACTGGGAACCCACCCTCCCTTGTTGGATAGAAGCCCCTCAGCTGGCCCTCAAGGAATAACCCTCCTTGGTTCTCTATCTGGAGGTCTGGGAAAAGAAAGCAGAGGGCCCACCCTAGGCTCTGGGCCTGGCCAATCTGCATACTGGAACCCCTACATCACAGTGATTGGTTCAGTAATGGGCGTGTGACTCAGGCTGAACCAATGAGGCTCAATTCTGAGACTTGCTGGAACCACCAGAGCAAAAAGCCCTCTTTCTAGGCTGGGAATCTCTAGGCTGGGAAGATAACAGGCCTGTGTATGAGGCCAGCACAGAGGGGTGGAAAAGGGAAAGAGGACCTGAAAGATAAGGTCCAAGCCCCTGGATTCAGTTGCACACCTGTGACCCCACCAGCATTTTTCCTTTTTCCTTTTTCTTTTGGAACTTAAGTGATTTGGGCTGAATTTCTGAAATTTACAACCAAGAGTACAAACCAATAAAGGGGTAATTTAGGTCACAGTCTCACAAGTTGTAACACTGAACATCCTCACCCTAGGCCAGAATAATTCCTCCAACACCAAGACAGCCCTCTGGCTGCAGAACAATGGTGGCTGGGTACCTCCCTCTAGAAGAGAAAGCTAGTGCCCATCCCCTCTGAGTGGGGACACTCTTACCTCATCAGCCAGGAGAAAGAGTTTCTCTTCCCAGGCAAAGTGGATTACATCTTCTATGCACTTTCTGCTTTGTACCTGGCCTATAAAATCCCCAAGAAAACCAAAATGTTGGTTGTAATGCTGTTTAAATTGTCCCCAGGTCAGAAGCCCATCCAGAATCACTCCGGTGCCCTGTGTTCCCTCGAGCCCCGCAGAGACCCCCTCCCCAGTGCCACGCATGATGGTGTAGTTGGCCTCCAGGGACACCCAGAAGAGCTGCCCGCGTGTCTGACTCTCCTCAGCCAGTTATGCGAGGGAGAAGGGGTTCTCACCCGGCTCTCTTATTTTATTTTTATTTTTTTTTGAGATGGAGTTCTGCTGTTGTTGCCCAGGCTGGAGTGCAGTGGCATGATCTCAGCTCACTGCAACCTCCACCTCCCAGGTTCAAGCAATTCTCCTGCCTCAGCCTCCCGAGTAGCTGGGATTACAGGCTTGCGCCACCACGCCTGGCCAATTTTGTATTTTTAGTAGAGACAGGGTTTCTCCATGTTGGTCAGGCTGGTCTTGAACTCCCAACCTCAGGCGATCCACTCGCCTCGGCCTCCCAAAGTGCTGGGATTACAGGTGTGAGCCACCACGCCCAGCCTGGCTCTCTTATTTTTATGAAGGCTTTGTGTGTAGGTGTGGTGGTGTGTGTGTGCATACACTCGCATGGGCAAGTGTCTGTGTGTGGTGTGTTGGCATGGTGGGGTGTGTGTGTGATGTGTGGTGGGGTGGAGTGTGTCTGCGTGGTATGTGTGTCAGTGTGGTGGGGGGTGTGTGTCTGTGTGGTGTGCATGTAGGTGTGGTGTGTATGTGTATGGGTGTGGGGTGTGTGTCTGTGTGGTATGTGGGGTGTGTCTGTGTGGTATGTATGTAGGTGTGGTGGGGTGTGTGTGTGGTGTGTGTGTCTATGTAGTATGTGTGTAGGTGTGGTTGGGTGTATAAGTCTGTGTGTGTATGTGCTGTGTGGGTAGGTGTGTGTATGGGTGTGGTGGGGTGTGTGTGTGAGTCTGTAGTGTGTGTGTAGGTGTGGTGGGGTGTCTGAGTCTGTGTGTGTCTGTGGTGTGTGTGTAGGTGTGGTGCAGTATCTAAGTCTGTGTGGTATGTGTGTGGGGTGTGTGTGTATGTGGTGCGTGTGCAGGTGTGTGTATGGGTGTGGTGGGGGTGTCTGTTGTGTGTGTGTAGGTTGTGTGTGGGGGTGTGTGAGTCTGTGTGTAGGTGTGGTGGGGTATGTGTTGCGTGTGTAGGTGTGAGTGTGTGTGCACGTGTGGTGGGGTGTGTCTGTATTTGGTGTGTAGGTGTGGTGGGGTGTGTGTATGTGGTGTATGTGTAGGTGTGTTGGGTGTGTGTACACACACATGTGTATGTGTGGGTGTTTGTGTGCAGTGTGTGTAGTATGTGTCTATGTGTGTTGTACGTGTCTCTGTGGTGTGTGTGTGTATGTGGTGTGTTTGTGTATGTGGTGTGTGGTATGTCTGCGCTGCAGAACAGAGAGGCATGGAAGCATCATAAGGAGCAGGGAGAAAAGGCCCAGTACAATGGCTCACGCCTGTAATCCCAGTGCTTCGGGGGGCCAGGGTGGGAAGATCGCTTGAGCCCAGGAGTTCCAGATCAGCCTGGGCAACACAGCAACACCTCATCTCTACAATAAAAATTATCCAGGTGTGGTGGCTTATGGTTGTAGTCCCAGCTACTTGAGAGGCTGAGGCTGGAGGATTGCTAGAGCTCAGGAATTTGAGGCTGCAGTAAGCTATGACTGTTCCACTGCACTCCAGCATGGGTGAGAGAGCAAGACTCTGTCTCAAAAATAAAACAAAGAATGGGAAAATACAACTGCAGGAGTTAAATCTATCAGCTAGTGCCCTCCCCCGATTACTGCATACCAGCAGCAGATGGTGAAGAGACTCGCACTGGCTATGGTCACCAGGTGAAGAGTTAGCTCCTTTCTCCCCAGAGAGGCACCCATGAGCTCCACAAGGCAGGGACAAGGCCTCTTCCCGCTCATGATCTGCCCTCAAAGACTGCACTCAACAGGCACTCAATAAATAACTGCAGAATAAATGCTAAGTGAATGAGCCTGGGCACCAGCTTTGGTGTCTCTTGTCAGCTGCTACCCGGCGTCACTAAAGATGAGCACGCTGCAGGACTCAACACTAACAGGGAACACTTACAACACATTTTATTATTTCTCTTTAATTTTTGAGTCGGAGTCTCACTCTGTCACCCAGGCTGGAGTGCAGTGGCACAGTCTTGGCTCACTGCAACCTCCGCCTCCTGGGTTCAAGTGATTCTCTTGCCTCAGCCTCCTGAATAGCTGGGACTACAGGTGTGAGCCCCCATGCCCAGCTAACTTTTTATTTTTGAAGAGAAGGGGTTTCACCATGTACCCAGGCTGATCTTGAACTCCTGGACCCCAAGTGATCCACTCACCTCAGCCTCCCAAAGTGCTGAGATTATAGGCGGGAGCCACTGCACCCAGACTGCATTTTAGAGAAATGAGTGCAAACAGCAAGATGGTGATCCATCCGTTCACACGAAATGCCATGGGTACAGGTGAGGGAAGGAGTAAACGCAACGAGGTAGAAATGGGACCTTCCCTCAGTATTTCCTGAGATCTGCTTTGAGTGTGGCACTGGGAATATCTGATGTGCTCACAATATCCTCTGGAAAACCACCACTACAATCAGGCTTGCTAACTTCTTAACAAGGGCCATGTTTGTTTACTATATGTCTGTGTATATTACATATATATCTTGAGTGTGTGTACATACATGTCTATACATGCATGCATGTATATTCTTTACAGTGTCTTGCTCTGTCACTCTTGCTGGAGTGCAGTTACATGATCCTAGCTCACTGCAGCCTCAAACTCCTGGGCTCAAGCCATCCTCCAGCCTCAGCCTCCCAAAGTGCTGGGATTACAGGCATGAGCCTCTGCACCCAGCCTATTATTGTGTGTGTGCGTACATACATATATATACGCATATACACACACATATATACACACATATATGTATATATACACGTATATATACACACACATATATACGTGTATATATATACACGTATATATATATGCAAAACAGTATGTAGAGTATCTTACCTTTTTGTTAATAATACCTATATTCTGGTTTATGCAAAAATATAAACATGCCTGGAAAAAACATACACACATATCTTGTAAGAGTGTGGCATGATTCCATCAGAATTTCTATCTTGAACTAGCTAAGCAATGAACCAATTCCATTACTAAGGGACCAACTTTTCTTCTTCCAAGAAAGCACCAACTAGCCTTCCTGTTTAAAAAGCTCAGGGTTCTGGGATGCCAGGAGGGTGGCAGGCACCAGTTTCTATAAGAAACCAGCCACTATTCTCATAGAGAAGGGCTGGCTTCTGAGGACAGCAGAACCTGCTTGTAATTCCTCCTGGTCTTGCCCTTCCATGCTTGTGATGCCACAAACTGTATCCTGTTGGAATGCAAACCAGGATTTGAGCACCAGAAAAGCTGTGTTCACTAAATGCTAAAGGGAACACAAGCGGCTAAGCAAGAACCAGAGCCTTAAAAAGATTTCAGCCCAGTAAAGGAAATGAGACCCAGTGTTCTCACACCACGTCACGCTGTTACACACCATGTCAGCGTGAGGATAAGGGCAGAACTTACTTCTCTCCAGCACCTCAGAGCATGCCCGCTGAGCCAGTGAACAGACAAGTGCATGAACAGCGGTGCAGGAGGAGGGAATGTCATATATGGCATTAGAGGGGCCAGGGCACAGCTGTGCCCAGCTGGGGGTGACATGAGATACAGCTTTGATGCAGGCCAAAAGGCTGGAGAGGGGTCTCCCAAGTACCTTTCAAGGCTGGGCCAAAGTAATTCCCCAAAAGCTGATGGGAAGATCTGTAGCTTGTGACTGAGCATCCTCCTTTGAGTGACAGATCACGACTGTTCACGCAGTTTGGATGTCTGTCCCCACCCAAATCTCGTGTTGAAATGTAATCCCCATGTTGAGCTGGGTCTAGTGGGAGGTGTTTGGGTAATGGGGGCGGACCCTGAAAGTATGCGGCATCCCCTGCCCCACCCTGATTCTCTCTCTTGTTCCTGCTCTTGCCATGCAATGTGCCTGCTCCCCCTTCACCTTCCGCCTTGACTGGAAGCTTCCTGAGGCCTCCCCAAAAGCTGATACCACCATGCTTCCTGTACGGTCTGCAGAACTGTGAGCCAATCAAGCCTCTTTTCTTAAAAATTACGCAGTCTCAGGTATTTCTTTATAGCAATGCAAGAATGGCCTAATACCACTGTCCTATGGGGAACTCCAGCGGGAGGCCTGAGACACAGAGCTGCCAATCAGAGTCCCAGGGATTTGACTGGTTCAGGAATGGGCAGGTGACCCAACCTCAGCCTGGTGAAACTCTGGAAGAGGCTCTGCTGTAAGGCAGCTCAGCTGATGGCAATGGCTGAAAGTGCTGAAGCCACTCCAAGGATGGATTCTTCCTGAGGACTCCAACCCAGAGGAAGGTAGAGCTGAGGAAGGACTGAGGCTCCTGTGACACGGACTCTGATTCAGGCGCACTGCTTCAACCCCGCACTCCACAGTTCCACCCTCCAATCCCTTCAGTCTCGAGTTGGATCTCTGTCTTGATACCAAAAGGGCCCTGGTTTAAGAACCCAGTCCACTTGAACACCTTTAAGCTACCCTGGTCACAGTGTGTGGTCCAGACAAGACATATGGTCACCACAGGTGGGTTTCTATTTTCCAGAGACCCTCTTCTTACAGCTGACTGACTCTCACACAGTGAAGACCGCAGGAGCAAGGCCAGGTCCTGCTCACTCATAAAGTAATTTATAAAAATTACTTATGTTGGCCGGGCACGGTGGCTCAAGCCTGTAATCCAAGCACTTTGGGAGGCCGAGACGGGCGGATCACGAGGTCAGGAGATCGAGACCATCCTGGCTAATACGGTGAAACCCCGTCTCTACTAAAAAATACAAAAAACTAGCTGGGCGAGGTGGCGGGCGTCTGTAGTCCCAGCTACTCGGGAGGCTGAGGCAGGAGAATGGCGTAAACCCGGGAGGCGGAGCTTGCAGTGAGCTGAGATCCGGCCACTGCACTCCAGCCTGGGCGACAGAGCCAGACTCCATCTCAAAAAAAATAAAAAATAAAAAATAAAAAAATTACTTATGTTAACATATCAGATTAACAGAAAATGACCTCTTTACTCAGAGCAGGAGAGTCTCTAGAACAGTGACTTCTTCTCAGTCAGGTGAAAAGATTTATGTAAACACCTGGCCAAGAATGTGTTGACTCTGTGATGTGGACTAGGTACAGTGTCTTTCCCAAGATGTTGTAGAACTTGCTACCCCAAGTGTGGTCCTGGGCCCAGCATCATTATCACCTGGGAATGTGTTAGAGATGCAAACTCTTAAACCATACCCCGGCCCAATTACATCCAAGTGTCTGAAGTGGGGCCCTGCAGCTTGGGCACCATGCTTCTGAGGCAGTGGGTCTCACCCCCGGCAGCACAGGCTACCGATATCTCAGAGATCCTAGGGTGTGGCCTCGATTTTGAGATTTTTCAAAGTTCCCTTTGTGATTCTAATGTACAACTAGGATTGAGAAGCCAGCTCTATGTTATTTTCCTACTGAATCTTTATCCGCCTGCTCCCAGGAGCTGGGGTAAACAAGCCAGTGGTATTGCCAGCTGCACCCATTTTCTGCATGCAGGAATTCAAGGGATGTTTTCAGCTGACTGAAGCATCATTTGATGTTCCCGAGAAACAGATTCCACAATCAACTCAAACGGATTTTGGCCCTGACCCAATTTATCTCAAAAAAGGAGGAGGAGCCCTTGTTCCCTGCGTCCAAATAGCACTGGGGGCATATGAAGCCAGCTGCCCAGAAATATCAAAACAGACAGGACTGCGGACTTTTTTTTAAAGAAAAATATGCAAAACTGGGGGTGCTTTTCAACTTCTGGAAATTCGTGGCTTTTCTGGTTTAGTAGCTTTTGTTTTGAATATGACTTTTCCTCTCAGGCCTCAAAGGGACACAGCAGTGCTGTATCAAAGAAAAACCAACACACACACCAGCATTCTCAAAACTGGTTCAAAAAATAAGGAGGAGTAGCGGTAAAATGAGGCCTATGATTAATGGTAAGTTTGTGAGTAAATAATCTCAAGGAGGCAAGTCTTTGCAAATGTACGAACAAAAAACCAGTCTTAAAAATAATACAACCCTGGCTGGGTGCAGTGGCTCATGCCTACAATCCCAGTGCTTTGGGAGGATCACTTGAGGCCAGGAGTTAAGATCAGCCTGGGACACACAGCAAGACCTTGTCTCTACAAAAATAAAAAATTAAAATACGAGCTGGGTGTGGTGGCACTGCCTGTAGTCTGAGCTGCTCAGGAGGCTGAGGCAGGAAGATCACCAGGAGTTCAAAGCTGCAGTGAGTTATGATCA
>NW_012119166.1:357574-364548 GCF_000951035.1 Colobus angolensis palliatus | reverse complement strand
TTTTTAGACAAGGTCTTATTCTATTGCCCAGGCTGGAGTGCAGTGGCATAATCTCGGCTCACTGCAACCTCTGCCTCCTGGGTTCAAACAATCATTCCACCTCAGCCTCCCTAGTAGCTGTACCACCACACCTGGCTAATTTTTTGTAGTTTTTTTTGAGACAAAGTCTTGCTCTGTCACCCAGGCTGGAGTGCAGTGGCATGATCTCAGCTCACTGCAACCTCTGCCTCCCGAGTTCAAGCAAATCTTATGCCTCAGCCTCCTGAGTAGCTGGGACTACAGGTGCACACCACCATGCCCTGCTAATTTTTGTGTCTTTAGTAGAGACAAGGTTTCACCATAATGGCCAGGCTTGTCTCCAATTTCTGACCTCAAGTGATCCACCTGCCTCAGCCTCCCAAAGTGCCAGGATTACAGGCATGGGCCACCGCACCTGGCCTACTCACCTCTTGAGGTGGCCTGTGGCAAATTTCAGGGCTTTAGGTTAGCAAATCTGCAAGGGAAACTAGGGGCAGAGAGAACCTTTAATTATTTAACTCTTTGGTTTCTAGACAGCCAGTGTATCAGCCACCCCCACCCTCTATGAAACTGGCGAGGAAGTAAAGTGCAGACCTGTGGGGTTCCCGGGGTTGATTATGCAGAGCACCTTAGGGTCACAGTGGTCTTTGGCCTCCTGCACCGCCCGCCGGAGCTCATTCACATTTAGTGCCCAGCAGTTCTCCTCGTCCAGGTAGTAGTTCACCTGGATGGCGTCGAGCTCAGAGATGACGGCTGAATAGAGGGGATACTGTGGGATGGGGATCATCACACCTGTCCGTGACTTGCCGCCTCCAGAGACGAGGATCTTCAGGATTGTCTGCAACACAGAAGTCACATGTAGAAAGCCAGCACCACTTCCCATCCCTGACCCAGCCTTTCACCTGTGGCTGCACTGCATGCCTCCAGTCCAACTCTGTGCAAGTCACTTTACTCCCCCGAGTCTGTTTCCTCATCTGTAAAATGAGGGAAGCTGCAAGGAGTAAGCAAAATACAACATTCTAAAGTTCTCAGCACAGTGCAGAACATGTAGTTAACGACTCAGTACTTAGGCTGGGCACGGTGGCTCACGCCTAAAATCCCAGCACTTTGGGAGACTGAGGCAGCCAAATCACTTGAGGCCAAGAGTTCGAGACCAGCCTGTGCAACACAGTGAGACCTCCACCTCCCTACATAAAAATTTAAAAATATATATTTTTCTTTTAAAAAAATATATTTTTAAAAAGACTCAATACTTGTATTTTTAATACTTATAAAATAGTAGTTCCCATACTAGCCCTGTCTCAGAATTATTCTGACCCCGCTCCTGTGATCCTGATTCCCTATGTCAGGGGTGGGGCCCAGGAGTATGTGTTATCAGTATCAGTCCCCAAGGTTGGAAAGACCCAACCCTACATCCACCCCAACAAGGGACTCTTAAAATGGGATAAAATACCCATCTACTGCCACCAGGTGGCACTTTGACCTGTTTTCCAAGCTGAGCAGGGTGCTTAAGATTTCTGAGAAACCAGGCCATGCGATTCCTGTGGGGTATTGGTGGAAGTGCCAGTAATTCATTGAATTAATTAGCCAAAACCCTCTGCAGGGAGAGTCTCCACCTTAAACACGGGCATAGGTCCTTTTCCAGACTCAGTTCCTTACTGCAAAAATGTCACGAGATTTTGAAGTACAATGACTTGATTCTTTCCACTGAATCTTGTGGACACTCCCCCTTCTCTCCTCCGGAACCTCTTCCCACACTGGGCATTTCTGGGATTCAAGAGAGGCCTTGACAGCAGAGGGCAATGGAAGATGATGTGACTGGTAGCTGGAGCTCCAGTGTTAGAATCCCAAATGTCACATGAACTGACTCAAGGCAGGCAGACCACTTAATGTCTCCGGGCCTCCATTTCTCATGGGCTCCAGTAAGAGCTTAATGTGTAGGAAAGGCTTTGGGAAAGGAACAAAGCACTCAACAAACAAGAGCCTTACAGGTCAGGAAACAAAGACAGCCCCGTTAAAGAAGGAAGAGTTCAGGCAGCACATGGCTCCCTGAGAATAGATGAGTCAACAGCACCTAACACCAAGCCAGGCCTTGGGAGGGGTGTGCAGAAAGGGACAGGCAGGCAACCAGTCCCCAAGCCCAGGACTGCAGGCTCCACCAGTCCCCCAAGCCCAGGACTGCAGGCTCCACCAGTCCCCCAAGCCCAGGACTGCAGGCTCCACCACTTCCCCAAGACCAGGACTGAAAACTCCACCGGTCCCCCAAACCCAGAACTGCAGGATCCACCAGTCCCCCAAGCCCAGGACTGAAGCCTCCACTGGTCCCCCAAGCCCAGGACTGCAGGCTCCACCAGCCCCTCCAAGCCCAGGACTGCAGACTCCACTGCAAGTAACCACTGCACTCCAAACTGCAAGTAACCACTGGCCCCAGCCCTCCCCCACCCCACTGGTAGCTGACCCCAGCCTGAGCCACCTCCTCTTGCCTCCTGTGCCCCTCGCAGCCAAAATTTAAACTTAGGAACAGAAATCTAACTGCCCCACCTCCTTCTCCTTCAAACCCTTCAGTGGCTCCCTGTTGTTCTTAGCACAATGACCCAAAACCTCAGCGTGGCCTCTAAGGCCCTGTACTGACGCCAGCTGCCTTGCCAGCCCACACCTGGTAACTCCGTCCCTCGCTGTGCACTCATCCCCCAGCATCTCCAGTTCCCAGCACTCAGACTCCTGCCAGCTCTTGGCCTCTGCACACAGTGACCTTCAGCTCAGAGCACACCCCCTCTCCCAGTTCACTCCTGTGTGTCCCTCAGGTCCGTGTCTGCTCAGCCTTCCTTGGAGACTTCCTGCCCCCACCCCACGAGGTCGGAGTTCCCACTGCTCCCTCCCATAACACCCTGTCCTTCTCTACTGCAGAAGAGAAACTAAAAGCTTGTGATGTGCATTTATTTTTGTGATATCAGCTGGTCTGCTCTGCCTGTGTAGGCAGAGGCCAAATGATGTGTTTGGTTTCCCATTGTCTCCTCAGCACCTGGCACAGGAGGAACATCAGTACATGCAGAACCACAGAAAGGCCAATGGTTACCCTCGGGTGGCCCCTGGCTCCTCTGCAGCCAGACCTGCTGGTGTGTACTCCGGATGGAAATCAAGGCTGCAATAGTGCCCAGGCTCATGAAGACTAAAAGAGGCAAAGACTGCAGGCTGCCAGGGCAAGGGGACCAGAGGTGGCCACCCATGCTGCCACCCTCCCTGCTAGCCTGTCTCCCTACTAGCCAGTTCCAATGCTGGGCCCTAACAGGCAAGGCTGCTCTTCATGTGGGTCAACACCGGATAACAACAAGCCACCCTCACACGTACCGAAATGCCGTCACTAGCTCCCGTGGTCAGGTAGATGTTGTCGGGGTCTGCAGGCACGCCGCCATCCCTCCTGGTGATATAGGCAGCCACATCTTCACGGATGCAGTTGACACCCTGGCTAGCACTGTAGGACCCTGTAAGACAGAGGCAGGATGTCTGGCTCCACAGGGTCAATATAATTAATATCCATATAATTATAGGGATGCCTGTTTGGGATGAGGGTCTCGGGTGGAGCCCAACTCCCATTGCTTTGGAACTGTGGCAAGCTGCTTAACCACGTGTCTGGGCTTCATCCACCCACCCCTCTATCCATCCACCCATCCACTCATCCACTCACTCACCCAGTACTGAGTACCTATCATGTGTCACACATTATTCTAGGCCCTGGCTCCTACTCAAATGGTGTCCAAACCTGTTCCACCCACTCTCCTGGGATTTATATGTGTTCTGTGGCACTGTCAGTCACTAGAGGTGGGATTCCCATGCTTTTATGATGGTTGCCTACACATGGTTCCACAGGACTTGAGAGAATGGGACAACATTTAGGCTCCAAAATAGCACCCCCTCGGCTGGGCGCAGTGGCTCACACCTGTAATCCCAGCATTTTGGGAGGCCGAGGCAGGAGGATTACTTGAGTCCAGGAGTTTGAGATAAGCCTGGTCAATGTGGCGAAACCTCATCTCTACAAAAAACACAAAATCAGCTAGGTGCGGTGGCGTGCGCCTATAGTCCCAGCTACTTGGAGGCTGAGCTGGGAGGATCACTTGAGCTCAGGAGGCTGCGGTGAGCTATGATGACACCACTGCACTCCAGCTGGAGTGAAACCCTGTCTCGAAAAAATAAATAAAAATAAAAACAAAAACCCCACAATAGCACCACCGGCCAGCCCCAGGCACCCAGGGCTCTGACCAGCATCAACCACAGATCCCTGGGACTGTGAGGCGTCCTCCAGTCCCTAGTCCCATGTGAACATACCCTCCCGCTGCCATTTAGGGTTGAAAGTCATTTATACTAAGTTCAAAAACAGGTAAAACTAATGAATGGTCCCGGAAGCTGAGCAGTGGTTAACTGCTCTGGAGTGGCGGTATTGACTAGAAAGACGCACGAAAGAGTGTTGGCGGCTCCGTATCCAGAGTCTGGTGGGGTGACATCGATGTTTGCATGTGTGAAAGGTATTCCAGCTGTACATTAACATTTTTACCTCCATAAAAAAGATTTTTTTAAACGTCAGGCCACTATTTAGGTTTTTGAAAATAAACTGGAAAGATGTATTTGTACAGGTGCAAGATCTCTCTGGAAGAAGACTCAAACTAGTGAGGTGAATTCCCTGTGGAAGTGCATGGGGGCTGGGGGTCAGAGGTGGAAGGCAGACGTTTCATTGTATATTCTATTAGACCTTTTGAATTTTACACCACATTTAAAGAAAACCAGACTATTCCTTCTGTGGCTACTGCAAAAACCACCCCCAGGAGGCAGGATGGCGAATGGAAGTAGCAGATTCTCCTCTGGGGTCTCAGCATGCATCAGTCCAGGCCTGGCATCGAGGAGGAACAGTCAAATGCTCTGAACTGGGGCCAGGTGCAGTGGTTCACATCTCTACTCCCAGCACTTTGGGAGGTTAAGGCAGGCGGATCACCAGAGGTCAGGAGTTCAAGACCAGCCTGGCCAACAAACCGCATCTCCATAAAAATCAGCCGGGTGTGGTGGCAGGTGCCTGTAATCCCAGCTACTCGTGAGACTGAGGCAGGAGAATCACTTGAACCTGGGAGATGGAGGTGCAGTGAGCCAAGATCGCACCAGTGCACTCCAGCCTGGGTGACAGATTGAGACCCCGTCTTTAAAAAAAAAAAAACAAATGCCCTGAACTGGAATCCCCCAGCTCTGCCTCAGCCTCTCTGCACAGCACTGGGCTCTGCATGGCTGTAAGAGGAGCAGTCAGACCAATACTCTAAGGTGCCAAGTGGCAAACATTAACTGGTGTCACTCTGGGTGGTGGGCATGGGCTTATGTCATGTTATTTTCAGTATTCTAATACATTAGGAGTATTTTGTAAGTTTAAAAAAGGGGAGGTGCAGATGCTTGTGTTAGAGCCCACCCCCACTAGGTGATTTAGTTGGTATTTCTGAGCTTCTGTAAGAGAGACCTTCTAGGACTCCTTGCTTCCCTTCACCCCTTTTCAATGCCCCACCTTCTCCTCAGGGCCTCCCCTCTTCCTGCCTCTAAGAGCATCCACTTCCCTGAACGCCCAGGCCTTCACCCATTAGCAAGCCCTCTGCTTCTCTGAGTCACACTTCTGCGGGTCACAGACTTCCTACCCTTCCAAAGAGGCTCCTGGGTTTTTCTTCAGATCTCACGTTATGCTCCAAAACACACTGATCTTTCTAGGATCATTTCTAGTCTGTCTCCAGGAGGCTTGCCCTAAAGATTCTGCTCCACCTCCAGCCAATCTCAGCCTATAATTTATTCAGTTACTTTACTATTTATTAGTTTTTTTTTTTTTTTTAAGAAACAGGGTCTCACTTTGCTGCTCAGGCTGGTGTGCAGCGGCACGATCATAGCTCACTGCAGCCTTGAACTCCCAGGCTCAAGCAGTTCTCCCACTTCGGCCTCCCAAAGTGCTGGGATTACAGGTGTAACCCACTGTGCTGGCCCCTCCAGTTATTTTGTACAGAAGCAGCCCTGCGCTCTCCATGCTGACTCTTGACTCTTGGTTCTTCCAGAGCAGGGGATGTTACCCGTTTCTTCTGTGCCTTTCTCCCAGAGCACCTCGCCCACTGCGGGCTGCGCTACACTACACCCTGCTGAGGACCCACTGCCGAACTCCCACTTCACTGAACACCACTGCCCTAGGGCCCCTTCATTCATCACACGGAGGTCCCGACCTCAGGGCCTTTGCGCACACTGCTCGCTGGTCCAGCATGCATCTGCAGGTTCTTACTCATCCTCCCCATGACCTCTTCCTCTCCAAAGGGCCCCTTGTTATAGTCCTGCAGCTCTCTCCAAGATCTCATGAGAAATCGTGATTACACGTTCGTAGAAATTCTTTTTCATGTTTGTTCCTCCCAAATCTGATAGCTTCGTGAGCACAGAAGCTCCACCCACCTTGCTCACCAGTGTCTTTGTTGTCTAGAACACAGCCTGGTACATGCTCAGGGAGGGGCTGGACAAAGGCACACAGCTCCTGCCCTGCCCCAGGCAGGTGCTAGGTTGTACCTCAGCCCCATTAAGATCTAGGACACACCTGAGAACCAAATTGCTCATCAAAGAGAAAATAAATGAAGTTGCTGGGTGTGGTGGCTCATGCCTGTAATCCCAACTACTCTGGAGGTCAAGGCAGGATGATCGGTTGCTTGAGCCCAGGAATTCGAGAGCAGCCTGGACAACAGTGAGACCCTATGTCTACAAAAAATATAAAAGTTGGCCAAGTGTGGTGGTGTATGCCTGTAGTCCCAGCTACTTGGGAGGCTGATGCAGGATTGCTTGAGCCCAGGAGGTCAAGGTTACAGTGAGCTATGATTGCACCACCGCACTCCAGCCTGGGTGACAGAGCAAGACCCTAACTCTTAAAAAAGAGAGAAAAAAAAAAGAAGCCCTGCTAAGAAATTATA
>NW_012119166.1:353067-356394 GCF_000951035.1 Colobus angolensis palliatus | reverse complement strand
TCCCTGTGGGTCAGGGTGGCCCTGGAGCATAGTGACGTGCTCCATTTCTTTTTACTCCTGTGGGCAGAAAAGTGCTCAGGCTGCCCAGAGCGTAGGTAACAGAGAGCGACACCACTATGTCCCTGTCATGCGAAGGACCACACTGTCCTGCCCCCTGGAATGCACAGGGCTTGTCTACAGCTAACAAGGGGATTTAGCACACGTGAACCTTCCTTGCAAGCCCAGAAGGTGGGTACAAAGTACTTCCTAGCTGAAGGATGAGGGAGACTCCAAGCACTCCTACCTCACCTGTGTTCACGAGGTCCTGGAACAGGGCTCAGAGTGGGTCCCAAAAACCATGAGGGCCAACTGGTCTTTTGCTATAACACCCCACGAGGGAACTCCCAGGGACACAGTCTCTCAGCCCCACTACTCCAGCTCTGGCTGACACGAAGTTGCAAAAACCTGTTGATGAGGCTTAGTATGTGGAAGAAAAATCCCTACCCCATCCCCAGACACTCGCATCAGACACACAAAAGGCACATTCCCCTCCCTCTGCCTCTCAGCTGGGGGCTTCCAGGAGTTTTAGGCCCATGGCCATGGGGTCTTTGAGAAACACCTTTGCCCTTGGTGCCAGGCAGAGCGTGCAGTGGGGAAAGGAGCCTGGCAGCTGGGCCTCTGGGCTGCAGAGCTGCTTTCTGCCAGCCTGGGGTTAGGTCGTGGCATACAACACCCCAGCCCACACCCCATCCAGGCTGGCAGGTGGAAAAGCAAGGGGCGGCTGGCCCCCTCCCGAGAGAGACAGTGCCCAGACTCAGAGGGAGAGCAGTGGGGCTACACCCAGGAGGGTGAGCACAGGGCCGTCAATAAGGGACAGAGCAGAAAAAGTTGGTGGGGGGGTGGCAGGAGATAGAGACAACCAGGGAGGCCACTCCCCTGCTGAACAAGCCGCCAGAATCTGTCCCCACCCTCAGCTCCACTTTCAGGAACATCAGGGCTCATATCCTAGGAAGATTCTAAGAACAGCAGCTTTCCTCAGGGCGAGGGAAGCCGGATTCCCAACGTGGGTGCTGCATGAAGGAACCAGCAGAAATAAACAGAGGAAAGAAAATGACAAAGAGCTGGAGGCCCAGAGGCTGGAACTCTATCCCCGCAGGGAAGGGAGAGAATCATCTTCACATCTACAGAGGCCAAGTTCCAGGTCCATTCTGCGGAGCCTGGTGCCACGTCAGGAGGCAGACATTGGGGCGTGGGTCCCCGAAAAGGGGAGTGAGGGCCAGTTTGAGGGGAACACCATGAAGTACTTGGGGGTACTAGCACCATTGGACGCAAGAAAGCCACAGAAAGGGGCCGGAGGGGTCCCAAGGTGCTTCCCTTCCCCAGCAATTGGCTGCCATCTCCAAGACAATGCAGGGACATGTTCAGAGCTGGAGGCCACAGAGAGGCAAGGATGCTGAACAAAACTGGGAACTGCACTTCTACCCAGTCTCCAGCTGCTGGGTGAAACCTGCTGTGACAAAGGCAGGCTCAGCTGCTGTCCAACGAGGCTGGCTCCAGGGAGTAGGACCTACACCCAGCATGATGTAAGCACTTGCACCTAAAGGTGGTGCCAGCACCGCCCGCTTAATAAACAGGAGGCCAGCAAGGCGCAAGTGGAATGAGGACGCTATTTTTTGTTTACTCTGTGCATTGTCAGCCACCCACACACATTCACACACCCATTTGCATGCATGACTCTCATTTGAGGCTGGGGCCCCCCTGGGAACACTCGTTCATTTCACGTCCCGGGACCTGGCAAGTTGGGGCCTCACCCAGGCTGTGCCCGCCACAAGCCTGCAGGATCCGCCGGGCGCGTTTCTTAGCATCTTCTGGGAAGCTGGGGCTGTCCAGCAGGTTTGGGTAGGTGCACAGTGCCATCACCTGGGGGAACAAGACGCAGGCTGAGCTCCCAGCACCCCGACTCCCAGAGCTCTGGGAGGGGCACAGAGGCCACTAGGAGGACGACAGCTCCCAGGGATGGGGCTGATGCAAGCTTCTCTGCGAGGACTCAGCCTGTGGGAGCTTGGGGGCAGGAGGGGAAGATGCTGGGCTCTCTGCAGCAGAAGGGGAGAAGCTGAGAGTTGGGATGCACTATGACCTGGGCTGCTGGAAGAGGAGTCGATGATCAGAGTGAGGCTGTTCCTCCGCCCCGGCCCAAGCTCTTCCACTAGGGACAGTGGGCTTATACACCCAAGGCACAATCAGGGGCCTGCAGAGCAGGGGGCAGGCGATCGATGCCCAGCTGGGTGGAGCAGGGCTGCAGACCCCCCCTAATCCCAGCCTGAGCTCCCCCAATGCCCTAGGCCCCCTCCCCCTGCATTCCTCATCACCCCCTTTCCTCCCCAGATGAAAACTGGGCTAGCTTTCTCTTCTCTGTAACAGAGAACATCACCCCAAACCCACAAATTAAGAGGATTAAGCAAGCAAATGTGTACAAAAGTGCCGGTAACCCCAGCTTGCCCGGCAAGTTGAGGTTGGCACTGAGGAGCCAAGCCAGGTGCACTGAGGGGGTCAGGACTTGTGGCTCTGACACCAGTGGGGTGACTTCAGCGAGCGCCTGGCTTCACGGAGCCCGGTTTCTCTTCATCTGCACAATGGGCAGTGAGCTGGCCTGCCCGCCTCCCAGGGGCACCTGCGCAGGTCAGAGGAGATGTGTGAAGGCTGGAGGCAGCTGGCACTAGGCTGGAGAGGCTAGGCCTGCCATGCACAGTGGCAGGGCTGGACCTGGGAACACGGCTCCAGCAAATAAGGCTGAGTGAGGCCTGTTCTGAAGCCTGTCACAACTTAAACCCAGGCCCATGTGGGGACCTCTCCTGAGAGGTCACTCTTGCTTGGCCCTCCCCTTCAAAGCTCATGCTCCAGGGAAGTCAGGGCCCTCTGGCCTCCTCCCACCTCGTTTCCCTGGCAGAGCCACTCTGTGTGGTCTGATTCATTTCCCCCTCCTGGGCCCAGCATGGGGACTCTAACATCCAGGGCTGCGGGCCTGCTCCGAGGGTCAGCAGCAGTGGCCGTGGGAGGGAGGTCCAGTGAGCGCCCCCCATACCAAGCCCAGCCTCAGCTCCTCTCCCTCACTGCCCTGTGACAACTCCCTCAGGGACTGTGGGCTGAGCTCTCCCAGCCCCTCCCCAGCCCTTTGCCCCAGAGAGCAAGGCAGGGAACAGGGAACTGGGGTTCCCGGGCTCGACTTCCCTGATGGCCCTAGCCCATGAACCTTAACCACACACAGCACTGCATTTTGATCCAAAATGGGCCTCAATCCCAGTGGCTCAGGAGGTTGAGACAAGAAAGGATTACTTGGGCCTAGGAATT
>NW_012119166.1:347220-351913 GCF_000951035.1 Colobus angolensis palliatus | reverse complement strand
CTACACCACAGCAACCCCAAAATAGGTCTGGAAATTTTCAACAACCTCAGCAAGGCAGGAAGGAGGCTAAGGGAGACAGCCAGAGGGCATCAGGCCTGGGAGGGCCTGGACATCGAGGGGGCAGAGGATGGTCCCTACGACGGCCCGCCCAGCCCAGGGCCCTGCCCTCCTTCAGCCTCTGCTCCTGGGGGTGGCTCACCTGCCGGAGGAAGGTGATTGGCTGCTGCCCCATAGCCTGGGCGTCCCCGATGTTGGCTCGGATGACCTCTGTGAATGGCTTTTTGATACCCTGGGCAGACAGAAAGCAACAGGTGGTTACTTAGAAACTCTTAAATCCTGGATTCCAGAGGCCAGGCAAGGTTCCCGCAGGATATTAATAAACAACCCTATTTTGAGCCTTACCAAGTATCTGACTTGGTGCCAAGCCTTTGACATGCCTTGTCTCATTTAACCTTCACAGCCATCCCATGAGGAAGAACTAGTATTAATCCCATTTGACAATGAGGAAATCAAGGCTCTAAAAGGTTAGAAAACTTGCTCAAGGTCACATAATTTTATTTTTTTGAGACAGAATCTTGCTCTCTTGCCCAAGATGGAGTACAGTAGTGCCATCTCGGCTCACTGCAACCTCCACCTCCCGGATTCAAGCAATTCTCGTGCCTCAGCCTCCCGAGTAGCTGGGATTACAGACGTGCACCACCACGCCTGGCTAATTTTTGTATTTTTAGTAGAGACGGGATTTCAATATGTTGGCCAGGCTGGTCTCTAACTCATGTGATCCACCTGCCCCAGCCTCCCAAAGTGCTAGGATTACAGGCATGAGCCATTGCGCCCGGCCAACATAATTTTATTTATTACTTATTATTACTATTTTGTAAAGACAGGGTCTCACTCTGTCACTCAGTCTGGACTGCAGTGGTGTGATCATGGTTCACTGCATCCCCGACCTTCGGGCTCCTCCGCCTTGGCCTCCCAAAGTGTTGGGGTTATGGGGGTGAACCACTGTGCCCAACCACATAACTGATTAATATAAGTGCTGGGAATGAATATAAGTACAGGAAGCCGGATTCCAAGGTCACTCTTCTTAACCACTATGTTTCTCCTCTGCCTCCCACTTTCCAGAAGGGCTGGAAGAGCTTTCCTGGCTGCCCAAGCATCCCGAACAGCTGCCACTCCACTGCCTGAGCGCCACCACACAGGGAAGTCTAAAAGGCAGCTCCGGGCCTGCTGTGTGGGAGGGAGGCAGAAGTCAGCAGCAGAACATGCCAAATGTCAGGGACAGAGGGTCCCAGACTCCTCTGCATCCTGCCCCAGGCACAGCTCTACCGCGATGGCCTAAGTGATTGGCCAGGGACACTGAGGAAACCCTCCCCATCAGAAGACATGCATCAGCAGGGAATCCTCAGGGTCATTTTCTTGCAACCCATTCTTTGTAGAATGAAAAATGTGGGCTGATTTTCACATTAAAAAAAGAAAAAAAAAGTATCAGGGATAAAAAGACTGACTGAAGAGCAAATTGAGGCCACTGCCTGAGCAATGTGTGTAGCACAGAAGAGAGATCACAGAGAGAAGTCCAAGACCCTTGCAACGTCACTGGGGACGTGATGGAAGGACACCCTGGCTGCTGCAAAGGCGAAAGCAGAGTTTGACGAAGAGAATTACGGGGACCTGGAAATGTGGGAATCCTGCACATTTCCCTGATAAACCCAATCAGCCACTGGGAGAAGTGCCATCAACAACAGGTTCAAGGACTTCCCAGGGCAGCTGAAACGATTATCTGAAACAAACAGTGTGAAAGCCCTTAGCAGAGTACAAATATCATCTTACAAAAGCCAGACCAGGAACAAGGTCGCCAGGGTCACAGTGGGAGGAAAAGCGGGCTCAGCAAGGTGGTGGCCACAGCCTGGGTGGGAGGGCTTGGCCATTGTCCTGTCTCCAGCTGCCCCTTCCCCAAAGGTACCCCAAATACAAATTTTACAGATATAACTCTGTGCTTGTGACACTTGTCTTTTCTCCTTTTCACGCAATGTGTGAATAAAAGCAACCTTAGAAGACATGATGGCCTTTCCAAAATCAGTAATGTACACCTTAAGTAAAAACTAGTGACTGGAAGTGGTGGCTCATACCTGTAATTCCAGCACTTTGGGAGGCCAAGGCAGGAGGATGCCTTGAGGCCAGGAGTTCAACAACAGCCTGGGCAACACTTTCAAGTTGCCCAAGACCTCATCTCTACAAAAAATTACAATTAGCCAGGCATGGTGGCACATGCCTGTAGCCCCAGCTACTGGGGAGGCTGAAGTGGGAATATCACACTTGATACCAGGAGTTCAAGGTTGCAGTGAGCTATGATCACGTCACTGTTCTCCAGCCTGGGCATCAGAGTGAGACCCTGGTTTTTTTTGTGTTTTGTTTGTTTTTGAGACAAGGTTTCCCTCTGTCACCCAGGCTGGAGTGCAGTGGTGTGATCTCGGTTCACTGCAACCTCCGCCTCCTGAGTTCAAGCAATTCTCATGCCTCAGCCTCCCAAGTGGCTGGGACTACAGGCAAGTGTCACCATACCCGGCTAATTTTTGTATTTTTAATGGAGACGGGGTTTCATCACATTTCCCAGGCTGGTCTTGAACTCCTGAGCACAAATGATCCACCGCCTCAGCCTCCCAAAGTGCTGTGATTACAGGTGTGAGCCACCTCGCCTGGCCTGACCCTGTCTCCTAAAAACAACAACAACAAACCAGTGGGCTTGAGAGACAAAAGCAGAGGCCAAACACATTTTTCTGGCCCTAGTGGGCGACCCCTAAGCCCTGTGTGAGGAGGCATGGGTGATTGAGGAAGATGCCCCCGAAGTGGCTCTGGGCCTAAGTCCTACAAGCTGTTTCTTGGGGAAGGGGGCCCTCTAAGCCTCTTGTGGCCCGTCTGCTGAGTTCTTCAGTGTCTGGCCAACATGGATAAAGATTCCCAGTGGCAGCCAGGCACGGTGGCTCACGCCTGTAATCCCAGCACTTTGGGAGGCTGAGGCGAGCGGATCACAAGGTCAGCAGATCGAGACCATCCTGGCTAACACGGTGAAACCCCGTCTCTACTAAAAATACAAAAAATTAGCCAGGCGTGGTGGCAGGCACCTGTAGTCCCAGCTACTTGGGAGGCCGAGGCAGGAGAATGGCATGAACCTGGGAGGTGGAGCTTGCAGTGAGCCGAGATCACGCCACTGCACTCTAGCCTGGGTGACAGAGCAAGACTCTGTCTCAAAAAAAAAAAAAAAAAAAAGATTCCCAGTGGCATCCAGATGCAGCCACTGTATCTGGAGAACCAGGGTGGCACTGCCCACTACATGGGGGTATAGGCACTCTGGAGAGGCTCTGGCTGCAGGGGTGCAGCCCCCACACTCATCCCACAGCCAGGAGCCCAGAGGCTGAAGGTGGGGGCAGTTACCCAAGCCTCTGTGTACAAAGGGGCGGGCCCGATCCACTGATTGGCACTGGCCTGGACTCCTGGCATGGGATCCTTGCTCAGCCTGACTGAATTGTTGCAGACCCCAGGCCTAGCTCGCTGAACCTGGGTGATTTCTGGGGTGTGGATACAGCCCATTCTTCACAGGGAGTAAATCTGTCACGGTTGTGAGGCCCAGGAACCAACACACAGCTGTGGGCCTTGGGCCAGCCTAACACCGGGAGAGTTTAACGCCTGGAACAGAGCCCTGAATGTTCCTTTTCCGTGCCCTCCCCCGCACTGCTCAACCAACACAGGGCCGCCGCCATGAAGCCTAGGAACACAGCACCTCCATTCTTGGGTCTCGGTGCCTGCAGACCCTGGACATTTTGCTATGATGGATGAGCTGGGGGGTCAGGACACCGGCTACCCTGAATGGGTAAAGAAACCAGCCCATCCAGCCAAGGGCCACTACGCAGAAGAGACTCTTCTGAGCACACTTCTACATCTAGGCACTCAAGGTCTACATGGGGTGGGAAATACCAAGAGCCCGGGGTAGACTCCCCATAGTGACTCCCGCAGTGACTTGTCCAGAGCCCACAGGCACAGCACCCATGGGAACATTGCCCCTGCCCCGCCCTCAGGGCCCTGCCAGCTCAGAGGGACTAAGGAGCCGCATCATCCTGATTCCTCTCACGGCATTCTAGAGACACCTTCGAATCCACCTGCACACATGCCGCCCAGAGCCACCCCCTCTGTGCAGCACAGATGGACGGAAGGTCCTTCCCAGGGAGGGCTCCCCTCCCGCCACTTTGGCTCAAGCAGAGATCTGGGGAGGGCACCATCCCCACCACCCCCTCCCCAGCTCTGGGGACGGCATATTTCATAGGGTGTTAGCAGGTAGAATTGTCCTCCCTAGCCCACAGGCCTCTCACCAGCATGAGGGTCACAGGCGGATGGATGATTCTAACCAGGCACAGCAAAGGAAACAATCAACAAAAAGGCCAACCATGGAAGGGAACATCGTCGGCCTCCGCATCCGTGGCTCCAGCATCTGCGGACTCAACGAACCACAGATCAAAAATATTCAGGAAAGCGCCGGGCACAGTGGCTCACGTCTGTAATCCCAGCACTTTGGGAGCTGAGGCGGGCGGATCACGATGTCAGATCGAGACCATCCTGGCTAACACAGTGAAATCCTGCCTCTACTAAAACTACAAAAAAATTAGCCAGGCATGGTGGCACACACCTGTAGTTCCAGCTACTT
>NW_012119166.1:345782-346770 GCF_000951035.1 Colobus angolensis palliatus | reverse complement strand
TGAGAGACAAAAGCAGAGGCCAAACACATTTTTCTGGCCCTAGTGGGCGACCCCTAAGCCCTGTGTGAGGAGGCATGGGTGATTGAGGAAGATGCCCCCGAAGTGGCTCTGGGCCTAAGTCCTACAAGCTGTTTCTTGGGGAAGGGGGCCCTCTAAGCCTCTTGTGGCCCGTCTGCTGAGTTCTTCAGTGTCTGGCCAACATGGATAAAGATTCCCAGTGGCAGCCAGGCACGGTGGCTCACGCCTGTAATCCCAGCACTTTGGGAGGCTGAGGCGAGCGGATCACAAGGTCAGCAGATCGAGACCATCCTGGCTAACACAGTGAAATCCTGCCTCTACTAAAACTACAAAAAAATTAGCCAGGCATGGTGGCACACACCTGTAGTTCCAGCTACTTGGGAGGCTGAGGCAGGAGAATGGTGTGAACCCAGGAGGCGGAGCCTGCAGTGAGCCGAGATCGCGCCACTGCACTCCAGCCTGGGTGACAGAGCGAGACTCTGTCTCAAAAAAAAAAAAAAAACAATCCAGGAAAAACCCTGCACCTGGACTAAACACATACAGACTTTTATCACTGTTCCCTAAACAATAGAGTTGAACCATATTTACACAATATGTACTACATATTATATGTAATCTATAGAGGCTGTAAAGATGATTTAAATTATACAGGAGGATGTGCATAGGTCATATGCAAATACTATGCCATTTATATCAGGAACTTGAGCACTCTTGGATTTAGGTATCTGAGGGAGGTCCTCCTTGGATACTGAGAGACAACTGTATTTGTAAATAAAATATCTGATAAGGGGATCCTTATATCCAAATATCCAATATATGCAAATAAGGAATTCATACAACTCAAGAAAAAAAAACATTAAACCTGATTTAAAAATGGACAAAGGGGCTGGGCGCAGTGGCTCAAGCCTGTAATCCTAGCACTTTGGGAGGCCGAGACAGGCGGATCACGAGGTCAGGAGATCGAGACCAT
>NW_012119166.1:330913-344997 GCF_000951035.1 Colobus angolensis palliatus | reverse complement strand
AGGGAACCCTGCACACTGTTGGTGGGAATGTAAATTGGTATAGCCATTATGGAAAACAGTATGGAGGTTCCTTGAAAAACTAAAAATAGAACTACCCTAAGATCCAGCAATCCCACTGCTGGGTACAGATCTGAAGAAAATAAAATCAGTATCTTGAAGAGATGTCTGCACTCCCTTGTTCATTGCAGCACTATTCCTAAGAGCCAAGACAAGGAACCAACCTAAGTGTCCATCAGGTTGATGAATGGATAAAGATATGGTACATATACACAATGGACTATTATTCAGCCATTTAAAAAAATAAGAAAATCCAGTCATTCGCAAAAGTATGGATGAACCTGGAGGACACTATGTGAAGTGAAAAAAGCCAGATACAGAAAGACAAACACTGTATGATCTCACTCATATGTGGCATCTAAAAAAGTTAAACTAATCTAAAAAAGTTGAACTAATAAAAGCAGAGGTGATAGCTGCCAGATGCGGGGTTGCGGGAGTGGAAATGAGGCAATGTCGGCCAAAGGGTACAAACTTTCAGTTGTAAGATGACACATTTTGCATGTTCTCACTTATTTGTGGGAGCTAAAAATTTAAAAAACTGAACTCATGAAGATGGAGAGTAGAAGGATGGTTCCTAGAGTCTGGAAAGGGCAGTAGGGGTGGGTGGAGGCAAGTGGGGATGGTTAATGGGTACCGAAAAGTAGAAGGAATGATTTAGTATTTGACACCACACAGGGTGACTATAGTCAATAATTGTATATTTTTTTAAAAAGCTAAGAGTATATATAATTGGATTGTTTATAAGACAAAGGACAAATGCTGAAGGGCATGGATACCTCATTTACCCTGATGTGATTCTTACACACTACATGCCTGCACCAAAATATCTGGTGTACCCCATAAATAATACATCTACCACCCGGGCGCAGTGGTTCACGCCTATAATCCCAGCACTTTGGGAGGCCGAGACAGGCGGATCACAAGGTCAGGAGATATTAGCCGGGTGTGGTGGTACGCACGTGGAGTACCAGCTACTCAGGAGGCTGAGGCAGGGGAATCCCTTGAAGTCGGGAGGCGGAGATTGCAGTGAGCTGAGATTGCACCACTGCACTCCAGCCTGGCAAAAGAGCAGGACTCCATCTCAAAAAAAAAAACTACCATATACCCACAAAAATTAAATAATTTTTAGGTCAGGCGTGGTGGCTCAAGGCAATTTTAACATTGTCTTGAGATTACAATAAAGGGGGCTGAATTTAGCCTCCAGAAACTTTCATTTCATTGTTTCTTTAAAAAATGCAGGCCGGGCACAGCGGCTCATGCCTGTAATCTCAGCACTTTGGGAGGCTGAGGCAGGAGGATCACCTGAGGTCAGGAGTTTGAGTGAGCCAAGATCACGCCACTGCACTCCAGCCTGGGCAACAGAGTGATACTCTGTCTCAAAAAAATAATAATTTTTAAAAATATGAATAAGTTCTGGGAATCTAATGTACAGCATGGTGACTATAGTTAATAACACTACATTTTTGGCTGGGCACGGTGGCTCATGCCTGTAATCCCAGCACTTTGGGAGGCCATGGCAGGTGGATCACCTGAGGTTGGGAGTTCGAAACCAGCCTGACCGACATGGAGAAACCCCATCTCTACTAAAAATACAAAATTAGCTGGGTGTGGTGGCACATGCCTGTAATCCCTGCTACTCGGCAGGAAAATCGCTTGAACCGGGGAAGCAGAGGTTGGGGTGAACCGAGATCACGCCATTGCACTCCAGCCTGGACAACAAGAGCGAAACTCCATCTCAAAACCAAAACAAACAACAACAACAAAAAGCCAAAACAAAAAACCTGTATTTTTTACTTGAAATTTGCTGAGAACAGGACTGAAATGTCTCAGGTGCACACACACAGATGGTGACTGTGTGGTAAAGGATGGAATATTAATAATTGACTGTGGTAATCATTTCCATGTCTTATTACATATACAATGTATAAATGTCAAACCACCACACTGTGTCCCTTGAATATATACAATTTTTCTTTGTCAATTATATTTGTCTCCCCCTCAATAAAAATGGGGAGAAAAAACCAGGCACAAGGCTGTTTCCTTATGCCAGGGATGGCTCTGGTCACTTTACATGGCCTGTGGGCAGAAAGGCTGGCAGAGAACTTTCCTCCAATTCAACAAATACTGGTCACCCATGCCCCAGTGACAGCCATGAGCGGCACAGATGACACCGCCACCCTCCAGAGCTCAGGCTGGTAAAGAATAAGAATGGGGTGCGGGGAAGGAGAAGGGCAGGGCGTGGGAAAGAGGACCTGCAGGCCCCAGCCCTAGGAGCATGACGTGAAAGTGCTCCTGGGCTCCTGATCCCAAAAAGGGCACTGACTGGGGCTAGGGCGGGCAGAAAGTCCTACAGAGAGCTCCCGCAAGACGTCCCAGAGACAAACATCAACTAGACCCACAGTCCCAGGAAACAGGTTCATTTCACAGCTGAGGCTCAGCACAAGATCCGGTCCCAAAACAGAAAGACAAGAGAAACCAGAAGAAACTGGAGCTGCAGCTATACACGTCTGTGACTGAGAGCACAGGCGAGAGTCCCCAAGGCTGAGCTGCCAGATCACTGAGGCAGGGAAGGCAGGGTGTAGGCCCCTGAACTCTGGGCGTCCGTGGGGTGGTCAACTATAGAAGCCCAGATTCGCAAGGCAGAAGCAGGGGTGAAAGCTGAATAAATTCCAAACAGGAGAGTGGGAGTTGCTCAAAACAGCAAGCAGCTTGCCCAGGAGGAAAGAGCAAGCCCCACAGAGCACTTCCCAGACCCAGAGCCTCAGGAGGTAGGAAAGACAAGCGACTCTCAGAACTTCCTATCCCTAGACCACTCTCATTAGCTTGAGAAGGAAGACCTGGCAGTTCTAATTAGCTTCACAGCTGTTCAAAGTATTATCCTCAAAGTATCAAAGACTCAAACCAGTCTTTCAGAGAAATAAACTGGTCACATTTTGCAGATGAGTAAACCAAGGCTGAATGACTTGTCTGAGGCCCATAGCACACAAAGGCAGAGCCCAGCATGTGTGGTGACTGACCTGGGCAGGCTGGGTAGATGGAGGGTTCATCCTATTGGAAGCCTGCACTACAAATTTTAAAGTAGCATCTAGACCAAGCACAGTGGCTCATACAGGTAATCCTGGCACTTTGGGAGGCTGAGATGGGAGGATCACCCAAGGCTAGCAGTTTGAGACCAGCCTGGACAACATAAGCAAGATCCCATCTCTACAAAAAAGGAAATTAGCCAGAATGGGGGCACACGCCTGTAGTCCTAGCTTCTGAAGAGGCTGAGGCGGGAGGATCACTCGAGCCCAGGAATTTGCAGCCACAGTGAGCTATGATTGCACCACTGCACTCCAGCCTAGGAGAAAGAGTGAGGCCCTGTCTCTTAAAACAAAATTAAATTAAATTAATAGCCTGGGCAACATGGCAAACCCTGTCTCTACAAAAAACTGCAAAAATTAGCCAGGCATGTTGGCATACGCCTTGTGGTCCCAGCTACTCAGGAGGCTGAGGTGTAAGGATCGCCTGAGCCCAGGAAGTCGAGGCTGCAGTGAGCTGAGATTGTGCCACTGCACTCCTGCCTGGATGATACAGCTATGGAATCCTTTCGCCAGGTGCTCTGCAAACAGTATGGGCTGTTTGGCTGAACAGCTATAATTAACAATAATTAGTATTATTATGTAATAATAATTACAAAAGAAAAAGTAGCTGGGTGTGGTGGCTCACGCCCACCCATCCAGCACTTTGGGAGGCCAAGGTGGGAGGATTACTTGAAGCCAGGAGTTTGAGACCACCCTGGGCAACATAATAAGACCTGGTCTCTACAAAAAATTTAAAAATTAGCCAGGCATGGTGGTGCACACCTGTAGTCCAAGCTGCTCAGGAGGCTGAGGTAGGAGAATGGCTCGAGCCCAGGAGTTCAAGGCTGCAGTGAGTCATGACTGTGCCACTGCATTCCAGCCTAGGCAATAGAGCAAGATCCTGTCTTTTAAAAAATAAAGTAGCATCTGGTGGGGTGCAGTGGCTCACACTTGTAATCCCAGCACTTTGGGATGCCGAGGCAGACAGATCACAGTCAGGAGTTCAAGACCTGGCCAACACGGTGAAACCCCGTCTCTACTAAAAATACAAAAAATTTAGCTGGGCGTGGTGGCGGGCACCTGTAATCCCAGCTACTCAGGAGGCTGAGGAGGGAGGATTGCTTGAACCCAGGAGGCGGAGGTTGCAGTGAGACGAGATCGTGCCACTGCACTCCAGCCTGGGTGACAGAACTACACTCAGTCTCAATAAATAAATAAATAAATAAATAAAGGAGCATCTAAATGCCACAGAAAATGAGTGAGATTCACCACCTGTGTTTGGCACATACAGGGTTTCCAATCTTAGTTCTTAGCTAACTATAGCCACGTGCCTTAGCACTCTCTGCCTTTACCTTTGTTTGGATGCAACACACACCGACATGACCAGTAACCGTCAGTCTTTCCCTCAGTTCTGAATGTCTGCCCTGACTGTTGCCTTACAACTAGAAGCAAAGCCATTCCTGTCTCCACTTGTACCAATCCCCAACCCCCATCCCCCAATAAAGCAAGGGAAAAAGTAGGTTGAGAAAGAACTGTCAGATCTTTTCAAAACTCATTTTAATTGCAGCTTATTTTTAAGTGCTGCTTGCAGTGAACACCAGGATCTGAAAAGCTAAGATAGGTTCTCCCCTTTGGAGCTGCTCTCAGGGAGAAGCAAGGCCCCTCTAAGAGCACAGAGCTGGGGTTGCAGGAGAACGGCCCTTTTCACAGCCCTTAGCCCACCTCCCCGCCTCCTTCAGGCTCCATTGCCAGAGAAGCAGAGAGGACAGGGATTCAGCTCAGCCAGCCACCCAAAGTCAAACACCAGAGCCACATGCCCAAACAGCCCGCATTGTTTGCAGAACACCTGGTGAAAGAATTCCATAGACAGCATGAAGTCCTTGGTACCACCAAGAGTCACCTTGAGTCCCCAAGGACAGTTTTGAACGGACAAGGAGGTATAAAACTGAGGACAGGGAGAACCCTGGCCCAGCCAGGCCACATCTGTTTATACTTTAGGGAACCTGAGGTCCAGAATGGATATAGGATTCACCCTAAGTCACCCTACTCCCTACAAATCCTAGCCCATCAAATCTCTAACCAATCAGTTTTTTTTTGTTTGTTTGTTTTTTGAGATGGAGTCTCGCTCTGCGCTCTGTTGCCTAGGCTAGAGTGCATCTCGGCTCACTGCCACCTCCACCTTCCGGGTTCAAGCGATTCTCCTGCCTCAGCCTGCCGAGTAGCTGAAGTTACAAGTGTGTACCACCAGGCCTGGCTAATTTTTGTGTTTTTAGTAGAGACAGGGTTTCGCCATGTTGGCCAGGCTGGTCTCGAACTCCTGACCTCAGGTGAACCACCCACCTCAACCTCCCAAAGCGCTGGAATTATAGGTGTGAGCCACCGTGGCCGGCCTCTAACCAACCAGTTTTGATCACGACAGTTCAAAACAGAAGTAGAAAAACCAAAGCTGCACAAAGAGAAGGCAAGCCAGAAATAACTAAAAAGAAAGGACGGGAAATGTGGCTCTTGCAAGAAGGGCACTGTTTAAGCTGGCAAGGAGAAGCAAGGCTGTCTCCCAAGAAGGAAGGGTTTCAGTGAGGCTATCTAAGCTGGTCTAGCCAGCACCCACAGCCAGCGAACTGAGACTCACAGTGAGAAGAGAATGAGAATGGATGCGCTTGAATGAAAGTACCAGAATGTAGGTGGCCAAAAAAACCCAACTAACTCAGGAGTAGGATATGGGGGTGTGGAGCTTCTGTCTCAGAAATCAGAGATGTCCCTGGCCCAGTAACCAAGATATTTGCCCACCTGCAATCATCAAGCCACACTCCTGCTGGAAACCCTTTCTGGTTCCCACCTCCAACCAAAACGCACCACGACGTCCTAATCCCAGCACACAAGACTCCAGTCCACCTTTTCTGTCTCATTCACCTCCCACATCTCTCTGTTAGCGTTCCACTAAAGCAACAGCCCCCTTCTCCAAATGCCCAGAACTCCCCAACTTCCTGCCGTTGCTCACAGCACTGCTCCCACTTGGAAGGCTCTCACATACTCTGCCTGCTAAAAAATCCCAACACATTCTTAAAGAATAGGGGGAGGGGGACTCAGGCTCAGAGAATAACAGAGCAGTCAGATTCCTCAAGGCAAAGACAGTGCTCTTCTGTCCTCATCATCCTCAAGCCTCATGGAGCCAACACAGGAGCTGCTATTTAGCAAAAGGCAGAGGTAATTCCTGGAACCCCTGCCAGTTCTGGAACCAGAGAAATCAGCTGTAACGTGATAAACCGGGAACACATTAATCCCAGCTGTGTTTTAGCAGGGAGGCTGTTGCCTCAAGGAGGGCCAGCTCCAGCCTGCCAAACAGCAATAGCCCGTGTTCTCTGCTGGGCCCACCTCTGGGCCAGGGAGGCACAGAAACAAAGCCAGCCTCCTCTCGGCCAGCTTCAAACTTAGCCCTGCAAGGAGTCCGCAGGAGACTGGACTCTGACTTGTCCAGTTCACTGTTTTGAGTCAGCAGAACTGAGTGTCTCAACCAGGTCTCAGGAGGCCAGGAGCTCATTAAAACCCCCAAGTCCTCACCGGAATGGAGTCAAGTGTCATGATCCCCCTGAAACTTACTGCCATGCATTCATGCGGCACTAAGTGATCTGGGTGAGGGCAAGATCAAGGAACCCTCCCTCCCACCTCAATTCTCAGTCAGACTCTCTCTAGCAAGCAGCTGGGTGATTATTAGCTTCTTACAAATCTTAGGAGTATTTACTTTTTAAGATAACCCCTCTCGGCTCTGCCTCCTGAATTCCACCCAGGCTAGAACTCTCTCCTACAGGGACCCCTCTATCACCCCAACCCCAGACATCCTGGTTGTGGAGAAGCAGAAATCCTTCCTGGCTGTGGGGTCACCTTACATGAAGCTATAAACTCAAGCCAAGATCCCAGCCAGCCGGCTGGCCACCAAGGTGAAGAAAGTCCCAGGGCCCCCTTACCAAAGCCGGACAGGCCCAACCCTCTGGTTCCCCCACCTCGGTGACTGTCACCAGATCAGAGAAGTGGCTGGTCGGCCAAGGCTCCAGAGGGGCCTAAAGGAAGGGATCTGCCGACTCTTCCGGGAATCAGGACTGGCAAAGACCCTAAGGGCCAAAGACACGGAGAAAGACCGGGGAACAGACCCAAGTTTCCGCAGAGCGCCCCCCGGCCCCCCATCTCCCCTCCTACCTAAAATGGTTTCCCTCCCACCACCCCATTCCAACCCTCTTCCTTTTTACTTTCTTCCAAGAACCTATCACTGAGACTCTACTGCTTCTTTCTTCATTCGCTTATGTTCCTCCCTCCACTGGACCTTGGTTCCACGAGGGTAGGGCAGACACACAACGTGCGGTGCCTGGCAGCACCGGCTGCTCAACAATTGAATTCAATTCAACAAGTGAACCGTATTGCAAGGCCTCACTGAGTGCCGGGTGCTGGGCACCAGTGAGTGAAGGGGCAGGAGGAGGCATTCTCTCGTTTTAGCCAGGCTTGGCTGACTGAGAAGCTGGCCATGGGGGTGGACGTCGTGGGGAGGACCCCAGCTGGGGCTGCTGCGGTTTTTCCCTTGCTCAGCGGCCCCAGCCTCCCGGAGGCCCGGCGCGCGCTCACCCGCTGCAGCTCAAGCTCGATCTCGCCGGCCTTGAGCACGATGGGTCCCCGCACCGCGTACTCCACCGCCTTCACCTGCGGGTTCATGGACTCCAGCGTGAGGATGCGCTCGCGCCGGCTGCGCTCGGGCCGCACCTTGAGCACCGCCGAGGCCTCGGCGGCCGCGCTGCTCTGACTGCGGCCCCAGGAGCTGGGGGTCCGGGGACCACAGCCCCGCCGGACCAGCGCCGCCGCCCGCTGCATCGTGCGCTTGCGGAGGGAAACCTTGGCACAAAAAGAGAAAGAGAATAGACACGTCGCGCACTGTCCTAGGCGGGCAGCAGTCCCACACACAAGCCCAGCCAAAGGCTCTTTCAGCGAGCGGTGCCAGCCTGGCTTCGGTCCCCCGGCGACCGGGACCCTCCACCGCGCCACTGAAGCACCAACGCGCACCCAGCCGGGTTTCGCAAAGGCTGCGCCCAAGGCATGCATGCAACGTGCCTGTCGCCCCTGGTAGGCCCTCGCTGCGCCGGGTTAGCTCGCGCGCCTGGAGCAGCTTCCCGGCCCCGGCGCCCGCAGCCGCATCCCCGCACCCGGCGCCCGCGCCGCCCGGCCCCTGCGCTCGCACACCCACCGCCGTCGGGGCCGCCCCGGGCCTGCGCGCTGCCTCCTGGGCCCTGTAGTTCTCCTGGCCGCTCCGGAGCAGCTGCGGAGAGCGAAGCGAACTACAAGTCCCACAGCGCCCCGCGACGGGCCGGACGGGGACCGGACAGTAGGCGGGAGTGCTCGTCCGAACGTGGCGGGGTCTGGGCGGGCTCATTGTCCCAGCTGAGGGGCTGGAGATCCCGGAGGGGCCCGGCAGGGGCCGTGCTGTCTGTCGCGTCCGCGAAGCTAGAGCTGTTGGCAGCCTCTCCCTAGTGGCGCGTCCGCCCCCCACCGCCCTCACTGCCAGCACCTGCGAGGACGCAGGCTGCTGGATGGTGTAGTCATCGCCCCGAGTTTCATCATCCAAGGCCACACGGTGCCTGCGGCTGCCCACCGGAGCTGGCAGGAAGCGGGGTGAGGAGTCTGGGACTTGGCCACGCCGCCCTGACTCCCGAACGCCAGCTTCCTTCTCAGCAAGATGGGGATCTGCCCATGGCCTCTGAGGGTTATTGTGAGACTTCAAGGACCATCTGCCAAGCGGTCAGCTTTTCCCGACCACTCCGTCTGACCCCCGACCTCCATCACTAACGTTTTATTTTCTACCTAGCATCTGAAATTATCTTCGGTTACTTTTTACTGGCTTATGGTTTACCTCCCCCGACTAACCGTGCGAGCTGCAGAGGAGCAGGGGCAGTGTCTTTCTTGTTCATGGCATTCGCAGCACCTCTAACAGTTCCCGCCACAGAGGAGCCACTCAGTAAATATTCGTTGAAGAATGAATGCCCAGCACAAGGGGGCTATTTTGTTTGGTAACGGTGTCTGCTGGCGAAAGGCTTCCTGGCTTGCCCAGACCAAGAGCAGGGCAAGACTAGGAGGAGGTGTAGGGTGGTGCAAAGGGAGTTCTGGAAGACTCGGGGTCTAATGGAGACACAAAAATCTACAAAATCAAAAAATACAAATACAGAATCTACAAAATTCCGTCTCGGTCCCAGATTCTCCATGTGCAAAATAAATTGGGTTAAATACCCTCTAAGGTCCTTTCTCTTGGAAATTCTGTGAGTCTGGGTGTCTTCAAGCAGAAAAACAGCCCAGAGCTCCCACATCCCAACACACATACACTCACAGTAGATTTGTGAAAGTTGGGGCAGCAGTGTAGGGGAGAAGGTGTAGACTTGAGTCGGAATATCCACAGTTGCTTACAGCCGTGCACTGCTTAACTGAGTTTGTACTACCTTGTCTTCGTAAAGCCTAGTTTTCCCATGAGTAAAGTCAGGGTAACACCTGCCTCATACTGTGATTAAATACATTGGTTGCCAATAAAAGAGGAAAGGAGGTAGGGAGAACAACAGAAACCGAAGGTATCTTTGAGTATTCCTATGTCAGCAAACTGGGTTGGTCCACCAAAGGCCCTGGAAGGATATTTGGGCTTCTCATGTACTGGTTCCACCCCCGCATCTTTGCGTACACTAGGTCTTGATGGCCAGGTATTCACTCAGTCTTCAGGTAAAAGTCTTCCCCAGTGAGCTTAGCTCCTCCTTCAGTATCGTCATTATCAACTGCCCAGCTGAGGAGACACAAACATAACCCTCCACCTCCAAAAAACGCTGACCTTGACTTGCATGTGATATCCATGCAGTCCCTTGCTGTCCACCCACGGGTCAGTGTGCTATGCTCTTCCGTTGTCTCTGTCTCTGATCAGTAGGGACAGGGGAGGAGGGGCTTAGAGAGGTGATCACAAATCTATTTCCACAACTGGGAACAACAACTAGCACACAGCCTTCTTATGTGTGCTCCCACATCGTCACTGTGAAAAACACATCGAGTGCCTAACATGCCCTCTGCCAACCCATCTCTCTGGGATTGCTTGAGGAAAAAAGCTTCCTTGCTTTCTTGTGAACCACTATACAATTTGCAAAGCACTTTCTTACCCCAAAGCACAGACAGTATTATTCCCACTTTATAGATGAGGCTCAGAGAAGTTAGGTGACTTGTTCAGGTGGTGCAGCTAAATGGGAGAGCAGGAATTGTGATTTCTAACCCAATGCTACAGCCCATGCCTGCAGGGACCAGTCTTGTGTAGCTCTCTGGGTTTGGAAATTCAAGCTTGCTGTTACAATGCACAAAGCCTTTGAAAAGTTTCTGGGTGGTGGTTGTGATGACGATGGTGGCAATAGCATAAACTTTGCTTTTATTTTTATTTATTTACACATCTAACCCAGTCCAAGAGTGTGCGTGTGTGTGTGTGTATGTATGTGTGTGTTCATTTTGTTTTGTTCTTGTCTGATTTATTTTATTTTATTTTTATTTTTATTTTTTGAGACAGAGTCTTGTTTCAGTCACCCAGGCTGGAATGCAGTGGCACCATCTAATCTCACTGCAACTTCTGCCTCCTGGGTTCAAGCAATTCTTCTGCCTCAGCCTCCTGAGTAGCTGAGACTACAAGCGTGCATCAGCTAATTTTTTTTGGGGGGGGGTGTATTTTTAGTAGAGACACGGTTTCCCGATATTGACCAGGCTGGTCTCGAACTCCTGGCCTCAAGTGATTCACCCACCTCAGCCTCCCAAAGTACTAGGATTACAGGGGTGAGTCACCTCACCCAGCCTAATGATTTGCTTTTATTTTGCCCTCTGGACCAGGTGGGGATGGATAGGAGCTGGCTCCTGAATATTAAAGCTAAAACCTGATTGAAATTATCATTAAAGCCCTTCTTGTAAGCTGAGTGAGAGCTTCAAATACACAGCAAGTTCCCGTCAACCCACATAGCTGGAGAGTCATATGTTTGCAAGACATAATACCCATCTTTATTCCATAATGTAACTAATTCTTCTTGGGCACTTACCCTGTGCCAGGCATGAGGCTGAGTTCTGGGACTACAAAGAGTCAAGCCGACTGTTCCTACCTGCGTAGAACGTACAGTTTCTTAGGGAAGGCAGAGGTCATCACAAGTGATTACAAACTGTCATAACCCCTGGGGATAAAAAGGATGGAGTTTTCTGAGCGTTCAGAGATCTGCGCAAAGATTTCCCAAATGAGGTTGTCCATGAGCTGCTCCCACCCTAGCCCTGGAAGGTTGATAAGAGACATCACTCCTGGCCAGTGTGGAGATGCGCCTAGCCTGGGATTGCCGCCGTGGTGCCCTAAGTGAAGAGGCGGGTACTCAGCATGTAAGAATCCAGCCGTTTCCATAGCTCCAGGGCTTCCCCAGCAGGTTACCTGAGGCTTTGTCAGGCCTATTTTTCATTCTCTGCCCAATTGTACTTTCTCCCACTTCCTCTTGCAAGAGTTGATCCCTAATGCCTATCTTGCACCTTACACCCCATCTCAGTGTCAGTGGTGAGATGGATGGCTTCCCAGTCCGGGACCACTGAAGACCCTGAGGAACTCCAAGAAGGCCAGAGGGACTGCAGGGCAAACAGGTAAGCAAAACGGGAATCAGTGAGGTGGGCTGTGTCAGGACAGGTAGGTCAGGTCCTGAATGTAAGAATTTTGGTCTTCATCCTAAGAATAAATGGAAACCACTGGAAGCCTTAAAGCAGGGGAGTGACATGATCAGATTTCTGTTTTAAATTATGTTGCATGGAGGATGGATTGGAGGGGTGCAAGGGAGGTTGCAGGAGGATTAATTGTGACTCCAACAAGGTCTGACGTTGGCCTGGACCAGGGTGTGGGGGATGGGAAGTGGATAGGTTCTTTTGTGTCTCCAACACCCAGCATATTACCTGGCACACAGGTCTTCAGTAAAATGTTGAATGGATATGGAAGTAGATTCTGTAAGGTCCATCCTCTCCAGATATCTGTAGTCCAGCAGGAGCTGAGTGGTGTAGGTAACTATGCTAAGGGCAGCCCCCAAGAATGCACTATCCCGTCCTTGGAGGCAGTGAGGGCTGTTAATAAATAACCACAGAGCAGAACAGAAAGTGAGAGAATCTTCTGAGAGAGCAGATGGGCACCGTGGGGCTGGCAAGGAGGGACGGTAACCTCCCAGAATGCCAGATCGTGCCTGGTCTGGAGGCTTGGGGAACTCTTTCAAAGGTAACTCTTAGTCCCTTGCTCCCAATGGAGCCTGATGGAAGTTAGTGCTCTCAGTCGGTTGTGGTGGGTCATACCTGTGATCCCAGTTCTTTGGGATGCCCAGGCAGGAGGATCACTGAAGCCAGGAGGTGGAGATCAGCCTGGGCAACATAACAAGACCCATCTCTACAAATTAAAAAATTAGCTGGGCGTGGTGGTGTGTGCCTATAGTCCTAGCTATACAGGAGGCTAAGGCCAGGGAATCACTTGAACCCAGAAGTTCTAGGCTGCAGCGAGCATGATTGTGCCACTGCACTTTAGCCTGGGTGATAGAGTAAGAACTTGTCTCAAAAAAAAAAAATAGTATGTAATTAATCAAATGCCTTGGCTCGTGGTCCAGGGTAGTGATTCTAAAGTGTCCAAGGATCACCTGAGCATTTGCTTAAAATGCGGATTCCAGAGTCTTGCCCCACACTGGCTGGCTCTGAAATTCCAGGGGTGGGTTGGCCCAGGAATTTTCCTGTAATTAGGATTCTGATATGCACTAAAGTTTGAGAAATCTGGGTACAGGACCATGTGCAGGGTGTGTCTCTTTGGGAAAAATCCAGATCAGCGAGGTCTGAATTCTGATTCCAAATTTGTTAATAATCTCCGGTATGACCTGGAACCAGTGCTATCCCCACCTTGTAGCCTTTGCTGCTTCTGCAGCACTGCCTGCACTTCTACCCGACTTACAGGCACTTGCTCTTCTGAGAAGCTTGAAGATGTTACAGCCTTGCCTTCCAATTCAACTGACTCCTTGAGTCACAGCCCCTGCCTCTATTCATTGAGCCTGTTTCCTCACCTGCCGGTGAGAGTGACCACAGTACCAGCCTCAAAGGATTGCTGAGAAAATTAGAGATGATATTTTAAATTTTTATTTTTCTTATGGATATTTGGATAGATTAGGAAGTCTGAAAGCATCAACACTCTATTGTTTTGTGTGTGTGTGTGTGTGTGTGTGTGTGTGTGTGTGTGTGTTTTGAGATGCGGTCTCCCTCTGTCACCCAGGCTAAAGTGCAGTGGCATGATCATCTTACTAGATCCTCGAACTCCTGGACTCAAGCCATTAACCCTCCTCAGCCTCCCAAGTAGCTGGGTCTACAGCTGCATGCCATCATGCCTAACTGTTGCTAATGGTGGTTATCTTTGAGTGGTGGGATTATTGGTAACTAATTTTTCTTGTTGTTTAATGTACTTTCAAAGTTTTAAGAAATTTTTAAAATAATAAAGTAAATTTAAAAAAAGAAACCTAGAATGGTCATATGATCTAGCAATTCCATTTCTGGGTATATCACGAAAGAATTGAAAGCTGAGACTTGGACAGATAGTTATAAACTAATGCTCGTCATGGCATTATTGCAACTGCTAAAAGCTGGAAACAACCCAAATGTCCATTGACAGATGAATGGGTGAACAAAATGTGGTATATATACACAAGAAATATTAATCAGGCCTGATGTGGTGGCTCACACCTGTAATACCGTACTTTGGGAGGCTGAGGCAGGTGGATCATGAGGTCAGGAGTTCAAGACCAGCCTGGCCAACACGGTGAAACCCCGTCTCTACTAAAAATACAAAAATTAGCCAGGCATGGTAGTGTGTGCCTGTAATCCCAGCTACTCGGGAGGCTGAGGCAGGAGAATTGCTTGAACTCGGGAGGTGGAGGTTGCAGTGAG
>NW_012119166.1:326567-330448 GCF_000951035.1 Colobus angolensis palliatus | reverse complement strand
GTGGCACAATCTCGGCGCACTGCAACCTCCGCCTCCTGGGTTCAAGTGATTCTCCTCCTGCAGCCTCCCAAACAAATGCGACTACAGGTGCATGCCACCACACCTGGCTAATTTTTTGTATTTTTAGTAGAGATGGGGTTTCACTGTGTTAGCCAGGCTGGTCTTAGAACTCAGGACCTCGTGATCTGCCTGCCTGCCTCCCAGTGCTGGTATTACAGGCATGAGCGACCTCACCCTGCTGGGAGTTACTGTTTAATGGGTACATAGTTTCAGTTTGCAACATGAAAATGTTCTGGAGATGAACAGTGGTTATGGTTGCACAATAATGTTGATGTATATAATGCCACTGAACTGTACACCCCCAAATAGTTAAAATAGAAAATTTTATGTACATCTTACCATATTATAATATGAACAAGGATTTCCTGTTCATATTAAAAGAGAATTTAAAAAGGGAAAGAGTGTAAATCTTAGAGTGTTTACGTCCTTATTTCAGAGATGGCGACTGAGCAGTTTCTAGGGGTGTTAGAAGGTATTTGGGTATTTGCTTGGAATCTCCCTCCAACTCCTACATTTTAGTCAGCTCTAATCCTTGCCCTTCATGTTTTTCTTTCTAAATGAAGGCCTCATTTTTCTTTTTTTGGTTGGTTTTTACATAGAGACAAGTTTTTGCCACGTTGCCCAGGCTGGTCTTGAACTCCTGGACTCAAGGGATCCGCCCGCCTTGGCCTCCCAAAGTGCCAGGATTACAGGTGTGAGCCACTGCATCCGGCCCTCTTTTTTTTTTTAAGTCAGACTCAAGTTTTTCGGGGATGGTCAAGGAAATTTCGTTGAGATCCTACTTGCTCTGAGTCTCTCTGAAGCAAATCACTGCCTCTAACAAGCAAATATTAGTTTAGGTGAGCTAATAGCCAGGACACATGTATCCCAACGCTCTCACCACGATGTTCAAAGTGGATTAAAGATAAACTTATGATACTAAGCCAAGCTATAAACAAACAAGGGACACATTCTTATATAACTTACAGTGGTTAAAACTGAGTAAAGACATTTTACAAAAGTGGTGTTTACAATTCAGTACTGCATTGATAAAATTTCAAAGCACTGGCAGGCATGTTTCGGCCTTGGCAGTGTACTCAACCAAATCCAGGTGGTTTTGGAGAATGAGGAGAGGCTGGAAGAGCTGTAGAGAATGAGCAATTGTATAAGCTTCATGAGCAAATAAAACCTTTCATTCGGAGGGTGTTCGTTGTTCCATATTCCTTGATTTCTTGCTTTCTGACCTTGCAGGGATCTGAGGACTCTTTTATTTGCGCCATGGAGGACACGCGGAAACAATTTCAGTAACACCCCAAGGAACTAATAGAATCCTTAGCTGCGAACTCAGTGATTTCAGCTGTTGAATGTGCTCAAACACAGACAAAATATTAAGCAATGGCTCAAATCAGTATTTCCAAAAGGTTTACTTATCTAGTTTTCCTAGATATTTTCATAAAGCCACAGATTTTTTCAACTAGAGAAGCTCACAAAATAGTTTTGGGACCTAGAAACAGGAGAAAAAAATAATCTTACAATACCATAAGCCCTATGCTTTGTAGTTCTCATTTATTCTTTTAGTTTTTTGTTTTTGTTATTTTTGAGACACAGTCTTACTGTGTCTCCCAGGCTAGAGTGCAATGGCATGATCTCAGCTCACTGCAACCTCTGCCTCCTGGATTCAAGTGATTCTCCTGCCTCAGCCTCCTGAGTAGTTGGGATTACAGGTGCTCACCACCATGCCCAGCTAATTTTTGTGTTCTTTCAATAGAGACGGGGGTTTCACCATGTTGGCCAGGCTGGTCTCGAACTCCTGACCTTCAGTGATCCACCCACCTTGGCCTCCCAAAGTGCTGGGATTATAGGCGTGAGCCACTGCGCCCAGCCTATACTTTTATTATTTTTTTTTTTGAATTCTAGTTTTTTGGTATATTTTATTTTATTTTATTTTATTTTATTTTATTGAGATGAAGTCTTGCTCTGTCGCCCAGGCTGGGGTGCAGTAGCCAGATCTCAGCTCACTGCAAGCTCCGCCTCCCAGGTTCACGCCATTCTCCTGCCTCTTAGCCTCCCAAGTAGCTGGGACTACAGGCGCCCGCCACGTCGCCCGGCTAGTTTTTTGTATTTTTTAATAGAGACGGGGTTTCACCATGTTAGCCAGGATGGTCTCGATCTCCTGACCTTGTGATCCGCCCGTCTCAGCCTCCCAAAGTGCTGGGATTACAGGTTTGAGCCACCGCGCCCGGCTGATTTTTTTAGGTTTAATTTTTAGAGACAGGGTCTTGCCATGTTGCCCAGGTTGGTCTCAAACTCCTGGGCTCAAGTGATATTCCCACCTCAGTCTCCTAAAGTGTGAATTCTAGTTCTTATTCATTCTTCAGAAGAAACAGGCAGAAATATTTACCTAGAGTATTATCTATGATTTGGGTTTAACACAAGGTAGGCCTGGCACAAAGCTTTCTTTTTTTTTTTTCCTTCAACTTTTATTTTAAGTTCCGGGTACATGTGCAGGACGTGCAGGTTTGTTATACAGGTAAACATGTGCCATGGTGGTTCGCTGCACAGATCAAACCCATCACCTAGGTATTAAGCCCAGCATCCATTAGCTATTCCTCCTCATGCTCTCTCTCCACCCCTCAAAGTGAAGGGGTGGCCTGCCCCTCCACACCTGTGGGCGTTTCTCGTTAGGTGGAACGAAAGACTTGAGAAAAGAAATGAGACACAGAGACAAAATATAGAGAAAGAAAAAGTGGGCCGAGGGGACCGGCGCTCAGCATACAGAGGACCCACGCTGGCACAGGTCTCTGAGTTCCCCTAGTATTTATTGATAATTATATTTACCATCTTAAAGAAAAGGAAGTGGCAGGATAATAGGATCATTATAGGGAGAAAGTCAGCAGTAAGACATACGAATAAAGTTCTCTGTGACATGAATAAGTTTAAGGAAAAGTGCATGCCTTGATATGCATATGTAAACATCTCCATAAACCTTTTTAGTGCATAAAGAGCAGCATTGTGCTAGCAAGTGGCCCTAAGGCGGTTTTCTCCTTTCTCAGACAGAACATACAATTGGGTTTTATACCGAGATGTTCCATTGCCCAGGGACGGGCAGGAGACAGATACTTTTCTCTATTTCAACTGCCAACAACCACCAAGAGGCCTTCTTTCCTCTTGTACTAGTCCTCCTCAGCACAGACCCTTCACGGGTGTCAGGCTGGGGGATGATCAGGTCTTTCCCTTCCCACGAGGCCGTATTTCAGACTATCACACGGGGAGAAACCTTGGACAATACCTAGTTTTCCTAGGCAGAGGTCCTTGCGACCTTTGGCAGTGTGTGTGTCCCTGGGTACTAGAGATTAAGAGAATGGTGATGACTTTTAACCAGCAAGCTGCCTTCAGGTACTTGTTTAACAAAGCACAGCCTGCACAGCCCAAAATCCTTTAAACCTTGAGTCACCATAGCACATGTCTCTTGCAAGGACAAGGTTGGGGGTAGGGTCACAGTTTAACAGCATCTCAAATACAGAACAAAATGGAGTCTCTTATGTCTACTTCTTTCTATATAGACACAGTAACAGTCTGATCTTTCTTTTCCCCACATCAAAGCTTTATTAATAACAATATTATATAACATTTATAGGTAATATTTATTAGACTTTTAAAATAAAATTTCTTAATAGAAATGGGGTTTTGCCATGTTGCCCAGGCTGGTCTCAAACTCCTGAGCTTTAAGCGATCCTCCTGCCTTGGCCTCCCAAAGTGCTGGGATTGCATACAGGCGTTGAGCCATTGCACCTGGCCTTATTGCTTTATTTTATTTTATTTTATTTTATTTTATTTTATTT
>NW_012119166.1:323585-325413 GCF_000951035.1 Colobus angolensis palliatus | reverse complement strand
AAAAAAAAAAAAAAAAAAAATCACATAGCTAGGGTGGCAAAGTTAAGACTTGAACTTAGGACTCCATGGGTTCAGTGCTCAGTCTCACAAGACTGCCCCTACTTCAGACACCAGCCACAAGTGGGGTCCCCAGGACACACACACTTCTGCCCAGCTGGTGAAAAATTTGGGAGTTTGCATGACCTACCCCTCATATTCAGTAATTCACTATAACTACTCACACAACTCAGGAAAGTGCTATAATTATTATTACAGTTTTATTTTAAAGAATAAAACAAGAACAGCCAAAGAGCAAGGCATGGGAGGCTAGGAGGGGCACAGAGCTTCCATGCCCTCTCTTGGGCATGCCACCCTCCCACCACATTGATGTGTTCAGCATCCCGTAAGTGTAGTTACAAACAGAAATTATAGTAATACTGGTTTTCATGTTTGTCTGTGTATTTACCTTTGCTATGGAAATTTATATTTTCATGTGGCTTTGAGTTACTGTCTGGTGCCATCACATTTCAACTTGAAGGATTCCCTTTAGCATTTCTTGTAGGATGGGTCTAGTGATAACAAATTCCCTAAGCTTTTGTTTATCTAGAAATGCCTATTTTCTCATTTGTTTTTCTCTTTTATTTGTATTTATTTATTTATTCATTTATTTATTTATTTTTGAGACAAAGTCTCACTTTGTCGCCCAGGCTGGAATGCAGTGGTGCGATCTCAGCTCTCCCAAATTCAAGTGATTCTCCTGCTTCAGCCTCCCGATTAGCTGGGATTCCAGGCACCTGCCACCACGCCTGGCTAATTTTTTGTATTTTCAGCAGAGACAGGGTTCCATCATGTTGTCCAGGCTGGTCCGCCCACTTTGACCTCCTGACCTCAGGTGATCCGCCCACCTTGGCCTCCTAAAGTGCTGGGATTACAGGCGTGAGCCACTGTACCCGGCCAATTATTATTATTACTTTTTAGAGATGGTGTCTTACCATGTTGCCCAAGCTGGTCTTGAACTCCTGGGCTCAAGTAATCCACCTGCCTCAGTCTCTCAAAATACTGGGATTACATGTGTGAGTTACTGTGCCTGGCCTCTCCTTTGTTTTTGAAGAACAGTTTTGCTGGATGTAGAATTATCAGTGACAGGTTTTCTCTTTCAGCATCTTATATACAATTGTGTGCCATATAACAACATTTCAGTGACAGAGCACGTATACAATGGTGATCTCGTAAGATTGTAATACCATGTTTTTACTGTGCCTTTTCTATGTTTAGACATGCGATATGGTTTGGCCCTGTTTCCCCACCCAAATCTTATCTTGAATTGTACTCTCATAATTCCCATGTGTTGTAGGAGGGACCTGGTGGGAGATAATTTCAATCATGGGAGTGGCTTCTCCCACACTGTTCTCATGGTAGTGAATAAGTCTCACAAGATCTGATGGTTTCATCAGGGGTTTCAGTTTTTGCATCTTTCTCATTTTCTCTTGCTACCGCCATGTAAGAAGTGCCTTTTGCCTCCCACTATGATTCTGAGGCCTCCCTAGTCATGTAGAACTGTAAGTCCAATTAAATTTCTTTTTCTGACTGGGAGTGGTGGCTCATGCCTCTAATCCCGGCACTTTGGGAGGCCGAGGTAGGTGGATCACCTGAGGTCAAAAGATGTAGACCATCCTGGCCAACATGGTGAAACCCCGTCTCTACTAAAAATACAAAAATTAGCTGAGCGTGGTGGCATGCGCCTGTAGTCCTACCTACTCGGGAGGCTGAGGCAGGAGAATCGCTTGAACCTGAGAGGCGGAGGTTGCAGTGAGCCAAGATCGCACGACTGCACTCCAGTCTGGTGACA
>NW_012119166.1:323055-323535 GCF_000951035.1 Colobus angolensis palliatus | reverse complement strand
ACTCGGGAGGCTGAGGCAGGAGAATCGCTTGAACCTGAGAGGCGGAGGTTGCAGTGAGCCAAGATCGCACGACTGCACTCCAGTCTGGTGACAGAGCAACACTCTGTCTCAAAAAAAAAAAAAAAAAACTTACTTTTCTTCCCAGTCTCAGGTAGGTCTTTATCAGCAGCATGAAAATAGACTAATACAGTAAATTGGTACTGTTTCACTTATCTGTGTGAAGAGACCACCAAACAGGCTTTGTCTGAACAACCTGGCTGTTTATTTCACCTGGGTGCAGGCAGGCTGAGTCCGAAAAAGGAGTCAGCAAAGGGTGGTGGATTATCATTAGTTCTTATAGGTTTGAGGATAGGTGGTGGAGGTAGGAGCAACATTTTGCTGGCAGGGGGTGGATCTCACAAAGTACATTCTCAAGGGTGGGGAGAATTACAAAGAACCTTCTTAAGGATGGGGGAGATTACAAAGTACATTGATCAGTTA
>NW_012119166.1:322374-323005 GCF_000951035.1 Colobus angolensis palliatus | reverse complement strand
ATCTCACAAAGTACATTCTCAAGGGTGGGGAGAATTACAAAGAACCTTCTTAAGGATGGGGGAGATTACAAAGTACATTGATCAGTTAGGATGGGACAGAAACAAATTACAATGGTGGAATGTCATCAGTTAAGGCTATTTTCACTTCTTTTGTGGATCTTCAGTTGCTTCAGGCCACCTGCTCACAAGGGATAGCTTGGGCTCAGAGGCCTGACACAAGGCTTAGCTTGGGCTCAGAGGCCTGACAGGTACCAGTAGAGTGGGGCGTTGCTGAAAAGATACCCGAAAATGTGAAAGCAACTTTGGAACTGGGTAACAGGCAGAGGTTGGAATAGTCTGGAGGGCTCAGAAGAAGACAAGAAAATGTGGGAAAGTTTGGAGCTTCCTAGAAACTCGTTGAATGGCTTTGACCGAAAGCCTGATAGCGATATGGACAATAAGGTCCAGGCTAAGGTGGTCTCAGATGGAGATGAGGAACTTGTTGGGAACTGGAGCAAAGGTGACCCTTGTTATGTTTTAGCAAAGAGACTGGCAGCATTTTGCCCCTGCCCTAGAGATCTGTGGAACTTTGAACTCGAGGGAGATGATTTAGGATATCTGGCAGAAGAAATTTTTTTTTTTTTTTTTTTTT
>NW_012119166.1:319913-320887 GCF_000951035.1 Colobus angolensis palliatus | reverse complement strand
AAAAAAAAAAAAAAAAAAAGGAAAAAAAACCCATTTTCTGAGGAGAAATTCAAGCCTGCTGCAGAAATTTGCATAAGTAACTAGGAGCCAAATGTTAACCCCCAAGACAATGAGGAACATGTCTCCAGGGCATGTCAGAGGCCTTCACGGCAGCCCCTCCCATCACAGGCCCAGAGGCCTAGGAGAAAACGGTTTGGTGGGCCAGGCCCAGGGTCCCCATGCTGTGTGCAGCCTAGGGACTTGGTGCCCTGCGTCCCAGTCACTCCAGCTGTGGCTGAAAGGGGCCAACATAAAGTTGGGGCCATGGCTTCAGAGGGTGCAAGCCTCAAGCTTTGGAAGCTTCCATGTGGTGTTGAGCCTGTAGGTGCACAGAAGTCAAGAATTAAGGTTTGGGAACCTCCGCCTAGATTTCAGAGGATGTGTGGAAATGCCTGGACACGCAGGCAGAAGTTTGCTGCAGGGGCGGGGTGCTCATGGAGAACCTCTGCTAGGGCAGTGCAGAAGGGAAATGTGGGGTCAGAGCTCCCACACAGAGTCCCTACTGAAGCACTCCCCAGTGGAGCTGTGAGAACAGGGGCACTGTCCTCCAGATCCCAGAATGGTAGATCCACCAACAGCTTACACCATTCACGTGGAAAAGCTATAGACACTAGACGGCAGCCTATGAAAGCAGCTGGGAAGGAGGCTGTACCCAGCAAAGCCACAGAGGCTGAGCTGCCCAAGACCATGGGAACCTACTTCTTGCATGAGCGTGACCTGATGTGAGACCTGGAGTCAAAGGAGATCATTTTGGAGCTTTAATATTTGACTGCCCTGATCACGAGGTCAGGAGATCAAGACCACCCTGGCTAACACAGTGAAACCCTGTCTCTACTAAAAATACAAAAAATTAGCCGGATGTGGTGGCGGGTGCCTGTAGTCCCAGCTACTTGGGAGGCTGAGGCAGGAGAATGGCATGAACCCAGGAGGCAGAG
>NW_012119166.1:314355-319413 GCF_000951035.1 Colobus angolensis palliatus | reverse complement strand
TCAATTTATCCCAGTTGGAATGGGTATATTTACCCAATACCTGTACCCCCATTGTATCTAGGAAGTAACTAGCTTGCTTTTGATTTTACAAGCTCATAGGCAGAAGGGACTTGCCTTGTCTCAGATGAGATTTTGGACTGTGGACTTTTGGGTTAATGCTGAATTGAGGTAAGACTTTGGGGGACTGCTGGGAAGGCATGATTGGTCTTGAAATGTGAGGACATGAGATTTAGAGGGGCCGGGGGTGGAATGATATGGTTTGGCTCTGTGCCCCCACCCGAATTTCATCTTGAATTGTACTCTCATAATTCCCATGTGTTGTGTAAGGGACCCGGTGGAAGATAATTTGAATCATGGGGGTGGTTTCCCCGATACTGTTCTCATGGTAATGAACAAGTCTCACAAGATCTGATGGTTTTATCAGGGATTTCTGCTTTTACATCTTTCTCATTTTCTCTTGCCACCACCATGTAAGAAGTGCCTTTTGCCCTCCGCCATGATTCTGAGGCCTCCCATGTGGAACTGTAAGTCCAATTAAACCTCTTTTTCTTCCCAGTCTTGGGTATGTCTTTATCACCAGCATGAAAATGGACTAATACAATATGTTTAGATATACACATACTTGACACTGTGTTGCAATTTCCTAAAATATTCAGTATAATAACATGCCCTGCCAGTGTGTAGTTTAGGAGCAATAGGCTACACCATATAGCTTAAGTGTGTAGTAGATTATATCATCTAAGTTTGCATAAAAGTACACTCCATCGCGTTCACTTAGGATGCAATTGTCTAACAATGTATTTCTCAGAACACGTCCCCATTGTTCACTGATACATGACAATGTTATCTCACTGACTAATGAATGGCCTACAAGGTTTCTGTTAAGAAATCTGGTCTAGCCGGGCAAGGTGGCGGGTGCCTGTAGTCCCAGCTACTCCGGAGGCTGAGGCAGGAGAATGGCGTAAACCCGGGAGGCGGAGCTTGCAGTGAGCTGAGATCCGGCCACTGCACTCCAGCTCGGGCGACAGAGCAAGACTCCGTCTCAAAAAAAAAAAAAAAAAAAAAAAAAAAGAAATCTGGTCTGGGCATAGTGACTCATGCCTGTAATCCCAGCACTTTGGGAGGCCAAGACAGGTAGATTGCTTGAGAAGAAATCGAGACCATCCTGGCTAACACGGTGAAACCCCGTCTCTACTAAAAAAATACAAAAAACGGCCGGGCGCGGTGGCTCAAGCCTGTAATCCCGGCACTTTGGGAAGCCGAGACGGGTGGATCACGAGGTCAGGAGATCGAGACCATCCTGGCGAACACGGTGAAACCCCGTCTCTACTAAAAAATACAAAAAAAAAAACTAGCCGGGCGAGGTGGCGGGCGCTTGTAGTCCCAGCTACTCTGGAGGCTGAGGCAGGAGAATGGCGTAAACCCGGGAGGCGGAGCTTGCAGTGAGCTGAGATCCGGCCACTGCACTCCAGCTCGGGCGACAGAGCAAGACTCCGTCTCAAAAAAAAAAAAAAAAAAAAAAAAAAAGAAATCTGGTCTGGGCATAGTGACTCATGCCTGTAATCCCAACACTTTGGGAGGCCAAGACAGGTAGATTGCTTGAGATCAGGAGTTTGAGACCAGCCTGGGTCACATGACAAACCTTGTCTCTACCAAAAATATGAAAATTAACCAGGTGTGGTAGTGCATGCCTGTTGTCCCAGCTACTCAGGAGGCCAACGTAGGATGATCACTGGAGCCTGGGAAGTTGAGGCAGTAGTGAACCATGATCATGCCACTGCATTCCAGCCTGGGTGACAGAGTGAGACCCTCTCAAAAAAAAAAAAAAAAAAGAAAAACGAAAAAAATAGAAATATTCTAATAGCCTTATTAAGCATCCTTTTTATGTGATGAGTTGCTTCTCTCTTGCTGCTTTCAAGATTTTTTCTTTCTTTTTGTCTTCCAACAGCTTGATTATACAGTGTCTCAGTGTGGGCACATTTGGGTTTAACCTCCTTGGAGTTCATTGAGCCTCTTGAATTGATACACTCAGTCTTTCCTCAAATCTGGGAAATTTTCAGCTATTATTTCTTCAAATAAACTTTCTGTATCTTCCTTTGTCTCTTCTCTTTCTGAAATTCCCATAATGTGTATACTAATCCACTTGATTGAGTCCCATAAGTTCCTTTGGCTTTGTTCACTTTTCTTCATTTTTATTTCTTTTTGCTGTTCAGACTCAATCATTTCAAATGACCTGTTGTCAAGTCTCACTGATGCTTTCTTCTGCCTGCTTGAATCTGCAGTTAAACTCCTCTAATGAATTTTTCAGTTCAGTTATTATATTTTTCAGCTTCAGGATTTTTGTTTGGTTCTTTTAACAAAAACAATTTCTTTCTCTTTGTTGATATTCTTATCGTGTTCATATATTGTTTTCCTGATTTCCTTTAGTTCTTTGTATTATCCTTAGTTCTTTGAGCATATTTAAAATAGCTGTTTTAAAGTTTTTGTCTGGCCGGGTGCGGTGGCTCAAGCCTGTAATCCCAGCACTTTGGGAGGCCGAGGCGGGCGGATCACAAGGTCAGGAGATCAGATCATCCTGGCTAACACGGTGAAACCCCGTCTCTACTAAAAAAATACAAAAAAAAAAACTAGCCGGGCGAGGTGGCGGGCGCTTGTAGTCCCAGCTACTCGGGAGGCTGAGGCAGGAGAATGGCGTAAACCCGGGAGGCGGAGCTTGCAGTGAGCTGAGATCCCGCCACCACACTCCAGCCTGGGTGACAGAGCGAGACTCCGTCTCAAAAATAAATAAATAAATAAATAAATAAAGTTTTTGTCTGGTAAGTCCAATCCCGTTTTTCTTCAGAGATGGTTTCTGGATATTTGTTTTGGTCCTTTGGATGGGCCATATTTTAGTGTTTCTTTGTATATCTTGTAATCTTTTGTTGAAAATTTGGCACCTCAAAAACAACCACCTTTTATAGACTTTACAGACTGGTTCTGTACAATGGAAGACCTTCTCTAATTAGCCTTACATGAAGGGTTAAGGTTTCCTCAGGCCTTTTCTAGGTATGGGTCTTCCCTGGCCAGTGTGTGTGTTTTTTTTTTTTTTACAATTCACCCATATACACAGAAATTCAATCGATAATTTTGTATTCCTCAATCAGTAATTTCTTGCCCCACATATCTGCAGGTCTGTAGTCCCCCTGTGACTTTCATGAGCCATGCCTGCTCCTTCCTGAAGTTTTTCCTAGCCTGAGCCATGTTGTATTTGGCCATGTGAGTGCCAAGTTAAGTAACAGGTGACAGAGAGACCAATCAGGCAGCCCTTAGACAGGTTATAACATTAAAAATTAGGTTCACTGTCTCTCTGGTTCAAAGAAGTGGAGACCAGACCGCTGTTTCCTGTAAGGCACACCATGCCAAGCTAGAAGTGGGTGGAGCAAAGGCAAACAAAACTGCCATGAAACTTCCTTCTATTTGTAATGTGGCTTTTTCTTTCTCTGCATTCACTTGGTTGTTGGAGGTCTTTTGATTGATTTCCACAGCCCCTATTATTTTAGTCATTCTCTAGTTGTTTATTTAACGTTTCCATAGGGGAAACAAGGGCCTGAAGCTTTCTGAAGTTTTTTTAGTCCACCATTTGCTGATATCACTCCAAGTGTTTTTTTTTTTTAGAGGCAGAATCTTGCTCTGTCTTCCAGGCTGAAGTGCAACAGTGATGTGATATCATGGCTCACTGCAGCCTCGACCTCCTGGGTTGAAGTGATCCTTCTGCTTTAGCTTTTTGAGTAGCTGGGACTATAGCCATGTACCACCACACCTGGCTTTTTTTTTCCTATTTTTTGTAGAGACAGGGTCTTGCTACATTGCCCAGGCTGGTCTTGAACTCAAACAATGCTCCCACCTAAGCCTCAAAAAGTGCTGGGATTACAGACGTGTGCCAAGCGTCTTTTTAATAACTCATGACCAATAAATGCATAAATTATCTGTGGTGTTCCTCAGGCAGATAACAGGTGAGGTGGGTGAAGCCCAGGCCTGCCCAAGGACACTGGTGTCTTTATTTACCCCATGCTGAGAGAAGGCCAGAATGTTAGAGCTTAAAGGGCTCTTGCAGTTATCCAACCCCACCCCACATTATAAGGATATAGGTAGTTCCAACGGGAACTGCTACTGCTATCCAGTCCATAAGCCAATTGAGATCTGAAATGAACTGTTTCTCTCTTTCCCATCCCAGTAATGACAGTAGCCGACTCCATCAGAAACAGCTTTAGAGTTTGCTATGTGCTTTCCCTTTTGTCTTCTGATTGAATTTTCCAACCCCCTGGAAAGGTGAGTACTATCAGTCTGTTGCACAGATAAGGGAACTGGGACTGCCAGAGCTTGAGATTTTTCTCTGGGTGACATGGCAGTCAGAACTTCCAAATGTGCGGAGGTCTGTCCTGCAGACCCCAGCTTGCACGATGGACAAATAATATACCCAGATACCGATATTCAGAGAAAGAGCAGCTAGGGGCCCGAGCCACTCACAGACACCAAGGAAGGTGCTGTAAAGAGTCAGCAGCTATGGCCTCAACTAGCTGGCCCTGCAGGCATTTATTTAGCACAGTTTTAATGATAAAGGCTTTGAGTCAACACACCTGTGGGTAATTAATCTGGTAGCCCCCACCCTGAGAGAGCCATCCTGCCCCGTGAGTGATCAAAGGTTAGTTTTAGGACCACGTGAGTAAACAAGCTATTTAGATAAACTCCTCTACATTCCTACGTATCTGCACCCTAAGCTATTAAGTGGATTTGACTGCCTTCAGCCAAACAATTTATGCAAACCTCCAGGCCTTCCAAGAGGGTTGGTGTTTATATCCTATAACTTCATCTTAAAATTTCTCCCACCTGCCTGACTGAACTCCCACAAAATTGGAAACCTATGTCTGTGCTATGATGTAATTGACTGTAATTCTGCTCAGGGCACAAGTCACCTATTTAGACACAGGGCATGCTGCCTCTTCCTAAAGGTAACAGAGTGAGGGACTGGGGAAGCCAGATTCCAGGACAGGAGAGGAGGATAGGCTTTTTTTTTTTTTT
>NW_012119166.1:302390-313650 GCF_000951035.1 Colobus angolensis palliatus | reverse complement strand
CATGATCTTGGCTCACTGCAAGCTTTGCCTCCCAGGTTCATGCCATTCTCCCACCTCAGCCTTCTGAGTAGCTGGGACTACAGGTACGTGCCACCATGCCCAGCTAATTTTTTGTAGTTTTAGTAGAGATGAGGCTTCACCATGTTGGCTACACTGGTCGCAAACTCCTGACCTCACGTGATCTGTCTGCCTCAGCCTCCCAAAGTGTTGGGATTACAGGAGTGAACTACCACACCCAGCCCTAGCTTTTCTTTTTTGTCTTAGACTCAGGTACTCAGCTTGCTGGATTAGATACTTGGTTAGACAGTTTGGCCACCAATGCAGAGCTCTCCTTTCTTGTTGCCTCAGGATACAGAGAACAGAGGATCTCAGCTTTTGAACAGTCTGGGGAAACAGAGTATACCAAAAAATATGAGAAAAATAAAAATTTTACAAAGACCTGACAATCTTGTACTAGTCTAGAGTACCCAGAACCCTATTATGGTCAGAAACTCTTAGAGATGAAGAAATGCTCCAGCCAATTCTGTTGTTTGAGGGTTTGTTGTTGTTGCTGTGTTTTTGTTTTTGTTTGAGACAGGGTGTCACTCTGTCACCCAAGCTGGAGTGCAGTGGCATAAACACAGGAAAGGCAAGTGATATGGTTTGGCTGTGTCCCCACTTAACTCTTATCTTGAACTGTAGCTCTCATAATCCCCACGTTATGGGAGGGACCCAGTGGGAGGTAATTGAATTATGGGGGTGGTTACCTCCGTGCTGTTCTAATGACAGTGAGTGAGTTCTCACGAGATCTGATGGTTTTATAAGGGGCTTTTCCCCTGCTCCACTCTGTAGTTCTCCTTGCTGCCACCATGTGAAGAAGGATGTGTTTGCTTCCCCTTCCACCATGCTTGTAAGTTTCCTGAGGGGCTTTCCCGACATGCTGAACAGTGAGTCAATTAAACCTCTTTTTTTTTTTTTGAGATGGAGTCTGGCTCCATTGCTACGCTGGAGTGCAATGGTGCGATCTAGGCTCACTGCAACTTCTGCCTCCCAGGTTCAAGTGATTCTCCTGCCTCAGCCTCCCGAGTAGCTGGGACTACAGGTGTGTACCACCATACCCAGCTAATTTTAGTATTTTTAGTAGAGATGGGGGTTTCACCGTGTTGGCCAGTATGGTCTTGATCTCCTGACCTCGTGATCTGCCTGCCTCAGCCTCCCAAAGTGCTAAGATTACAGGCGTGAACCACCATGCCTGACCTAAATGCCTTGCCTTGCCTTGCCTTGCCGATGGAGTCTTGCTCTTGTTGTCCAGGGTGGAGTTGCAATGGCATGATCTCGGCTCACTGCAACCTCCACCTCCTGGGTTCAAGCGATTGTCCTGCCTCAGCCTCCTGAGTAGCTGGGATTACAGGTGCCCGCCACTATGCCTTGCTAATTTTGTATTTTTAGTAGAGACAGGGTCTTGCCATGTTGGTCAGTCTAGTCTTGAACTCCTGACCTCATGATCCACCTGCCTTGGCCTCTCAAAGTGTTGAGATTACAGGCGTGAGCCACTGCACCTGGCCTCTAAACCTCTTTTCTTTATAAATTACTCAGTCTTAGGTATGTCTTATATTAGCAGCATGAGAGCTAATACAATAAATTGGTACCACAGAGAGTGGGGCGTTGCTGTAAAGATACCCAAAAATGTGGAAGCGACTTTGGAACTGGGTAACAGGCAGAAGTTAGAACGGTTTGGAGGGCTCAGAAGAAGACAGAAAAATGTGGAAAAGTTTGGAACTTCACAGAGACTTGGAAGGCTCAGAAGACAGAAAGATGTAGCAAAGTTTAGAAAGATGGAGGAGAGTCTGGAACTTCCTAGAGACTTGTTGAGTGGCTTTGATCAACATGCTGATAGTGATGTGGACAATGAAGTCCAGGCTGAGGTGTGATCATATGGAGATGAGGAGCTTGTTGGGAACTGGAGCAAAGGTCACTGTTACTATTCAAAGAGACTGACGGCATTTTGCCTCTGCCCTAGAGATCTGTGGAACTTTGAACTTGAGAGAGATGATTTAGTGTATCTGGTGGAAGAAATTTCTAAGCAGCAAAGTGTTCAAGAGGAAGCAGAGCATAAAAGTTGGAAAATTTTCCAGCCTGAGGATGCAGTAGAAAAGAAAAACCCATTTTCTGAGGAGAAATTCAAGCCTGCTGCAGAAATTTGCATAAGTAACAAGGAGCCAAATGTTAATGACAGAGACAATGGGGAAAATGTCTCCAGGGCATGTCGGAGATCTTCTTGGCAGCCCCTTCCATCACAGGCCTAAGAGAAGGAAGCCTAAGAGAAAAAAATGGTTTCCTGGGCTGGGTCCAGAGCCCCCCTGCTGTGTGCAGCCTCAAGACTTGGTGCCCCGCATCCCAGTCACTCTAGCTATGGCTAAAAGGGGTTAAGGTACAGCTTGGGCCATGGCTTCAGAGGCTGCAAGCCAAAGCCTTGGCAGCTTCTGCATGGGGTTGACTATGGGTGCACAGAAGTCAAGAATTGAGGTTTGGGAACCTCTGCCTAGATTTCGGAGAATGTATGGAAACACCTGAATGTCCAGGCAGAAGTTTGCTGCAGGGGCAGAGTCCTCATGGAGACCCTCTGCTAGGGCAGTGTGGAAGGGAAATGTGGGGTTGGAGCCCCCACACGGAGTCCCCACTGGGGCACTGCCTAGTGGAGCTGTGAGAAGAAGGCCACCATCCTCCAGACCCCAGAATTGTAGATCCACTGACAGCTTGCACCATGCACCTGGAAAAGCTGCAGGTACTCAACACCAGCCCATGAAAGCAGCTAGGAGGGGGCTGTGCCCTGCAAAGTCAAAAGAGTGGAGCTGCCCAAGGTGATAGGAGCCCACCCCTTGCATCAGCATAACCTGGATGTGAGACATGGAGCTAAAGGAGATCATTTTGGAACTTTAAGGTTTAGTGACTGCCCTATTGGATTTCAGACTTGCATGGGGCCTGTAGCCCCTTTGTTTTGGCCAATTTCTTCCATTTGGAATGGATGTATTTACCCAATGCCTGTACCTCCATTGTATCTAGGAAGTAACTAGCTTGCTTTTGGTTTTACATGCTCATAGGCAGAAGGGACTTGCCTTGTCTCAGATGATGCTTTGGACTTGGACTTTTGAGTTAATTCTGGAATGGGTCAAGACTTTGGGGGACTGTTGGGAAGGCATGATTGCATTTTGAAATGTGAGGACATGAAATTTGGGAGGGGCCAGGGGCAGAATGATATGGTTTGACTTTGTCCCCACACACATCTCATCTTGAACTACAGTTCCCATAATCCCCATGTGTCATAGGAGGAACTCAGTGGGAGGTAATTGAATCATGGGAGCGGTTACCTCCATGCTGTTCTCATGATAGTGAGTTATTACAAGATCTAATGGATTTATGTATGTATGTATTTATTTACTTGTCTATTATTTTGAGATGGAGTCTCAGTCTGTTGCCTGGACCGGAGTGTAGTGGCGCAATCTTGGCTCACTGCAACCTCTGCCTCCCGGGTTCAAGTGATTCTCCTGCCTCAGCCTCCTGAGTAGCTGGGATTACAGGTGGCCGTCACTACACCCAGCTAATTTTTTGTATTTTTAGTAGAGATGGTGTTTCACCATGTTGGCCAGAATGGTCTTGAACTCCTGACCTTGTGATTCACCTGCCTTGGCCTCCCAAAGTGCTGGGATTACAGGCGTGAGCCATTGTGCCCGGCCGAGATCTGATGGTTTTACAGGGGGCTTTCCGCCACCTTTGCTCTACACTTCTCCTTGCTGCTGCTATGTGAAGAAGGATGTGTAAGTTTCCCCTTCTGCCATGATTGTAAATTTCCTGAGGCTTCCCCAGCCATGCTGAACTATGAGTCTATTAAATCTCTTTTCTTTATAAATTACCTAGTCTTGGGTACGTCTCTATTAGCAATGTGTGAACAAACTAACACAGGAAGCAAAACTGCCATGAAACTTCCCTCCTTTTTTTTTGAGACAGAGTCTAGCTGTGTTGTCCAGGCTGGAGCATGGTGGCATGATCTCAGCTCACTGCAACCTCCACCTCCCAGGCTTGAGGATTCTCCTGCCTCAGTCTCCCGAGTAACTGGGACTACAGGCACACGCCACCATTCCTGGCTAGTTTTTGTATTTATACTAGAGATGGGGTTTCACCATATTGGCCAGGCTGGTCTCAAACTTATAGACTCTAGTCAGCCACCCACCTCGGCTTCCCAAAGTGCTGAGATTACAGACATGAGCCATCATGCCAGGCTCTTTCCATTTTTAATGTGGCTTTTCCTTAGATGTGTATTCACTTGGTTGCTGGTCTTTTTATTGATTTCCACTGTCCCTATTAAGTTATTTTAGCCAGTTTCTAGTTGTTGATCTAATGTTTCCATAGTGGAAACAAGGACCTGCAACTTTCTAGTCCACCATCTTGCTGGTAACACTCCAAGCTTGTTTGTTTGTTTGTTTGAGGCAGAGTCTCACTCTGTTGCCCAGACTGGAGTGCAGTGATGCAATCAAGGGTCACTGCAGCCTCAACCTTCTGAGCTCCAACTATCCTCTAGCCTCAGCATCCTGAGTAGCTGGGATTATAGGCATGCATCACCATGCCCAGCCCTTAAAGTAAATGATAGAAATTCTTCAATATGTATCTCCAAAAATAAGAACATTCTATTCCATAACTATAATACCATTATATTATATGTACACATTTAACAGTAGTTCCATAATACTACCCCAGTCCATATTCAAGTTTCCCTAATGTAATTATTATATATTTTATTTCATCATTATTTTTAAAACTTTTTCTTATAAAACATAACACAGATATAAAAAAAAACAAACATACATATGGTAAATTATTATAAATGAACACCCTTACAGCTACAACTGAGGACTAGAGATAGACCTGCCAGCTACCTCTGAAACTATCCACATACCGTATCCCAATTACAACCATCCCCTGCTCAAAGTGACCATGATTATAAGCAAGATGCCCGAGTTTTTGCACATTGAGAGGTTGTTTTTGTGTCCCTTATACTCAGACACAAAATCTTGGCTCACATTTTCCTTTTTTTGGAGACAGGGTCTTACTCTGTCACCTAGGCTGGAGGCAATGGTGCAATGAGCTCACTGTAGCCTCGACCTCCCAAGCTCAAGCAATCCTTATGTCTCAGCCTCCTAAATAGCTGGGACTACAGGTGTGTGCCCCAATGCTCACCTAATTTTTGTATTTTTTGTAGAGATGGGTTTTCACCATGTTGCCCAGGCTGGTCTCCAACTCCTGAACTCAAGTGATCTACCCGCCTTGGCTTCCCAAACTACTGGGATTACAGGCATGAGCCACCATGCCCAGCCAATATGTAGTTTCAAATCTTTAAGAAAGTTTTCTTGAATTATAGATTTTGAGCTGGGCATGGTGGTTCATGCCTGTAATACTAGTACTTTGGGAGGCTGAGGCTGGGGGATCACTGAAATCAGGAATTTGAGACCAGCATGGCCAACATGGTGAAACCCATCTCTACTAAAAATACAAAAATTAGCTGAGTGTGGTGGGACACACCTGTAATCCCAGCTACTTGGGAGGCTGAGGCAGGAAAATCGCTTGAACCTGGGAGGCGGAGGTTGCAATGAGCCAAGATTGCACCACTGCACTCCAGCCTGGGCAACACAGTGAGACTGTGTCTCAAAAAAAACAAAAAAAGAAACAAACAAGAACAATTATAGTTTTTGGTATTTGCCATGTTGTTCCCTTAATCTGGTTTTCTTTTGCAGTTACTTCGATTTACAATATGTTGGAACTGCCAACCTGAAATAATCTAAAGGATCAGAATCCAGGTTTGTTTTTTTTTTTGGAGACGGAGTCTAGCTCTGTCACCCAGGCTGGAGTGCAGTGGCGCGATCTCGGCTCACTGCAAGCTCTGCCTCCCGGGTTTATGCCATTCTCCTGCCTCAGCCTCCCGAGTAGCTGGGACTACAGGCGCCCGCCATCTCGCCCGGCTAGTCTTTTTTTGTATTTTTTAGTAGAGACGGGGTTTCACCGTGTAGCTCAGGATGGTCTCGATCTCCTGACCTCATGATCCACCCGTCTCGGCCTCCCAAAGTGCTGGGATTACAGGCTTGAGCCACCGCGCCCGGCCAAGCCAGTTTTAAAGAGTTTATTAAAGCGAAATGTTGGGAATGACTAGCTGGGAGACACAGAGTGTAGGGAAATGGGGTCAGTGTTCTGAAGTTGAAAGTTAAGTTCTTGCTTTAAGTAGGTAAAAAACAAACAAGTAGGATCATTTTCTATCTGAGGCTGGTTCATGAGTTACAACCATTTAGTTACAGCTTCTTTCCTTTTCTATATGGCTTGGTTTCTTTTCTTTACAACTGGTTCTCATTTCCCTTCCTACATATTTATTTATTTTTGAGACAGCGTGTTCCTCTGTCATCCAGAGTGGAGTAAGATGGTGCAAACATGACTCATTGCAGCCTTCACCTCCCAGGTTCAAGGGATCCTCCCACCTCAGCTTCCTGAGTAGCTGGGACTACATGTGCTTGTCCCCATATCCGGTTAATTTTTAAAAAAATAACAAGAAGAAATAGGATCTCACTATGTTGCGCAGGCTGGTCTCAAACTCCTGGCCTCAAACAGTCCTCTCACCTAGGCTTCCCAAGGTGCTGAAATTACAGGTATGAGCCACCTCCTGACCCTCCTTTCCAATTTAAGGTATTTAGCATTCCATTTTATGACAATGTGATGGCCAAAAAGTCTTTGTGTGAGAAAGGTAAGAGGGAAGTCAATCTATAATGAAGATCGACAGTGCGGTCTTTCCTGATGCCCTGTAGTCATTTGCAACATTTTACAAAACAATGTAGGTAAGTAAGAAGACTAATCTATAATCAGAAACCAAGGGTTACAGCTGCCTAAGTTACAGCTGCCTGTCAGGTAACCTTCCTCTAAGGCTCAAAATAATTTAGAGTTCCAACAGCTTAGATTTTAAATTATTTTCAGAGATCTTATTTGCATGACTTCAATGTTTGTCACTTTTTTGCACATGCTTTTTGTTTCTTTTTTCCTTATTTTCAATTTTTTTTCACCTTCTATTATCAGGCAATATTTGTAGCATTTATTTACTTTTTTTTTTTTTTGAGACAAGCTGTAGTACAGTGGCACAATCACAGCTCACTGAAGTCTGTGCTTAAGTGATCCTCCCACCTCAGCCACCGGAGTAGCTGGGATTACTGGCACCCACCATCATGTCGGGCTAATTTTTTTTAATGTTTGGTAGAGATGGGGTCTCACTATGTTGCTCAAATTCCTGAGCTCAAGCAATCTTCCTGCCTCAGCCTCCCAAAGTGCTGGGATTACAGGTGTGAGCCACTATGCCCAGCTTATTTATTTACTTTTGTTTTCCTTCTGGTTTAGTTTCATTTCTGAAATAAATTTTTTATTTATTACTATTTTTTCCCGGAGTTTTATCACCTAATTGCTATATTTTTCTAGTTCTGATTTACGTATGTATGTTGTTCTTTGTATCTTTCAAAATGTCTTTTAGCTAGTTTTGAAATACTAGTTTATACTGTTTATCTGTTTTGTGGAAGGGAGTTTGGCTGATTAGTGCTATAGCTTGAATATTTAACCCTCCAAACCTCATGCTGAATTTGATCCCCAGCCGGGCAGTAGCTCACGCCTGTAATCTTAACACTTCAGGAGGTCAAGGTAGGTGGATCACTTGAGGCCAGGAGTTCGAGACCAGCCTGGCCAACATGGTGAAACCCTGTCTCTACTAAAATCACAAAAGTTAGCTGAGCATGGTGGCTTACACTTGTAATCCCACCTACTCAGTAGGCTGAGGGAGGAGAATCACTTGAGCCAAGATTGTGCCATGTACTCCTGCCTGGGCAAAAGAGCGAGACTCCGTCTTGGAAAAGAAAAAAAGAAAAAGAAAAAAGAAATCTGATCCTCAGTGTTGGCAGCAGGGCCTAACAGAATGCGTTTGGGTTAAGGGGGTGGATCCCTCATGAATGGCTTGGTGCCCTCTTTGTGGCAATGAGTAAGTTCTTACTCTACTAGTTCCCAAGAAAGTAGGTTGTTAAAAAGAGCCTGGTGCCTCCTCCTCTCTCTTCTTGCTTCTCTCTCTTGCCATGTGATCTCTGCCCATACTGGCTGCCCTTCCCCTTCAGTCATAAGAGGAAGCTTCCTAAGGCCTCACCAGAAACAGATGCTGGCGTCATGCTTCTTATACAGTCTGCAGAGCTGTCAGCCAAATAAACCTCTTTTCTTAATAAATTACTCAGCCTCAGGTCTTCCTTCATAGCAACACAAAAGGACAAAGACAATTGCTTTAAAAGTTGATGTTGCCGCAATTGCTCCAGCCCCTCCAGTCTTATCAGAGTCTGCTTGTACTCACCCATACTAAAGCATGCAGAACACTTCCCACTTTAGCTGCTTTTCTCAGTTTGGCTCACTCTGCCCTCCTGCAAAGACCTGTTTGCTGGCCCCTCAGGTGCCCTATCTCTTCCCTCTGCATTCTTCTGTATAAATGTGAATATCATATAGATCTTATAGCGGTGGAAATGGTTGTCATCATGCTCTTTCATTTTACAGTTCATGGGGATACCTAATAATCTGGTTTTGTTGAAGATGCTCTTCATAGGTTTTTTGGTTTTACCATCTGGTTGCTCTGCCTTTTTTTTTTTTCCTTGCAAGGCGGATTCTAGGAGATCAAAAAACTATACCACTGCTGTGTCTTTCCAGAATTATGAAGGGAAAAAGTACCATGAGAGCTCAGGAAGCAAATTATTACATTTGCCCCCATGGCCAGGCCAGGACCACATGCTGAAACCATACTCAGATGTGAATAGGATGTGGTTCCCATGAAGCAAGCTATCTTAGATTCTACACCCAAAGGCGGCAAAACATAACATATGTTTATTACAGTGTTTCATATCAGGTTTTATTTGAGGGTTCCACTACTTTTAAAAAAAAGTATAAAAACATTAATCTAAGATAGTGTAATTATATGACTTTTCTTTAACTCCAACTTTTTATTTTTATTTGTTTTATTTATTTATTTATTTATTTTTGAGATGGAGTTTAGCTCTTGTTGCCCAGGCTGGAGTGCAATGGCACGATCTTGGCTCACCACAACCTCTGCCTCCTGGGTTCAAGTGATTCTCCTACCTCAACCTCTCGAGTAACTGGGATTACAGGCATGTGTCATCATGCCTGGCTAATTTTTTTTGTTTTTAGTAGAGATGGAGTTTCTCCATGTCAGTCAGGCTGGTCTCGAACTGCCAACCTCAGATGATCTGCCTGCCTCAGCCTCCCCAAGTGCTGGGATTACAGGCGTGAACCACCATGCCTGGCCTATTTTTATTTTTAATTTTGAGACAGGGTCTCATTGTGTTGTTCAGGCTAGAGTGCAGTGGTGTGATCAGAGCTCACTTCAGCCTTGACCTCTGGGTTCAAGCGATCCTCCTGCCTCAGCCTCCTGAGTAGCTGGGATTACAGGCACATGCCACCACACCCAGATAATTTTATTTTTTATTTTTTGTAGAGACGGGGTCTCATTATGTTGCCAAGCCTCTGGTCTTGAACTCTGGAGCTCAAGTGATCCTCCCATCTCGGTCTCCCAAAAGTGCTGGGATTTACAAGTGTGAGCCACCATGCCCATCCCCTAACTTCAACTTTTTAATGATAACTTTCAATTATATGACCTTCCTTCATAAGAGATGAACACATAGATGAGGCTAAAGTCCCCTTGTCTCTGGGTTCCCTTTGGATGCCTGGCTGACTTTAAATGCCATCTCAGTAGGCCTGAGGACCATGGACCGGAGTCTGCTGAGGATGGGACAAAGTCATTTTACCATTAACTAGGGTGAAATACGGGACAAAGTCATTTTACCATTAACTAGGGTGAAATACAATCATGAAAGTGAATCCTTTAATGCAGTTATGAGGGATTATTTGTGCTATTGCCATTCTCGGTTTGTACAAAAATGTAAAGCTTGAGAATGGTTGAGGATTTTAGAAACATGTTCCTATGGCTCTTTCTCTGTTGTTTAGCAAGGCGAGGACTTTGATTCACGGTTTCATTTTTGACTGGCAGACTTACTGTTCCATCCCAGCACTGGTAACTAATGGGTTTTCTGGCTTGGGTTTTGCTAGGCTTATTGAGATTGTTTTGATTAGGATGCATTATGATTCAAGTGGCAGAAAACCCTACTTATATTGCCTTTTAAAAAGATATACGTTGGCTCATGGAGTGTGGAGGTATTTGACACTTCAGGAGTGGCTGAATTCAGCGTTCAAATGAGGTGATGGCAACATTACCCTTCCCAGCCCCAGGGCCCATTTTTATTGTGTGACATAAGCCCAACACTATGTGCTCTTTCTTGGTGATGCCCCAGTCGCTGCTATGGCTCCTGGTCTGCAGCCCAGGTCCCCTCTTTGCTCTGTTTTCTCTGTTTGTCAGCTTTCCCTCAGGCAGCCTCCCCTCATGTAGTGAAAGGGCTACAGTAGATCCTTGTTGAACTCCCTGCCATCCAAAACCAGCAGAGAACAGAGAACTTCAGAGGCCTCAGGAAATGTCTCGTCAAGACTCACTGGCTCTCACTGCATCACAGCCCCAGCCTGAGTCCCGCCCAGATCACTGAGGTCAGGGCAAGGCTGATGTCCGACTGGCTCATACCTAGTCAAAGGCTCCACTGCTGGTTACCAATGAAGAAGGCAGCCTCATCAGAACTCCTTGAATGAAGAGGAAGGGAGGGGGGAATGTGACAAGGGATAACTCAGCATAGCTCAGATGGCACCCCCTTTGAAAGGCAGCAGTCTCAATTAAAAATAAAATAAAAGGCTGGGCACAGTGGTCACACCTATAATCCCAGCACTTTGGGAGGCCAAGGCAGGCAGATCATCTGAGGTCAGGAGTTCAAGATCAACCTGGCCAACATGGCGAAACCCTGTCTGTACTAAAAATACAAAAATTAGCTGGATGTGGTGGCAGGTACCTGTAATCCCAGCTACTTGGGAGGCTGAGGCACAAGAATTGCTTGAACCCGGGAGGCAGAGGTTTCAGTGAGCTGAGATTACGCCACTCTACTCCAGCCTGGGCGACCGTGAGACTCTGTCTCTCTCTCTCTCTCTCTCTCTCACACACACACACACACACACACACACACCCTACACACAAACAAAAGGACCAGGCATGGTGGCTCACACATGTAATCCCAGCACTTTGGAAGGTAGAAGTGGGAGGATTTCTTGAGCCCAGGAGTTGAGA
>NW_012119166.1:299725-301975 GCF_000951035.1 Colobus angolensis palliatus | reverse complement strand
TCCCGACCTCGTGATCCGCCCGTCTCGGCCTCCCAAAGTGCTGGGATTACAGGCTTGAGCCACCGCACCCGGCCGTATTTTTTTTTAGTAGAGATGGGGTTTCGCCATGTTGGCCAGGCTGGTCTTGAACTCCTGACCTCAAGTGATAGGCCCGCCTTGGCCTCCTAAAGTGCTAGGATTACAGGCATGAGCCACTGCTTCTAGTCCCCGCCTCAATTTTTTAAAAAATTGAATTAACAACAATAACAAAAAGAGGCAGCATGTCACAGTGGTTGAAAGTGTGTACTCTGGTGCCAAGAGGCAGCATGTCACAGTGGTTGAGGGTGTGTACTGCAGTGCCAAACCACCTTGGTTCTAACAATGGCTTTACCATTTAGGGTATGTGACCTTGGGTAAGTTACCAAGCTCTGTGCCTCAGTTTCCTCACCTGTACAATGGGAGATAATAGCCTTACCTTCATAAAATTATTGACATAAAATTGATTTAATATGTATAAAATACTTAGAACTCTGACTGGCATGGAACAAAATCTAGATGTCTTAGACATTGTTGAGATTTCATGATCCTTAGAATAGGGGAAATTTCTAATGAGCAAGTGTTCAACAAAGGGCAGTGTTCCTTTGGCCTGGGACAGTGATGCTGTGGCTTGAAGTGACCCCTTTCATCAGTTTACCCATCTTAGTCTGGAATGAGCAACTTCCAGGTCTCAGCCCTTTGCATGTGTTGGGGCTCAGAAAACGATATCCCAAATGAAGGCTGCAGAAGCAGCCTCAGAAGCAAAAGGTTTTCATTGATCTGCCCTCCCATCTTTTAGGCCCATCTCCCCAAAACTAGTTATAGAAACTAGAATCCCTCTTCCTCAAGGCAGATCATAGACACCAAAACCCTTTTTCCCCAAAGCCAGCCATAAAACCTAAAAATATTCTGTGAAAAAACTGGCCTACTCTGTTTGACTGTAGGTCACAAGATCCCTATTCGAGAGAGGATCTTGCCCCATACCTAGAGGGAAGAAATGCCGCTGGGAGAGGCCAAGAAGAATCCAGACCAACAGATCTTGCCGGGTTTCCCCACTCTATTAGTGTTAGCTCAGACCCTTTTTGCCCAATCCTATTTCTACATTGGCTGTCGAGACTTTGTCGAATCCAAGCATAAAAATGAACAACTTCCCCTGTATCTTTGGGTCTTCATTCAGAAGGCTCCTATGTATACAAGTCAGGCTTCTTCTCCAATTAACCTACCTTTTGTGAGCTGATTTTTCACTGAATCTTCCAAGGGTGAAGTGAAAGTCTCCTTGGCCCCCACACACGCTGGGGTGTGGTTTGCCTTGAGGCTGGTCTGGGGGTGAAGGCATGGCTGTTGTGGTTTGGCTCGAGGCTGGTCTGGGGGTGAGGGCATAGCTGTTGAATACCATTAAGGGCATTTCACTATGAGGTTTGATTCACAAACATTGTTCTAGAACTTTAGACTGATTCACAATTTTGCTGCCAGCCGGTGCAGCAACTGCTTCCATCTGTGACGTCGTGCACTGATTTATAAACCATTTATAGCTCTCTTCCCCACTTGACACCACTGCTCCACAAATGACTCAGGATTGCAACTAGAGGGGAAATTGGGGACTACACTTGAACTTTCTCTATAATGAAGCGTAAATTGTCCTTTTGAAAGTGCTTTCTTCATAAATCCGAGGCCTCAAATCTGGCAATTAAGAGAAGCCTTAAAAGCAAAAGAGGCTTGTGTTCCCAGGTCTTTTCAAACCCTAAATGTCAAATTCTCTGTGCCTGTGTTCTGGCCTGGCATCTTATTTCCCTTAACACCCTCCTCCCATCTCTTTCTTAGTAACAATCTCAGATCCTGGCAGCAAATGGTATGCGAAGCTGGGAACATTTTTCTTCTACACAGACAGGGTTATATAAATCTTCCTGTTTTAAAGTGATTTCTTTTACCCTTTATTTCTTTTGTGTGCCTTTAGGAGTCTGCTTGAATTCTTAATGGGCTAGATCCCTGGCTGGCTTGTTCTCTGCTTAAAGCAAACCATGTTGATGCCAATTACTTTTATCCAGGCATGTGCATGTTTACTAAAGTCCTACTAACAGGCACTGATATCATCAGAGACTGTTTCCATATTCTTTGTATCCAGTCTTTTTCCAGAAACATTCTACTTTTGGCGGGGCACAGTGGCTCATGTCTGTAATCCTAGCACTTTGGGAGGCTGAGGCGGGCGGATCACAAGGTCAGGAGTTCGAGACCAGC
>NW_012119166.1:297848-298182 GCF_000951035.1 Colobus angolensis palliatus | reverse complement strand
ACGTAAGCCACTGCGCCCGGCATTTTCCTCAGTTTCTAATAGACAATTATCAAATGAATGAATAAATGTATATTTCCTGAATACCCTCTACGTGCCAGTTACTGTATGAGACTCTGGTGACATCAAGACCTTGTCCCCTTGAAGTTTATGGTGTAGTGGAAAATTACACACTATGTTAATAATCACATATATCACAATATTAACTTGACCTGATCAAGCAAAAACCGGAATGCTTTGAAGGAAAAAAAAACAGAATGTTAGGAGATTGTCTGACAGGAGGACCCAGAGACTGGATAAGCAGGACTTTTATCTGGGAAGAAGGGAGAGGGAGGGC
>NW_012119166.1:291218-297063 GCF_000951035.1 Colobus angolensis palliatus | reverse complement strand
CGCCACCTCGCCCAGCTAGTTTTTTGTATTTTTTTAGTAGAGATGGGGTTTCACCGTGTTAGCCAGGATGGTGATCCTCGTGATCCGCCCGTCTCGGCCTCCCACATATGGCTTTTAAAGCTATTAACTAGGCTAGGTGAAGTAGCTCATGGCTGTAATCCCAGCACTCTGTGAGGCTGAGGTTGGAGGATCGCTTGAGCCCAGGAGTTTCCAGCCTGGGCAACATAGGACGACCTCATCTCTACCAAAAACAAACAAACAAACAAACAAACAAACAGAAAACATGGTGCACACCTGTAGTCACAGCTACTCAGGGGGCTGAGGTGGGAGGATTACATGAGCCCAGGAAGTTGAGGCTGCAGTGAGCCATGATAGTGCCACTGCACTCCAGCCTGGATGTCTCAAAAAAAAAAAAAAAAAAAAAGCTATTAACTGCCCCATCTTTTTATTTGGCTGAGGCTAGTTTGCACAGGGCTTCAGTTGCCAATGGCACTCATTTGCTAAGTCCAAAGAGGGTAAGGGAGGCCAGCTAAAGCAATTATGGAGGTCATCTAGCCAGGCAGAGCCAAACACAGCAATCTTTCCTGCACCAGGAGAGTTCCCCCTAAGTGTCTATATTCTGGTCTTCTCCTCAGAGACCCTGACCTTTGGGTTTCCATCTGTTTGAGTGTCTAGCAACGGGTGCACTGAGGGAGGGTGGTCGGAGAGAGATACCAATAGGTACCTTTCCAGGTCCTGACAGGGCAGGGAGTCCCAGGTACCCAAAGTGCTGGAAAACCACGAACTGCCTCTGCATTGGAGGAATGTGGACTAACCCTGATTTGAGAGTGAAGAGCCAGCAGGAGAGCCAGCTTTTGCTAGACTGCAAATGATGAACCTGCTGGGTCAGGCAAGCTGGAATTGTTAATGGGCTTCGGTGAGCAAGAACACCAGTGGGTCACAGCTGCCATCTAGCGTCAGATGCCAGCTTTTGCAAGTTGTTTACTGGCTGTTTCCAGCTGAAAGGCCTTTCTGAGGGCCAATTTGGGGGGAAAGGGGTAGGTCAGTACCTCTACTTTCATATTCAGGAAGAACCTTAAAATCAGACTTTCAGTATTATCTCTAAATCAGATTATTATACATATAGTCCCAGAGCCAAATGGACTAGATGACAAAAATGGGCAATCATTGCACAACATTAATCTCTGTTTCATTCCAAATCTCTAGACTGCTATGATAGATTGATTGGATAGATAGATAGATAGATAGATAGATAGATAGATAGATAGATAGATAGACAGACAGACAGACATTTAAGGGCAGGCATGCTGGCTCATGTCTGTAATCCCAGCACCTTGGGGGCTGAGGCCCAGAGATCACTTGAGTCCAGGAGTTCAAGGCCAGCCTGGGCAACATAGCAAGATCCAGTCTCTACAAAAGATGGTGGTGCATGCCTGTGGTCCCAGCTCCAACCTGTGATTCCATCTCCAACTTGCTGCCTTGAGCAGCGAGTTGCTTGAGCCCTGGAGTTTGAGGCTGCCGTGAGCTATGATAGCACCACTGCACACTCCAGCCTGAGCCATAGAGTGAGAACTGTCTCAAAAAAAAAAAAAGATGGATTTTTAAAAAGATGGATATTTTAAAAATAAATCCTGTAATGGTTCTATTTACAATTCAGGTTTCTGGCAGAAAATAGGTAGGTAGTGTAACTGCCCAATGGGTTCACCTTGACCGCTGCCTAGACCTGCCTAGACAGGGGAACTGCAATGGAGAAACAGTAATTCATGCAGAGCCGGCTGTGCAGGAGACCAAAGTTTTATGATTACTCAAATCAGAGCATTCAGGGATCGAAGTTTTTAAAGATAATTTGGGAGGTAGGGGCTTGGGAAGTGGGGAGTGCTGATCGGTCAGGTTGGAGATGGAATCACAGGGGGTTGAAGTGAGGTTTTCTTGCTGTCTTCTGTTCCTGGGTGGGATGACAGAACTGGGTGAGCCAGATTACGGGTCTGGGTGGTGCCTGCTGATCCATCCAGTGCAGGGTCCGCAAAATATCTCAAGCACTGATCTTAGGTTTGACAATAGTGATGTTATCCCCAGGAGCAATTTGGGGAGGTTCAGACTCTTGGAGTCAGAGGCTGCATGACCCCTAAATCACAATTTCTAATCTTGTAGCTAATGTGTTAGTCTGGCAAAGGCAGACTGGGTGCCAGGCAAAAAAGGGGTCTTTTTGGGAAAGGGCTATCATCAATTTTGTTTCAGGTCAAACCATGAAACTGAATTCCTTCCCAAGGTTAGTTCGGCCAACACCCAGGAATGAACAAGAACAGCTTAAGCTGGGCGAGGTGGCTCACGCCTGTAATCCTAGCACTCTGGGAGGCCAAGATGGGCAGATCACCTGAGGTCAGGAGTTCGAGACCAGCCTGGCCAACGTGGTGAAACCCCGTCACTACTAAAAATACAAAAATTAACCGGGCATGGTGGTGGGCGCCTGTGATCCCAGATACTTGGGAGGCTGAAGCAGGAGAACTGCTTGAACCCAGGAGGCAGAGGTTGCAGTGAGCTGAGATTGTGCCACTGCACTCCAGCCTGGGCAACAGTGAAACTCCATCTTTAAAAAAAAAAAAAAAAAGGACAACTTAAAGGTTAGTAAGGGAGGAGACCACCCCTCATATCATCTTATGCCCAATTTCTGCCTCCAAAGAAAGAAGTAAAAACTAAAAGGCAGAAATGAAATTCACAGGCAGATAGCCCGGCACTGCACTCTGGGCCTGGTAGTTAAAGATCGACCCCTGACCTGATTGGTTATGTTATCTATAGATTACAGACATTGTATAGAAATGCACTGTGAAAATTCCTATCTTGTTTTGTTCCAATCTCATTACTGGTGCATGCAGCCCCCAGTCACATACCCACTGCTTGCTCAATCAATCATGACACTCTCACATGCATCCCCTTAGAGTTGTGAGCCCTTAAAAGGGACAGGAATTGCTCACTCAGAAGCTCAGCCCTTGAGACAGGAGTCTTGCCGATGCCCGAAGGCCGAATAAACCCCTTCCTTCTTTAAATCAGTGTCTGAGGAGGAGTTTTGTCTGCCGCCCGTCTGCTATATTAGAAGCAAGATAGAGTGGATTAAGTCTGATCTCTTTCACTGTCATAATTTCCTCAGTTAGAAATTTTGCAGCCGGGCGCAGTGGCTCACGCCTGTAATCCCAGCACTTTGGGAGGCCGAGGCGGGTGGATCACCTGAGGTCGGGAGTTCGAGACCAGCCTGACCAACATGGAGAAACCCCGTCTCTACTACAAATACAAAATTAGCTGGGCCTGGTGGTACATGCCTGTAATCCCAGCTACTAGGGAGGCTGAGGCAGGAGAATTGCTTGAACCTGGGAGGCGGAGGTTGCGGTGAGCCGAGATCGTGCCATTGCACTCCAGCCTGGGCAACAAGAGTGAAACTCCGCCTAAAAAAAAAAAAAAAAAAAAAGAAATTTTGCAAAGGCGGTTTCAGTAGTACACTACAAAGGGATGCCTGGGGAGAGTTTAACGATAGGCTCCTAACAAAGGTGTGAGAAGGGACCAAAGGAAACAATCAAAGTCCAGGGAAGCAGGCCAGGGTCAGTGACTGGAGGAAGCTGCTTCCACCCTCCAGAACTGATGGGACAGGAAGAGGGCAGGAGCTCAGGAGGATGGCTCCGTAGGCCAGAGCTCCTGGGCAGGCACCAACCCCAGGGGCTGGTTCTTGGTTGGGTTCGGAGAAGTACTCCCTAAGATGTGGATTCCGGTGAGACTGAACTCGTTCAGGAGTGCTCCCAGGGGAGAGGGAAAATGGAGTAGCGGGGAGCAGGGCAGAGGAGAGGGAGAGGAAGCCAGCAGGTGTGACCGCAGGCATAGTCCTATGGAGGTAGCTCCAGCTTGACCTGCAGGGCAACCCTGGAGGGGAAGTTGTTTCAGGAGGTCTGACTGCAGGCCAAGAGCTTGGCATTGAACTCCTGACCTATCAGTTATTGATCAAGTGGGAGGGCAGGAGGGGAAGTGGGGGAGTCATCCCAGGCACTTTGACTTTCTGCATGTTGGGTTGGACAAAGTATCTTCAAGAATGATTTACTTATAGGCTGGACGTGGTGGCTCATGCCAGTAACCCCAGCACTTTGGGAGGCTGAGGTGGATGGATCAGTAGAGGCTAGGAGTTCGAGATAAGCCTGCCCAACATGGGGAAACCCCAACTCTAGTAAAAATACACAAATTAGCAGGGTGTGGTGGCAGGCGCCTGTAATCCCTGCTACTGGGGAAGCTGAGGCAGGAGAATCACTTGAACCTGGGAGGCAGAGGTTGCAGTGAGTTGCAATCGTGCCACTGCACTCTGGCCTGGGTGACAGAGCAAGACTCCATCTCAAAAAAAAAAAAAAAAGATTTACTCATAATTTAGTAATGACTTTGTGAGAAGTACAGCAATAATGTGTGAGAGGTTTTAGTTATAATGTAAGTATGTTATTTGTTGAATTCTAAAGTACTCCGCAGGTGTTTTGATATACACCTGTTTGGGGTTAGCAACATACTTTCTGGTTAAACATCACAAGGGATTACACATTTCTCTTCTCACCAAAACAGGCTCCTGTAAGTGGTATGTAAATACGACAGGCCTCCTTTTTCTCTTAAACTCAACGTGATATTCTGGTTTCACTCATTTGCCTTCTAGCAGCCACCCCATGTTAGACTTGCCACATGGTCAGTCTTCTATTTGTTGGTTTTATAAGTCCTAAAAGTCTTACTTCAGAAATAGCTCTAATAAACCAAGCATGGAAAATTTCACTCATTTCTTCTGAGGCTTTAGAATTTGCATCCATTTTTTTCGCAGCTGTCACAACTGTTGCAGATGCCTCTGACCAGCCCACAAGGTTGACTAGCCTGCTATACTCTACAGAGCAACTGAAAAGCATACAGAGATCCAAAGGAATACGGGTAAAGCCAGGAAAGCTGCTGTGAGTGAGGATGGGGGACCAGTGAGGTGTAGTGTGTCTGGGAGGAAGATGCGGAGATGGAGTTTGAAGTATCAGAGGTTTGTTTGGGAGAAAGGGCAACACTTGTGAAGGATAAAGAAGGAGGAAGTAGGGTCGGGCAGGGAGAGGCTCAGAACACAATCAGATCTTACATTATCTGCCGAGCTCTGGAGCAAAGATTACCTATTACAGGAGTCATGTATTGGGCACAAATGACCAGGCCCTGGTACACTTTGCTATGTCTGGCCATTGGCTGGTGGCTGACTGAGCCAGACATGGATCCTAAAGGTGGTATAGCTGGAGACTGGTAATTAACTATACTCCTTGCAGTTGAATGGCAAGTTTTGTGTTTTTGCTTTTGTTTTGTTTTTTGAGACAGGGTCTTCTCTGTTGCACAGGCTTGGGTGCAATGGCACAGACAGCTCACTGCAGCCTCCAACTCCCGGGCTCAAGTGATCCTCCTGCCTCAGCCTCCCAAGTAGGTGGGATTATAGGTGTGTACCATCATGCCTGCTCTTTTTTTTTTTTTTTTTTTATAGGGATGGAATCTTGCTATGTTGTTCAGGCTGGTCTCAAACTCCTGGCTTCAAGTTGTCAGAGGCATTTGAACTGGAGCAACTCCATCTTGAATAGGCGCTGAGTAAAATAAGGCTGAAACCTACTGGGCTGCATTCCCAGATGGTAAGGCATTCTAAGTCACAGGATGGAATAGGAGGTCAGCACAAGATACAGATCATAAAGACCTTGCTGATAAAACAGGATGCAGTAAAGAAGCCAGCTAAAACCCACCAAAACTGAGATAGCCACCAGAGTGACCTCTGGTCATCCTCACTGCTACACTCCCACCAGTGCCATGACAGTTTACAAATGCC
>NW_012119166.1:288099-291168 GCF_000951035.1 Colobus angolensis palliatus | reverse complement strand
TATGTTATTTGTTGAATTCTAAAGTACTCCGCAGGTGTTTTGATATACACCTGTTTGGGGTTAGCAACATACTTTCTGGTTAAACATCACAAGGGATTACACATTTCTCTTCTCACCAAAACAGGCTCCTGTAAGTGGTATGTAAATACGACAGGCCTCCTTTTTCTCTTAAACTCAACGTGATATTCTGGTTTCACTCATTTGCCTTCTAGCAGCCACCCCATGTTAGACTTGCCACATGGTCAGTCTTCTATTTGTTGGTTTTATAAGTCCTAAAAGTCTTACTTCAGAAATAGCTCTAATAAACCAAGCATGGAAAATTTCACTCATTTCTTCTGAGGCTTTAGAATTTGCATCCATTTTTTTCGCAGCTGTCACAACTGTTGCAGATGCCTCTGACCAGCCCACAAGGTTGACTAGCCTGCTATACTCTACAGAGCAACTGAAAAGCATACAGAGATCCAAAGGAATACGGGTAAAGCCAGGAAAGCTGCTGTGAGTGAGGATGGGGGACCAGTGAGGTGTAGTGTGTCTGGGAGGAAGATGCGGAGATGGAGTTTGAAGTATCAGAGGTTTGTTTGGGAGAAAGGGCAACACTTGTGAAGGATAAAGAAGGAGGAAGTAGGGTCGGGCAGGGAGAGGCTCAGAACACAATCAGATCTTACATTATCTGCCGAGCTCTGGAGCAAAGATTACCTATTACAGGAGTCATGTATTGGGCACAAATGACCAGGCCCTGGTACACTTTGCTATGTCTGGCCATTGGCTGGTGGCTGACTGAGCCAGACATGGATCCTAAAGGTGGTATAGCTGGAGACTGGTAATTAACTATACTCCTTGCAGTTGAATGGCAAGTTTTGTGTTTTTGCTTTTGTTTTGTTTTTTGAGACAGGGTCTTCTCTGTTGCACAGGCTTGGGTGCAATGGCACAGACAGCTCACTGCAGCCTCCAACTCCCGGGCTCAAGTGATCCTCCTGCCTCAGCCTCCCAAGTAGGTGGGATTATAGGTGTGTACCATCATGCCTGCTCTTTTTTTTTTTTTTTTTTTATAGGGATGGAATCTTGCTATGTTGTTCAGGCTGGTCTCAAACTCCTGGCTTCAAGTTGTCAGAGGCATTTGAACTGGAGCAACTCCATCTTGAATAGGCGCTGAGTAAAATAAGGCTGAAACCTACTGGGCTGCATTCCCAGATGGTAAGGCATTCTAAGTCACAGGATGGAATAGGAGGTCAGCACAAGATACAGATCATAAAGACCTTGCTGATAAAACAGGATGCAGTAAAGAAGCCAGCTAAAACCCACCAAAACTGAGATAGCCACCAGAGTGACCTCTGGTCATCCTCACTGCTACACTCCCACCAGTGCCATGACAGTTTACAAATGCCATGGCTATATCAGGAAGCGACCCTATATGGTCTAAAAAGGGGAGGCATGAATAATCCACCCCTTCCTTAGTATATAATCAATAAATAACCATAAAAATGGGCAACCAGCAGCCCTTGGGGCTGCTTTGCCTGTGGAGTAGCCATTCTTTTATTCCTTTACTTTCCTAATAAACTTGCTTTTACTTTATAGACTTGCTCTGAATTCTTTCTTGCCTGAGATCCAAGAACCCTCTCTTGGGGTCTTGATCAGGACCCCTTTCCGGTAACAAAGTGATTCTTCCTCTTCAGCCTCCCAAAGTGCTGGGATGAAAGGTGTGAGTCACCATACCAGCCTGCAAGTTATTTTTGAAAAGAAATCCAAGTGGAGCATTTTCATGGCTGCCACACTTAATGAAATGTAGTGTATTTGGCTATTCCAGTCATCCCTCCAACACCAGTAAGGAAGACTCTATCTGCAAGGGGTACAGAAACAAGGGGCAGAGAGAGAAATAGGGCCCTGATGGCTCACGTGAGTGCACAGATCCAGCTGTGCCTGAAGCCCATCAGATTCTTGGCTCTTTTGGTTCTGTGAGCCAGGAAATACTCTTTTTGCTTAAGCTATTTTGAGTTGAGTTTTTATTTCACAAAATTTCTGATTCCTGATTTAGATACTCCCTGAGTTTCATGTTCCTTAACTTTAAGATGGGGCTCATGATTCCACTTTGCAGGGTTTGAGAGAAAGAATAACGAGTAATGTAAAGGACAAGCTGCAAAGTAGATGCCCAATAAATAGTAAATAGCATGAAAGGGAAAACAAAGGAGGCAAAGCAAGGTGTGGGACTTCCTGGAGGCTCCTCTGTGCCCAGAGCAGGCAGCGGGCTGAGTTCAGTGCTCAGTGAGGGTAGTGCCTGGCTTGGGCTGTCCAGAGTTACCCAGCTACAAAGGAGGCTGCCTCTTGAGCTGCTTTGAGCCTGTGGCTTCTCAACAATGAATGTGCCCACACACTGTGTTATTAGCTCTGTAGGAGGAGAAGAAAAGCTCTCTTTCTAGCCCAAAATGAGGCTTCTCATACTCTTTCTCTTCATCTGGACAGTTTTGAGGGTGGTAGTGGTGTTTATTTTTTATTTTTATTTTTATTTATTTTTTTTGAGATGAAGTCTTGCTCTGTTGCCCAGGATGGAGTGCAATGGCATGATCATAGCTCACTGCAGCCTCGATGTGCACGCCCGACTGATTTTATTATATTTTGTAGAGACAAAGTCTCATTATGTTTCCCAGGCTGGTCTCAAATTCCTGGGCTCAAGCGATTCTCCTGCCTTGGCCTCACAAAGTGTTAGGATTACAGACGTGAGCCCACTGCTCCCAGCTGGACAATTACTTGTATTCATTTTTGTTACTGTTGTTATTTGAAGATGATTCCTTTGTGCAAATATATAATATTTGTAAAAAAAAAAAAAAAACTTAAAAAAATAAACAAGTGATGACACATTTGTAGCATTGTGATGATTCCCAAAGCTTCTGGGGAAAAAACAAGAAAAAAAACAAAGCCCTCTAATTTATAACTCAGGATCTATTTTCTTTTTCTTTCTTTTTTTTTTTTTTTTGAGATGGAGTTTTGCTCTGTCACCCAGGCTGGCATGCAGTGGCACAATCTCGGCTCGGCTCCCTGCAACCTCCGCCTCCCAGGTTCAAGTGATTCTCCTGC
>NW_012119166.1:284645-286107 GCF_000951035.1 Colobus angolensis palliatus | reverse complement strand
GGAATCGCAAGAACCCTGGAGATGGAGGTTGCAGTGAGCTGAGACCATGCCATGGCACTCCAGCCTGGGCAACAGAGCAAGACTCCATCTCAAAAAAAAAAAAAAAAAAGTGGAGTTTAATTCTCCTTTCCTTGAATGTGGACCGAACTTGTTGACTCACTTCTAATAAACAGAATATAGCAGACATGATGGTTTGTGACTTTTGGGACTTGGTTATGAAAGTAATTGCAACCTTACTCTTAGCCTTTTTGTTGTTGTTGTTGTTGGGGGGGCCTGCGGATGGGGACAGGCTCTTGCTCTGTCACCCAGGCTGGAGTGCAGTGGCATGACCACATCTTACTGCAGGCTCAACCTCCCAGGTTCAAGCAATCCTCCTGTCTCATCAGCCTCCCAAGTGGCTGAGACTACAGGCATGCACCACCATGCCCAGCTAATTTTTCTTTTTTTTGCAGAGACAGGGTTTCACTGTGTTGCTCAGGCTGGTCTCCAACTCCTGGGCTGAAATAATCCACCTTCCTGGGCCTCCCAAGGTGGGCCTCTCTCTTGAATCACTTCATCTGGGAGGGAAGTCAGCTGACATGTCACAAGGACATTATGGCATCCCTATAGATAGGTCCATGTGGCAAGGGATAAGGCCACTTGCCAATAGTCAGGGGCAGGTGCCATCTTGGAAACACATCCCCTAGTTCCTGTCAAGCCTTCAGATGCTCAGCCCTGGCCAACAGCTCGATTACAACTCCCTTCTGAGAGACTCTGGGCCAGAACCACCCAATTAAGCTGCTTCTAATAATCATTTAATTTTTTAATTAGGCCTTTAAAATATGTATATATGGTTTAATCTTATTAGTTAAATTAAGGAATTAAAATTTGTTTCATTTATTTTTCACCCAAGTGTGGCAAAATAAACTTTATGATTTTTGCTTTTTTCAGTATTTTGTTGTTGTGTTGTTTTGACTGAGACAGGGTCTCACTCTGTCATCAAGGCTGGAGTGCAGTGGCACAGTCACAGCTCACTGCAGCCTTGACCTCCCTGGCTCAGGCGATTCTCCCACATCAGCCTCCTGAGTAGCTGGGACTATAGGTGTGTGCCATCACACCTGGCTAATTTTTATTGAGACAGGGTTTCCTCATGTTGCCCAGGCTCGTCTTGAGCTCCTACAGTCTGCCCACCTCAGTCTCCCAAAGGGCTGGGATTACAGGCGTGAGCTACCGTGCCTGGCCACATTTTTGTTTTTTCAAGAAAGCCAAAAGGTACAGTCAAGAGCTCAGGGCCGGGCGCAGTGGCTCACGCCTGTAATCCCAGCACTTTGGGAGGCCAAGGCGGGTGGATCACCTAAGGTCAGGAGTTCGAGACCAGCCTGGCCAGCATGGCGAAACCCCGTTTCTACTAAAAATACAAAAATTAGCCGGATGTGGTAGCAGGTGCCTGTAAATCCCAGCTACTCAGGAGGCTGAGGCAGGA
>NW_012119166.1:281267-284595 GCF_000951035.1 Colobus angolensis palliatus | reverse complement strand
AACTCCTGACCTCAGGTGATCCAACTGCCTCGGCCTCCCAAAGTGCTGGGATTACAGGTGTGAGCCACCACACTCGCCCTAGAATCTATTTTCTAAGATAAGTGGTTATGTTTATATTTTAAAGATCTGCTAAGGCTCCTACTGTTCCTGTTCTCCTACCAAAAATGTAAAAGCCTTAAAAGGCTCATTGATAGGGGCTTTGTGTCCTGAATGTTAACAGTGACAGGTGCAGAGGTGGAGGCTGCATCTCATTTCTCCACATCTCCAGGGGGAAGCTCAGGTCCTAATTATAAGACAGAATAAAAAGTGGCTTTGAATAGCCATTTTGGTTCATTCATCAAGTACTTAATACTTATTATTAAAGAACCTCCTGCTAGGTCTAATTGCATATTGTGAGATTAGAAGCTCCTGCAGTCACTTTAATAGCAAGCATGAAAGATCCTGAGCAGAGTTAGAAGCAGCATTAAAAACCAGTGAAAAGTGGACTCTTCTGGCACCCGTTCTGGTTCTTTGTTTCTGTCTTCAGGTCAAGGATAGATGACCTACACAGATCCTTCTCATTTTTCTTCAGGTCAGTGGGACCCCGAAGGCCCACCTCTCTGTCACTTCCTCTGTGGACCTCTCCCCAGCATGCCCTGATGGAATTAGTTACTGTTTCATTTGAGTACCTATGAAAGCCAGCATCCAAGATGATCCCTACTTCCTGGGATACATGCCCTTATTTAGTCCCCTCCCATACTGACTGGGGTGATCTGTGTAACTAATAGGATATTGCAAAAATGACAGAGTGTGAGTTTTGAAGTTCAGGTATAGAGGACGTTGTGGATTCCCTCCTGTTCTCTGGTGGAAAATGTGCTCTGTAGAAGAACTGATGCTATGTTATAATAACACTCAAGCAGTCCTATGGGGAAGCCCACATTGTAAGTAACTGAGGCCACCTGACCTCAGTCAGTGTAGTGGTTTTAAAAGATGTCCACACATTCTTTGACATGTCTGCCTTTAAGAAGTGGAGTTTAAACCATGTGCCTGTAATCTCAGCACTTTGGAAGGCTGAGGTGTGTGGATCGCTTGAGCTTGAGTTTGAGACCAGCCTGATTTTGAGACCAACATGGCGAGACCCCATCTCTACCAAAACCCAACCAACCAAACAAAAAACAAAAATCAGCTGGGCATAGTGTCTCCGGCCTGTAGTCTCAGCTGGAGGGACAGGGTTGGGGCGGGGGTTGAGCTGGGAGGATCACTTGAGCATGGGAGATTAAGGCTGCAGTGAGCTGAGATCATGTCATTGCACTCCAGCCATGGCAACAGAGTGAGATCCCGTCTAAAAAAAAAAAAAAAAAAAAAAAAAAGCTATTAACTGCCCCATCTTTTTATTTGGCTGAGGCTAGTTTGCACAGGGCTTCAGTTGCCAATGGCACTCATTTGCTAAGTCCAAAGAGGGTAAGGGAGGCCAGCTAAAGCAATTATGGAGGTCATCTAGCCAGGCAGAGCCAAACACAGCAATCTTTCCTGCACCAGGAGAGTTCCCCCTAAGTGTCTATATTCTGGTCTTCTCCTCAGAGACCCTGACCTTTGGGTTTCCATCTGTTTGAGTGTCTAGCAACGGGTGCACTGAGGGAGGGTGGTCGGAGAGAGATACCAATAGGTACCTTTCCAGGTCCTGACAGGGCAGGGAGTCCCAGGTACCCAAAGTGCTGGAAAACCACGAACTGCCTCTGCATTGGAGGAATGTGGACTAACCCTGATTTGAGAGTGAAGAGCCAGCAGGAGAGCCAGCTTTTGCTAGACTGCAAATGATGAACCTGCTGGGTCAGGCAAGCTGGAATTGTTAATGGGCTTCGGTGAGCAAGAACACCAGTGGGTCACAGCTGCCATCTAGCGTCAGATGCCAGCTTTTGCAAGTTGTTTACTGGCTGTTTCCAGCTGAAAGGCCTTTCTGAGGGCCAATTTGGGGGGAAAGGGGTAGGTCAGTACCTCTACTTTCATATTCAGGAAGAACCTTAAAATCAGACTTTCAGTATTATCTCTAAATCAGATTATTATACATATAGTCCCAGAGCCAAATGGACTAGATGACAAAAATGGGCAATCATTGCACAACATTAATCTCTGTTTCATTCCAAATCTCTAGACTGCTATGATAGATTGATTGGATAGATAGATAGATAGATAGATAGATAGATAGATAGATAGATAGATAGACAGACAGACAGACATTTAAGGGCAGGCATGCTGGCTCATGTCTGTAATCCCAGCACCTTGGGGGCTGAGGCCCAGAGATCACTTGAGTCCAGGAGTTCAAGGCCAGCCTGGGCAACATAGCAAGATCCAGTCTCTACAAAAGATGGTGGTGCATGCCTGTGGTCCCAGCTCCAACCTGTGATTCCATCTCCAACTTGCTGCCTTGAGCAGCGAGTTGCTTGAGCCCTGGAGTTTGAGGCTGCCGTGAGCTATGATAGCACCACTGCACACTCCAGCCTGAGCCATAGAGTGAGAACTGTCTCAAAAAAAAAAAAAGATGGATTTTTAAAAAGATGGATATTTTAAAAATAAATCCTGTAATGGTTCTATTTACAATTCAGGTTTCTGGCAGAAAATAGGTAGGTAGTGTAACTGCCCAATGGGTTCACCTTGACCGCTGCCTAGACCTGCCTAGACAGGGGAACTGCAATGGAGAAACAGTAATTCATGCAGAGCCGGCTGTGCAGGAGACCAAAGTTTTATGATTACTCAAATCAGAGCATTCAGGGATCGAAGTTTTTAAAGATAATTTGGGAGGTAGGGGCTTGGGAAGTGGGGAGTGCTGATCGGTCAGGTTGGAGATGGAATCACAGGGGGTTGAAGTGAGGTTTTCTTGCTGTCTTCTGTTCCTGGGTGGGATGACAGAACTGGGTGAGCCAGATTACGGGTCTGGGTGGTGCCTGCTGATCCATCCAGTGCAGGGTCCGCAAAATATCTCAAGCACTGATCTTAGGTTTGACAATAGTGATGTTATCCCCAGGAGCAATTTGGGGAGGTTCAGACTCTTGGAGTCAGAGGCTGCATGACCCCTAAATCACAATTTCTAATCTTGTAGCTAATGTGTTAGTCTGGCAAAGGCAGACTGGGTGCCAGGCAAAAAAGGGGTCTTTTTGGGAAAGGGCTATCATCAATTTTGTTTCAGGTCAAACCATGAAACTGAATTCCTTCCCAAGGTTAGTTCGGCCAACACCCAGGAATGAACAAGAACAGCTTAAGCTGGGCGAGGTGGCTCACGCCTGTAATCCTAGCACTCTGGGAGGCCAAGATGGGCAGATCACCTGAGGTCAGGAGTTCGAGACCAGCCTGG
>NW_012119166.1:272601-274902 GCF_000951035.1 Colobus angolensis palliatus | reverse complement strand
TACTAAAAATACAAAAATTAGCCGGATGTGGTAGCAGGTGCCTGTAAATCCCAGCTACTCAGGAGGCTGAGGCAGGAGAACCGTTTTAACCAGAAACGCGGAGGTTGCAGTGAGCCAAGATCGCGCCACTGCGTTCCAGCCTGGGTGACAGAAAAAAAAAAAAGCACAGACTATGTTATTTGTGACCACGTACTAACAATGAAAGGATGAAAATTTAAATATTTACATTAAAACCCAAAGAAGGCTGGGTGTGGTGGCTCACGCCTGTAATCCCAGCACTTTGGGAGGCCGAGGCGGGTGGGTCACGAGGTCAGGAGATCGAGACCATCCTGGCTAACACAGTGAAACCCTGCCTCTACTAAAAATACAAAAAAATTAGCTGGGCGTCGTGGTGGGTGCCTGTAGTCCCAGCTACTCGGGAGGCTGAGGCAGGGGAATCGCTTGAATCTGGGAGGGGGAGGTTGCAGTGAACCGAGATAGTGCCACTGCACTCCAGTCTGGGCAACAAAGCCAGACTCCATCTCAAACAAACAAACGAACAAAACAAAACAAAAAAACCCCAAAGAAATAAATTCAAAACCAAAATAATATTTTAAAACAAAGATTGCTAAAGAGAAAACAGAAAAATAGGGCAGCTCCTTTGGAAAACAGGCAGTTCTTTAAAAATTTAAACATAGAAGCTGGGCACGGTGGCTCACACCTGTAATCTCAGCACTTTGGGAGGCGGAGGCAGGTGGATCACTTGATGTCAGGAGTTTGAGACCAGCCTGACCAACATGGTAAAACTTCGTCTCTGCTAAAATAACACAAACATTAGCCGGGTGTTGTGGCAGGCTTCTGTAATCCCATCTACTCCAGAGGCTGAGGCAGGAAAATCACTTGAACCTGGGAGGGGGAGGTTGCAGTAAGCCAAGATAGCGCCACTACACTCCAGTCTGGGGAAAAAAACCCTACTGTTACCATATGATCCCACAATTTCAATATTAAGAATATGCTCATGAGAAAAGTGTACATATGAATGTTGATAGCAGAATTATTTATAACGTTTAAAAAGTGGCCACGCTCAGAGCTGCGGACGGACCGAGCGCCAGCGCACGCCCTTCTCCGGCAGCCGCGGGGCGCTGAAGCTGCGCTTCCCGGTTCAGGACGAGTTTCCCGACCTGAGCGGACACCAAGACCCAGTGGCTGAGGCGCTGCCCCAGCTGAACGCGCAGCTGCTTGCCACGGGTGGCTTCGCGCTGGAGACGCCATCCAGACCCGCGTGGACAGCCCAGGCCACCCGTATTCAGGGCCGTGGGCCGCGTGGCGGCCGACGAGGAGTCCTACGACGTGTTCAAGGATCTCTTCGGCCCGATCCTTGAGGACCTGCACGGCACTACAAGCCCAGCGATCAGCACAAGACCTAGCTCAACCCCGACAACCTGCCGGGCGGCGGCCACCTGCCCCCAACTGTGCTGAGCTCGCGGTGCGCACGGCGGCGGCTTCTATCTCCTCTGAGACCCGCGGTGGACGCCCTAGAGACTGGTTGGCGACCTGGCGGGCCCGGACGACGCGCGCAAGAGCAGGACCGACAGCAATAGCAGCTCCTCGACAGCCACTTCCTCCTCCACGAGCCCGTACCGCCCCTGCTGCTGGCCTCTGGCAAGGCCCAACGCCCGCGGCATCTGGCACAGGAACAGTTAAGACCTTCCCGGTGTGGGGCGGCGATGAGGATCACCTGCGGGTCATCTCCGTGCAGCTGGGGGGCAACACGAAGGAGGCGTTTACTGCTTCTGCCCTGGCCTCTCCCGGATTGAAACTCTTCAAGTCTAGGAAGGACGAGTTCATGTGGAACCCTCACCTGGGCTCCATCCTCACCTGCCCTCCCAACCAGGGCACAGGGCTGCGGGAGCAAGTGTGCACATCAGGCTGCCCCACCTCGGCAAGCACGAGTTCTCGGAGGTGCTTAAGAGGCTGTGACGTCTGGCTTCTCGGAGGTGCTTAAGAGGCTGTGACGTCTGGCTTCTCGGAGGTGCTTAAGAGGCTGTGACTTCAGGCTGGGCGCGATGGCTCACGCCTGTAATCCCAGCACTTTGGGAGGCCAAGGTGGGCGGATCACTTGAGGTCAAGAGTTCGAGACCAGCCTGGCCAACATGGTGAAACCACCGTCTGTACTAAAAATACAAAAATTAGCTAGGCATGGTGGCGGACGCCTGTAATCCCAGCTACTGGGGAGGGTGAGACAAGAGATTCGTTTGAACCCGGGGGGCAGAGGTTTCAGTGAGCCAAGATCACACCACTGCACTCCAGCCTGGGTGACAG
>NW_012119166.1:269347-272083 GCF_000951035.1 Colobus angolensis palliatus | reverse complement strand
GCCTGAACCTGGGAGGCGGAGGTTGCAGTGAGCTGAGATTGTGCCACTGCACTCCAGCCTGGCGACAGAGTGAGACTCCATCTCAAAAAAAGGAAAAGAAAGAGGCTGTGACTTCAGAAGCAAGGGACAGACGGTGTGGATGTGGCCGTGGTGGGTGGGGACGTGAGCTTGGACGTCTCCAATGCTGATCTCCGGGGCTTCTCGGAGGTAGAACTGGTGCAGATGTGGGTGGGTGTCATAAAGCTGCTCACTGAGATGGAGCAGTGGCATCACCAGGGCCAGGCCACCTATGGCCTAATGCCTGCCCAGCCCGCACCTGCCACCAGCCCTTGCTGCTTCCTAACTTATCACCAGGCCAGTGCCTGCCATGCACCCCTGATGTTGGACACCTGGCGAGCCCTTAGCCTCGCTGTAGAGACTTCCGTCACCATTGCTAGAGTTTATTTTTTTATGATAAGATAAAAAATGCCAATGCTGAAATAAACTAGAGTTTTGGCCTAAAAAAAAGTGGAAACAATCCAAATATACATCATTTGGATAATAAAATGTGGTATATCCATACAACAGAATATTATTCAGCCATCAAAAGGAATCAAGTACTGATAGATGCCATAACATAGTACGCCTTGAAAACATTATGCTAAATGAAAGAAATCAAACACAAAAGGAATATACCATAGAATTCCATTTATAGGAAATGACCAAAATAGGCAGATCCAAAGAGACAGAAAGTATTAATAGATTAGTGGTTGCCAGGTGCTGAGAACAGAGAACGGGAAGTGGCTGCTATTGAGTATAAGGTTTCATTTTGCAGGGATGACAATATCTGGGAATTAAATAGTGATGATAGTTACGTAACTCCATGAATATACTAAAAACTGAATTGTACACTTTAAGTGGTATGTGAATTATATCTCTATAAAGCTATTGTTAAAGCCAGCAGAAGCAGACATTCAGTATTTCCCACATAAACATTACTGCTTTTCAGTTTCTTATAAAGGTTCACTAAAACCATAAGATAGGCCGGGTGAGGTGGGTCACGCCTGTAATCCCAGCACTTTGGGGGGCCAAGGTGGGTGGATCAACTGAGGTCAGGAGTTCGAGACCAGTCTTGCCAACATGGTCAAACCCCGTCTCTACTAAAAATACAACAATTAGCCAGACATGGTGGCAGGCGCCTGTAATCCCAGCTACTCAGGAGGTTGAGACAGGAGAATCGCTTGAACCTGAGAGAAGGAGGTTGCAGTGAGCTGAGATTGTGCCACTGCAGTCTAGCTAGCCTGGGCAACAAGAGTGAAACTTTGTCTCAAAATAAATAAATAAATAAATAAACAAACAAATAAACAAATAAAATAAATAAAACCATAAGATGACAAAGATATTTACTTGGAATGTGGGCAGGACTTGACTTACTGCTAACAAATAGAATATAGCACCATGATGGTTTGTGACTTTTGAGACTTGGTAATGAAAGTAATTGCAACCTTACTCTCAGTCTCTCTTTTTTTGGTGGGGAGCAGGGCTGGGGGAGGGGGACAGGCTCTCGCTCTGTCACCCAGACTGGAGTGCAGTGGCACGATCACAGCCCACTGCAGCCTCAACCTCCTGGATTCAAGTGATCCTGCCATCACACAATATTGTGTGAATCTGTGGCAAGAATAATAGAACAAGGGCTGGGTGCAGGGGCTCAAGCCTGTAATCCCAGAACTTTAGGAGGCCAAGGCGGGCGGATCACTTAAGGTTAGGAGTTCAAAACCAGCCTGGCCAACATGGTGAAATCCCATCTCTACTAAAAAATCAAAAAAATTAGCTAGGCATGGTGGCGCATGCCTGTAGTCCCAGCTACTCGGGAGGCTGAGCCAGGAGAATCGCTTGAACCCAGGAGACAGAGGTTGTAGTGCGCTGAGATCGCACCGCTTCACTCCAGCCTAGGTGACAGAGCAAGACTCCATCTCAAAAAATAATAATAATAATAATAATAATAATCATAGAAAAAAGGAAGCTAGCAAAGTATTTTTCCTTGCAACATAATACACGCTGAGATATTGCTAGGATGTGCACTTTGAACATGAAGATGATACAAAGAAAAAAATTGTTTTCCTGCTTCTTTGGTCACAAATACAACTAGCTCTGACATAGTCAATAAATGTGGTGTGGAGCTTTAGAACTGTGGAGAAGTGTGTGTGGATGGCACAGCTGCAACGTAAAATACCCTGGAGTAGGTAACCAGTTTAAGGAGCAGAGATCAAAATGTGAGTGAAAACAATGATTCTTTCCTTAAGAAAGTCATGCTATGAAAAGAAAGTCAGCTGAAATAAACAGTGCACTTAGGCATATAGTAAAAATTGCGAATTATGTAAAAGTGAATGCATTAAATTTGAGATTATTCTTTTTGTTAGGTGATAATATGGAAGATGATCGTAATTGTTATTGTATGCCACAGTAGCTTGTAGCAAGTCCTGATACCTTTATTATTTATGAATCATTATTATTCATGGATACTGTATTTGCAAATTAGCCTACTCACTAAAATTTATTTGTAATCCCAAAATCAATACTTAAAGTGCTTTTGCGGTCATTTGTGGACATGTTCAGAGTGGTAAAAAAATTGAGCTGACTGACACTCCCATTCCCAGCAGTGGTCAAAGTTGATGCTTTGCTTCTTGTTTTTGCTCTCATACTGTAAACAAATGTCCCATTTTGTGGTCTATTTAGTGACACTTTGGGTGGGGGGAG
>NW_012119166.1:264473-268307 GCF_000951035.1 Colobus angolensis palliatus | reverse complement strand
CCCAGGCTGGAGTGCAATGGTGTGATCTCGGCTCACTGCAACCTCTGTCTCCCAGGTTCAAGAGATTATCCTGCCTCAGCCTCCTGAGTAGCTGGGATTACAGGCGTGTGCCACCACACCTGGCTAATTTTTGTATTTTTATTAGAGACAGAGTTTCACCATTTTGGCCAGGCTGTTCTTGAACTCCTGACCTCAGGTGATCTGCCCACCTTGGCCTCTCAAAGTGTTGGGATTACAGGCGTGAGCCACGGCGCCTGGCCCACTACTTTTCTAATTTGGATGCCTCTGGTTTATTTTTCTTGCCTAATTTCCTCTGGCTAGAACTTCTAATACTATGTGGAATAGAAGTGAAACCAGGCAACCTTGTCTTGTTCCTGATCTTAAGGGAAAAGCTTTCAGCCTTTCACTATTGAGTATGATGTTGGCTGTGGGTCTTTCATATACGGCCTTTAACATGTTGAGGAAGTTTCCTTGTATTCCTAGTTTATTGAGTATTTTTTCTTTTTAATTATGATAAAATATACATAACATGAAATTTACCATTTTAGCCATTTAAAAATGTACCGTTTAGTGTCATTAAGTACATTGACATTGTTGTGTAACCATCACCAGCATCCATTGCCAGTACATTTTCATCATCCCATCACTCCATACCCATTAAACAATAATGCCCCCTTCCCTCCTTCCTCTAGGCCCTGACAACCACTGTTCTACTTTCAGTTTCTATGAATTTCATGACACTAGGTCTCTCATCTAGGTAGAATCATACAATATTTGTTATTTTGTGTCTGAATTATTTCACTTAGCATCCTGTCTTCGAGGTTCATCCATGTTGTGGTGTCACAATTTCCTTTCTCTTTATGGCTAAATAATATTTTGTTATATGCACAGTCATGAGTCACTTAACGATGGGGAAATGTTCTGAGAAAGGTGTCATTAGGTGAGTTCATCATTGTGTGAGCATCGTAGAGTGTACTTACACAAGCCTGAATGATATGGCCTACTATATACCTAGGCTATGTGGTGTAGCCTATTGCTCCTAGGCTATAGACCTGCACAGCATGTTACTATATTAAATATTGTAGGTGACTGTAACACAATGGTATTTGTGTACCTAAACATAGAAAAGGTACAGTAAAAATACAGTATTATAATCTCATGGGACCACTGTCGAATGTGCAGTCTGGAATGATGTTATATGGTGCGTGACATATGGTATGTAACATATTTTGTTTATTCATTCATCTGTGAATGGGCATTTGGGTTGTTTCTACCATTTGGCTACTGTGAATAATGCTGCTGCGAACATTGGCATACAAGTATTTACTTGAATATTGGCTTTCAACTCTTTTGTGTATATGCCTAGAAGTGGAATTGCTAGATTAAATGGTAATTTTTTTTTTTTTTTGAGATGGAGTCTCACTCTATCACCTAAGCTGGAGTGCAGTGGCACGATCTTGGCTCACTGCAACCTCTGCCTCCCGGGTTAAAGTGATTCACATGCCTCAGCCTTCTAAGTAACTGGGATTACGCACACATGCCACCATGCCTGGCTAATTTTTGTATTTTTCGTAGAGACGGGGTTTCACCATGTTGGCCAGGCTTCTCGAACTCCTGAACTCAAGTGATCTGCCTGCCTCTGCCTCCTAAAGTGTTGGGATTACAGGTGTGAGCCACCACACCAGGCCTCAAATAGTAATTCTATGTTTAATTTTTTTAGGAATCTCCAGGCCGTATTTCCACAACAACTGCACCATTTTACATTCCACAAGGGTTCCATTTTCTCCATATTCATATCCATATCAACACTTGTTTTCTGTTATTGAGTGTTTTTACCATGAAAGGGTGTTGAATTTTGTCAAATGCCTTTTCTGCATCAATCAAAATAGTCATGTCATTAGCTGGTCATGGTGGTACATTCTTGTAATCCCAGCTACTTGAGAGTCTGAGGAAGGAGGATCACTTGAGCTCGAGAGGCAGAGGTTGCAGTGAACCGAGATCAAGCCACTGTACTCCTGCTTGGGTGACAGAGTGAGAATTTATCTCAAAAAGGTCATGTTGTTTTCCCTTTCATTCTATTAATGTGGTATATTACTTTGATTGATTTTTGTATGTTTAATCATTCCTGCATTACAGAAATAAATCCTCCTTTATCATGATGTATAATCTCTTCAAACTGTGCTGAAGATGGCTTGCTAGTATTCTGTGCAGGAGTTTTGGATCTTAAAATTTTAGTGCAAGTAAGAAGGGCAGCATATTTTTCCCTGGTAGTTACGACTAAGAGATGCAAATTTAAGTAAGAAACTTGAAATAACAGGTATTTTACATATTATTATAATATGTTCCATGTTTTTACAGTAATTATTAAAAAGGCAATGAACTTGACATTGCACCTCTGTGAATGGTATAATTAAACATTTTACAAATGTGATAGAACAGTTTGAATTTTATTTCCCTCAAAAGAAAATTCCTGCATAGGAAAATCATAGATCTGAAATCAATTTTTTCACTGAAGATAATTTAAAATTTAACTATTATACTTTAGGATAAATAGCTGACCAAGTTGTGAATGCAAAGAAAAAGTCTTGAAGGAAATAAAATGTGCCACTCCAGTGAACATGCAAATGATGAGAATGAAAAACAGCTGTACTACTGATATGAAGAAAGTTTTAGTAGTCTGCATAAAAGATCATAATAGCCACAACAATCCCTTAAGTCAAAGCCTAATCCAGATCAAGTCCCTAACTCTCTTCAATTCTACAGAAGACTACAGAAGAAAAGTTTGAAGCTAGCAGAGGTTGGTTGTTGAGATTTAAAGAAAGAAGCCAACTTAGCCAGGCGCAGTGGATCACACCTGTAATCCTAGCACTTTGGGAGGCCAAGGAGGGCAGATCACCTGAGGTTAGGAGTTTGAGACCAGCCTGGCCAACATGGTGAAACCCCATCTCTACTAAAAACACAAAAATTAGCCAGGCATGGTGGTGGGTGCCTGTAATCTCAGCTACTGGGGAGGCTGAGGGAGGAGAATCGCTTGAACTCGTGGGGGTGGAGGTTGCAGTGAGCCAAGATCATGCCACTTTACTCTAGCCTGGGTGAAAGAGCGAGACTCCATCACAAAAAAAAAAAAAAAAGAAAAAGAAAAAAAAGAAAGAAGAAGCCATTTCCATAATGTAAAAGTACAAGGTGTGGAAGCAAGTGCTGATGTAGCAGCTGCAGCAAGTTATCCAAAAGATCTAGCTAATTTTATTAGTAAAGGTGGCTACATTGAAGAATAAATTTTCATTGTAGGTGAAACAGCCATCTGCTGGAAGAATATGCTACCTAAGACTTTCATAGCTGGAGAGAAGGCAGCAATCAAGGCCTGGCTTCAAAGCTTCAACAGAGAGGCTCACTGTCTTGTTAGGGGCAAGTGTAGCTGATGACTTTAAGTTGAAGTCAATGCTCATATACCATTCCCCAAATCTTAGAGCCCTTAAGAAACATGTTAAATCTACTCTGCCTATACTCTACACATGGAATAACAAAGTCTGGATGACAGCACATCTGTCATGGTTTACTAAATATTTCAAGTCCCCTGCTGAGACCTACTGCTTGGAAAAAAAGATTCTTTTCAAACTATTATTACTCATTGACAATGCACCCGGTCACCTAAGGGCTCTGATGGAGGTTTAAGAAATTAATGTTATTTTCATGCCTGCTAATCCATTCTGTAACCTATGGATTAAGGAATAATTTTGACTTTCAAGTCTTATTTATTTATTTTTTTTTTTTTTGAGACGGAGTCTTACTCTGTCGCCCAGGCTGGAGTGCAATGGTGTGATCTCGGCTCACTGC
>NW_012119166.1:260821-263862 GCF_000951035.1 Colobus angolensis palliatus | reverse complement strand
AAAAGAACATTCATGACTCATGGAAGCAAGTCAAAATATAAACATTAACAGGAGCTTGGGAGGAGTTGATTACAATCCTCATGGATGACTTCGAGGGGTTCAAGACTTCAGTGGAGGATGTAACTGCAAATGCGGGACACATAGCAAGATATAACCCAAATTAGAAGTAGAGTCTGAAGATGTGGCTGAATTGCTGCAATCTCATTCTCTCCTCTTTTTTTCTGGGCACAGGGTCTCACTCTGTTGTCCAGGCTGGAGTGCACTGGCATGATTATGGTTCACTATAGCCTTGACCTCCTGGGCTCAAGCATTCCTCCCACCTCAGCCTCCCAAGTAGCTGGGACTACAGATGCACATCACGCCCAGCTAATATTTGTATTTTTTTGTGAAGATGAGGTTTCACCATGTTGCCCAGGTTGGTCTTGAACTCTTGAGCTCAAGCAATCCTCCTGCCTCGGCCTCCCAAAGTGCTCGGATTAATGTTGCAATCTCATGATAAAACTTGAACAGATGAGGAGTTACTTCTTATAAAGGAGCAAAGAAAGTGGTTTTTTGAGATGGAATCTCCTGGGGAAGATTCTGTGAACATAGCTGAATGACAACAAAGGATTTAGAATATTACATAAATATTAGTTGATAAAGCAGTGGCAGGATTAACTCCTTTTTTTTTTTTTTTTTTTTTTGAGACAGGGTTTCTCTCTGTCACCCAGGCTGGAATGCAATGGCACAATCATGGTTCACTGCAGCCTCGACCTCCTGAGCTCAGTGGATCCTCCACCTCAACCTCTTGAGTAGCTGGGACTGCAGGCATGCACTGTCACCACCTGGTTATTTTTTAATTTTTTTTGGAGACGGGTTTCACCATTTTGCCCAGGATTTTTAGCCCAATTTTAACATCAAGGTGCGTACACTGTTTTTTAGACATAATGCTATTGTACTTTTACTATATTATGGTATAGTGGAAACATGTTTATTATATGTACTGGGAAACAAAAAAATTGAGTGTGGCTCTCTTTTTTATAATGGCTTGGAACTGAACCCCTAGTCTCTCCAAGGTATGCCTGTAAATGACCAAACAGGAAGCAATCTCGTGGGTTTCCTATTGAAAGCTTTAAACATTTATATACCTGTTATTTATACAAAGTGTGCTTACAGGTATTTGCTATATACAATTGTAACTCATAACTTTGCTTTAGTTAACAATTGTAGAATAAAAAGTTATCAGTGGAATAGCCAGTCTCTGTAATAAATGCATACTGGCGAATTTTCTCTGAGTAGCGTGTACAGTTTGTAAATTATTTTCTTTCTGTTATGTTTGTTCTGATTGTTTATTAAGCATAACTTTGGGTCTGTCAAATTAAATATTTAAAAGTAAGCTTACATTTTGCAGTTGTTTTTAACTCCACCCTCCCCTTCCCTCCCGTCCCCTCCCCTCCCCTCCCCTTCCGACGGAGTCCGAATAGAGTGCAGTGGCGGGATCTTGGCTAATTGCAAGCTCCGCCTCCTGGGTTCACGCCATTCTCCTACCTCAGCCTCCCGAGTAGCTGGGACTACGGGCGCCCACCACCACGCTGACTAATTTTTTGTATTTTTAGTAGAGACGGAGTTTCACTATGTTGGCCAGGATAGTCTCGATCTCCTGACCTCGTGATCCTCCTGCCTCAGCCTCCCAAAGTGCTGGGATTACAGACGTGAGCCACCACGCCCGGCCTTGTATTTTTACTAGAGATGGGGTTTCACCATGTTGGCCAAACTGGTCTCGAACTCCCGACCTCAGGTGATCCACCTGCCTAGGCCTCTCAAAGTGTTGGGATTACAGGCGTGAGCCACCGCGCCCGGCCTTTTTTTTTTTTTTGGAGACAGGGTATCCCACTATCACTCAGGCTAGAGTGCAGTGGCCGCAATCTCGGTTCTCTGAAGCCTCAACCTCATAAGCTCAAGCGATCCTCCCACCTTAGCCTCTCTACTAGCTAAGACTCCAGGCATGGGCCACCATGCTCAGCTAAATTTTTAAAATCTTTTACTTTTTGTAGAGATGGGGAGCTCGCTATGTTGCCCAGGGTGGTCTCGAACTCCTGGGCTTAAGTGATCCGCCCGCCTGGGTTTCCCAAAGTGCTGGGATTACAGGCGTGAGCCATTACGCCCAGCCTCGAATAATTTAATTTTAATGTTAATTTAGTAAGTATCAGTCACCGACAGATTGGAAAAAGAAAAACAACTGGTCCCTCATCTTAATAGTGAGTAGCACTGGTTTACACAGCTAGGCTGCTCCTAGAAGGCTGACACTGCATTTTATTCAAATTTTCCTGACAGTGGGACTTAGGCAATTCACTCTGCTGCTAGGTCCAATGCTCTCATAAAATGTTTATCATAATTCCTCAACGATTAGCCTTGGTAACATCTACTGAAGTTTTTTTGTTTGCCTTTTTTTTTTTTGAGACAGAGTCTTGCTTTGTCGCCCAGGCTGGAATGCAGTGGCGCGATCTCGGCTCACTGCAAGCTCCGCCTCCCGGGTTCACGCCATTCTTCTGTCTCAGCCTCCCGAGGAGCTGGGACTACAGGCGCCCGCCACCACGCCCGGCTAATTTTTTGTATTTTTAGTAGAGACAGGGTTTCACCGTGTTAGCCAGGATGGTCTCGATCTCCTCACCTCGTGATCCGCCCGCCTTGGCCTCCCAAAGTGCTAGGATTACAGGCATGAGCCACCGCGCCCAGCCTACTTAAGTTTATTAAATGCCAGGATCCACGCTACGCCCTTCACCATTCATTCCCCAGACTTCGCTCCCACGTTCTCTTTCCATGGCGAGGGGGCGTGTCCAGCACTACGGCCGTCCTACCTGTGCATTCGTTGATCGAGCTCGACGCCCGTTACTGCCGAGTCCCGCCCAGGCCTTGCCCCCTCGTAGTCGGCCAGGCCGAGAGGAGGCGTGGCCACTGCTGCGCCGGGGCGGTCCGGGAGGTCTCCTCTCCTCCAGTGATACTCTGGGCGAGCTCGCGGGTGGGTCGCGAGTCGTAGTGGAAGCACGTGTCGCGGTCCCCAG
>NW_012119166.1:248653-260123 GCF_000951035.1 Colobus angolensis palliatus | reverse complement strand
CTCCTGCGGCCCGGGCGGCTTTGTTCCCGGTTCCGACGGGTGCTGGGCTCCCCCAAAACGGCGCCTCAGCGACCCGGGCGGGAGCCTGAGTGGGACAAAGCGGGCCGCGTGTAATGATTTTGAGTTTCGGCGAATTTGGAGATTTTTTTTCCCCCTCCTTATGTATTTATTATATTTTTGCTGTGTAATCGCGAATCCTGCATTTACGTTGTTTTTAATGGTTCATGATTGAATAAGGCTCCCGTTTAAGCCCTTCCTCCTTTTTGGGTGCTTGTTACTTCCCCACCCCTCGCAATATCCACTGTTACAAATTTGGCCTGTCTGCTTCTAGATCTCTCTCTCTCTCTCTCTCCCTCCCTCCCTCCTTCTCTCTCTATCTGGTTTCTTGAATTTGAAACGATTCCTTTCTACATTGAGTTCATGGTGTAATAGTTGTAATTTAAAACATCTCATTTCAGTGTTCGCTGTGTTGAAGCGTGTCTCAATTCTTTACTGGAATAATAGACATTCCTTTAAGCCTTAACATCGAATGAGTTAAAACTCCTTCAATTAAAAGCATTCGTAAGGCCCTCATTTGTTAACAGCATGTAGATCTGGGTGTGTTTTTTCCTTTTCCACCGAGTGAATTTTTTCAAAATGACTACCTTTCTCGCCTCCCCTCCCCCCGTCTTTTTAAATTTTTTTTTAATCGAGAGTAATTTGAAATGGCTGGAGACTTTTTAATAAGCTGATTTTAGTGCATTTTTCAAGGATAATTCTTGTAGGTTTTTCAAATCTTGTAACAGAAAACATGTTACATGTTTTATTAAGTATCCTTTATGGGATGTAGTACAAACGCTCATCAGAAAAAGGTTGTACAAGAAATACAGTGTAGGAGCTATGCCAGTATGCAGTATAAAAACAGTTTAGTCATGTTTTCCAAAGAGTTACTTTCATTCTTACTACTAAACTAAATTTGTTAAATTTTGACAAAACTGGTCTTTGCGATATGACTCTTTGCGGGATATTATTTCAGTGTTTAAATCATTTCCAATTATTCCAGTTAATTGTGTAGAAGTGTAAGATTTACATGGGGTATGCGTTATGCATTCCAGTTTCTGTAAGGCACAAGTATTTGCAAATCCTGACTTAGTTCTAATTGGCATAAAGCAACCTTTTGGGAAAAATAGTTTTTTGTGACTATTTTTATATAAAAGAGCAAAGGATACTAAATAGGAGTTTCTGAAAAACTGTTCAACAAAACAGGATCAGTGTTTTATTTGGAAAGATCACATTCATTTTATTATACACCCCCTCCCCCATATTTATTCTTTCATATAAAATCAGCTTTCCCAGCTTTGGCTGTAATAACAAAATACCATAGACTGGGTAGCTTAAACAACAGAAATTTATTTTCTCACAGTTCTGGAGGCTGGAAGTCCAAGATAATGGTGCAAGCATGGTTATGTTCTGGTGAGGGCTCTCTTCTTGGCTTGCAGAGGGCTGTCTTCTTGGTGGCCTCACATGGCGGAGAGAGGGTCAAGCTCTCTCCCTTTTCAAAAAAGGTCTCTAATCACACCCTCATAAAAGGCCCCACCCTCATGACTTAATTTAAATCTAATTATCTCTCAAAGGCCCCATCTCCAAATATCATCACATTGGGGTTAAGGCTTCAATATATGAATTTGGGTATGTGGGGGGCACATAATTCTGCCCATAGCAAGCTAGTACATAATTTAATGAGTTGGTTTGTTTTGTCCTTTATTCCAAATACTTAAGTGAATATAACGTGTATAAGGACTAATTAAAACTTTTGGTGATATGAACCTGACGTGAAGAAATAATGGATTAATTTTAGCTTTCTAATTTAAAAGTACTGGCTTCTTTTAGTTACAAACTAGAATATGATTATAATCTAGAAAGCCATTTTCTAAACATTAGATTACTGCTATGATTCTAAGTTGCCTAAAAAACATTAAATTAGAATTTAGAATTTAGTTTATAAACATAAATGTAAAATCTTTAAATTTGAGATTTCCCAGTTGATTAGATTTACGTGTGTGTGTGTGTGTGTGTGTGTGTGTGTGTGTGTGTAGGTTTGAAAGACTGGTACAGAGATCAGCAAACAAGAAAAAGCTAGATTTTCAACCGCTTTGTAACATCTCCTTTGCAGGCTTCTGTTGAACATATCATTCTAAAACATATTAAACCACAGTACTTTTCATTTTCAAGGGGTTTCATATCCATCAGTCATTCAGAATTACTGAGCCATTTTGTGTGCAGTGGTACTCAAGATTCTTGTCAGTTTTCTGGTATCTTTTGTGTATGCTTCTGTTTTTGTCTTTTTTAAAAAAATAGAGCAGCATTTTTTTAATGTAAAGGAAATTTTATGTGATGGATAGCAAATATGTCTGGTATAAGTTCCTTTGGTTCTCTCAGTAATAAAGAATCTAAATGAGTTATCTGTAATGTAATTATTTTAGAGCTTTTAAAAAATCAGTTAAACGGTGTGCGCAGTGGCTCATGCCTGTAATCCCAATACTTTGGGAGGCAGAGGCTAGTGGATCACGAGGTCAGGAGTTCCAGACCATCTTGGCTAACACAGTGAAACCCCGTCTCTACTAAAAAATTAGCTGGGCATGGTGGCATGCACCTGTAGTCCCAGCTACTGGGGAGGCTGAGGCAGGAGAATCGCTTGAACCTGGGAGGCAGAGGTTGCAGTAAGCCAAGATCGCACCACCGTACTCCAGCCTGGGCGACAGACTCCGTCTCAAAAAAAAAAAAAAAGGTGAAAAATCGGTGAAACACTATAGGACCAGATTTTTTTTTTTTTTTTTTGCAGATTAAAAAAATCTAGGCCGGGCCGGGCGCGGTGGCTCAAGCCTGTAATCCCAGCACTTTGGGAGGCCAGGACGGGTGGATCACGAGGTCAGGAGATCGAGACCATCCTGGCTAACACGGTGAAACCCCGTCTCTACTAAAAAATACAAAAAACTAGCCGGGTGAGGTGGCGGGCGCCTGTAGTCCCAGCTACTCGGGAGGCTGAGGCAGGAGAATGGCATGAACCTGGGAGGCGGAGCTTGCAGTGAGCTGAGATCTGGCCACTGCACTCCAGCCTGGGAGACAGAGCCAGACTCTGTCTCGAAAAAAAAAAAAAAGAAAAGAAAATCCAGGCCGGGCACGGTGGCTCACACCTGTAATCCCAACACTTTGGAAGGCCGAGACGGGTGGATCACCTGAGGTCAGGAGTTTGAGACCAGCCTGGCCAACATGGTGAAAACCTGTCTCTACTAAAAATACAAAAATCAGCCGGGCATGGTGGCAGGCACCTGTAAACTTCGTCTCAAAATAAATAAATAAATAAATAAATAAAAATAAATAAAAAATCTGTTTTACTTGTAAAACATACAAACAACCTGAATCTTTCTTTCAAAAAATGAATTAATACCCAGTAAACTAGCAGTGAACAATACTTTGAATATTTTCTTTCCTTTTAAAATCCTGAAAGTATAGCATTAGAATTTCATTACTGTTATGTTTAGTATTATCAACTGAAATGTAAAGAAACTTTAGTGTGTTTGTTTAAAATCTAAATTATACTATAATGAATGAAATGAGGTTAGTATTACTGAAGTTGTCCAACCTATTTGATAATTCTTTTTACAGGATCTAGGGTGGTGATGGTGGTAGTGGTGTGTTTGTTTATTTGTTTTTCCAGGGCAGAGGTTGTGGGGAAGGAACTTTTTATTTTAAACAGGATGATAGAATGAATTAACTCAGGCACATGAAGGTTTATTGAGCATAAAACACTTTCATTTGTGGATGAAAATCAACCTATCAGTTGTTAGTGTTTGTGCATTCTGGGTCCCAAAGCCAAATGTACATTTCTCATCTAACTGCAACACTGTTAATTCTGGATATGGATTGATATGATGTTCTTTTGTATAAGACTGAAACCCAAATTCAAATTTATTGAGTTTCAGTAGCTGGAAGAAAATGCTTGCTGCTTAAGAAAGGAGCTGTTGAGTAAGAACATGCATTTGTGTATTTTGGATAGCATTAATTTAAAACAATTTACATTACTGTGGATGCCCTTAATAATACGTTTAGGTATAAATGAAATGAGTCAGTGCCTTTGAGCTTGGTTTATATGAAGATATGAAATTTGAAAAAATGGCAGACATCTATTTTAGACAGATTTTACACTATTTAAAAAATGTAACTTTTTTTGGTTGTGATTTGAAGGGATCTCATCACATTTTGAACAAAGCAAGCTGTTAGACAAATCTGGAGTTTGATTATTTTTATTGATTTCTGTGCTATTTTTCTTAAATACAAACTGGAGATCCTTTGTTCAATGTTTTTATACAAAGAAAAGGAATTCTTCTGCCAAAATTTCAATTTAGCTCAATTAGATCAAGTATTTAGATTCTGTAAGATGAGGCATTCTGTACATACATAGATAAAAAGCTTCAGCAGAACAACTGCCAAATGGGGGAATTTATCTTACAAAGAAAATTGAAATTTTCTTACTATAATTATTCTGTAAATACTTTTTCGTCAAGATTAGTTTCAGACTTTTGGTGAACATGTCTTGATTCCAAGGATTGTTAATTTTGATATGGGTGAAATGATTATGGGGAAAACTAAAAAATTTTTTCAATGATTTTCGGTAGCACTTGGCTTAAAAAACAGTTACAAGTTTGGAGTAGAGAAAGAAAATTTATGTATTTTGCAGATTTGGAAGCAGAAGCTTGAAGATCTTAAATATCTTGTCCAGAGTCATTCCTGGAACTAAGATGGAAGATTCTGGATCTAAATTCCTACTTTCTCCTACATTCTCTTTTTTTATGTCGGTATACTTTTGCCTCTCAAACTGGTTGTTGTTAGAAAGAATAAGACCTAATATTTGATAGTACAACAGGGGGATTATAGTCAATAATAATTTTTTTTTTGAGGCAGAGTCTTGCTTATGTTGCCCAGGCTGGAGTGCAATGGTGCGATCTTGGCTTACTGCAACCAACCTCTGCCTCCCGGGTTCAAGGGATTCTCCTGCCTCAGCCTCCCAAGTAGTTGGGATTATAGGCATGCGCCACGATGCCCAGCTAATTTGGTATTTTTTTTTTTAGGAGGGACAGAGTTTCACCATGTTGGTCAGGCTGGTCTCAAATTCCTGACCTCAAGTGATCCACCTACCTTGGCCTCCCAACAGGTGTGAGTTACTACGCCCAGTCCTATAGTCAGTAATAATTTTAATTGTACATTTAAAAATAACTTAAAAAGTGTAGATTGTTAGTAACACAAAGGATGAATGTGTGATTCATGATGTGATTGTTATGCACTGCATGTCTGTGTTAGTGTACCCCATAAACATGTACACCTACTATCTACCCACAACAATTTAAGAAAAAACTGGTTGCTGTAAACTATTCTTTATTCTTTTTTGTCAGGAGTAGTTGATATGTTCTCCTCTCATGTTAGAATCCTGAGTTATTTTCACTTCTTCCCACTTTTTCACCAGTCATCAGTTTGGGCCTTTGTCTGTTTTTCTTGCCTTTGAAACTCTGGCAGATCTACCTTTTTCCATTTCCATTCTTACTATTCCACTTGGTCCTTCATAATCTTTTACCAGGGTTACTTTAATGACTTCCTGCCCACTCACGCTTTTCAAATTTGTTCTATACCATAAAATGCTGTCAAACTTAACATTTTAGGAAATGCTTCCTTTTTTTTCCGCATACTTCCCCTTGCTCTGACCCTATTACAGTTTTCTATCGGTCGCTCACATCAGTGCATATTTAATATGCATTTATTTTTTATGGTGTTGGTATGGTCCTCATGGTTTTGTTAAGCAGTAGAAGAATATGAATATCAGGCCGGGCATGGTGGCTCACTCCTGTAATCCCAGCACTTTGGGAGGCTGAGGCGGGCAGATCATGAGGTGAGGAGTTCAAGACCAACCTGGCCAATATGGTAAAACCTCGTCTCTACTAAAAATATAAAAATTAGCTGGGCATGGTGGCGGGCACCTGTAGTCCCAGCTATTTGGGAGGCTGAGGCAGAAGAATCACTTGAACCCAGGAGGCAGAGGTTGCAGTAAGCCTAGATCACGCCACTGCACTCCAGCCTGGGTGACAGAGTGAGACTCCTTCTCAAAAAACAAAAAAAGAAAAAAAAAAAGAGAATGTGAATATGTGATATGATACTCATCTCAGATAATTTGTTGTAAGGAGTTGGGGTTTAAATAAATACCTGATTCCTACTTCAAGTAATTTATCATTCATTTGAGGAGACCACATAGACACTGAGAAATTTAACAATAGGAAAATAGTAATAATATTTATTTTTCTTTTTTTCCTACAGGTTCCTGTTGCATGTAAATCATGTCCCTGTGGTTACATATTTATTAGCAGAAAACTTTTAAATGCAAAACACTCAGAGAAATCACCACCTTCTACAGGTAATCATGAGTTTAATACCTTTTTAGCTTTTTGATGTAGAAATACAAAGTTAATTTTTGTGAATTTACTATTTACATTTTTTTGTTGAAGTTAAAAGTTTAAATCTATTAAAGTGTCTTTGACTTTTATTAACTATTGGAATTAGTTTGTGACATTGGTTTCATGTGCATTGCATTTAAATGTTAAGTCCCTTACAACCTGATAACGCTTGTAACAAATTTTTTATTTTTGAAGTTGGAGAACCATTGACGGGTTTTAGCAAGTGACCTGATCTGATATAAAAACTTTAAAAAAAAATAGTTTTAGTAATAATTGACATTGAGTAAATTGGATGTATTTGAAGCACACAGTTTGATAAGTTTTGACATATGTATATACCAGTTAATCACCACAATCAATATTATGAACATTCATCAGTTTCATAAGTGTCCTAGTTCCCCTTGTAATCCCTCCTTCCTGCTACCTCCACTCTAGGTAACTACAGATCTTCCTTCTGTCACTGTTCATATAAATGGAATCATACAGTATGTACTCTTTTTTGCCTGGTTTCTTTCACTGAGTATAATTATTTAGGATTCAGCCATGTTGTATGTACCAATAAGAGTTCATTCTTTTTTATTGCTTAGTAGGAGTCTTTGTATGGAGATTTGTTTGTCCATTTTCCTGTTGATGGACATTTGAGTTTTTTCTCTTACAATGCTGGTAAAATTTGCAGCAACTTTAAAGTTTTGTTTTTTTTTTAAACTAGTGACCGTTGAAAAATATAACTTGGTTTTGGTATGAAAAACATTTCTAGACATGTTGGCTATATTTTACAGTTCCCTGACCAAGGATATCCAAAAAATGATTTTGTTTGAACTTGTTGCTTTTCCATTAAAGTAGACAAATTGGATTTGTTCAATAGACATATTTATTAATTTTAAAAGATACAATTTTGTTACTTATGGCTAAAAGCAGACCTTCATACAGTGGTGACCTCGAAATAAGAGTAGGTTGATTACAAATACGTACTGAACACCTGCTGTATGCTAGACACTGTTCCAAGCCTTGGGCACAAAGCATTGAATTCTACTGTTAAGGCAGATTTACTGCTGTCATGGAGCTTATATTCTTGTGGGTGGGAGATAGACAGTGAGCAAATATACAGAGAAAATGTAACCTTTTGATAAATGCTTTATAGTCCTATCAAGTGACTGGAAGGCTACTTTTGATTGGGTGGTTAGAGAAGGTCCCTCTGAGGAGGTGACATTTAAATGGAGTCTCAGTGGATAGAAGGGGCTAGCCATGATAAGGTCAGGGAGAAGAGTGTTCTTGACAGATGACAATAGCAAGTGCAAAAGTTCTAAGGTTGGACAAAATTTTGTATATTTTAGGAACAAAAAGACCATTGTGATTGCAGTGTAGACAGTATGATTAGAAGAGTGGAAGATGAGTTCAGAGGGCTAGGCAGAGGCTAGATTATATAGGGCTTTGTAAACCAGAGTAAGAAGTTTGGATTTTGTTTGTAAACTGTGAAGAGAAACTGTCCCTGAGACGGGGTGGGATGAAGTGAGGAGAAGATGGCATCCTCTGATTTGAGTTTTAGAAAGATCATTCCAGCTGCTGTGTAGAGAACAGTTTGTAGGGGTACAAATATGGAAGTGGATTATTGCAGTAGGTTAACTAAGGATACTGAGTTAGAGTGATTATAGTAGCAGATGATTCAAGAATAATTTTTATTTATGTCTGAGAGGTTTATTTATCTTAGGTCTATATAGAAGTGGCAGGAAACTTGTTTAGTTCCATTTCTGTCACTGTTTCAGTTCTCTTCTAATCATGAGAATGAACATAATTCATTGGTTCTTAAAGGCAGTTGCTGGGTTGGCTGTATAGGATTGATCCAGGAGAGCTTGTTAAAAATGCTTTTCTGGATCTTACTTTGTGAGAGTTTGGTTTAGATAAAGGAACTCTGAAATGATGATTCACTCAGTAGCTATTTTAGGGTGGCATGTCAGCTCAGTGCTGAGTTTCTAAAAATGAGTAAGACATGGTCCTTGTTCTTAGGGAGACAAAGTGCTTATTTTTTTTATTCAAGTATTTTTGAGCTCATTTTATGTACCAGTGATTCAGATGAGAAATGAGTTGAGAAACTCAACAAAGGCCGGGCGCGGTGGCTCAAGCCTGTAATCCCAGCACTTTGGGAGGCCGAGACGGGCGGATCACGAGGTCAGGAGATCGAGACCATCCTGACTAACGCGGTGAAATCCCATCTCTACTAAAAAAAACACAAAAAACTAGCCGGGCGAGATGGCGGGCGCCTGTAGTCCCAGCTACTCGGGAGGCTGAGGCAGGAGAATGGTGTAAACCCGGGAGGCGGAGCTTGCAGTGAGCTGAGATCCGGCCACTGCACTCCAGCCTGGGCGACAGAGCGAGACTCCGTCTAAAAAAAAAAAAAAAAAAAGGAAACTCAGCAAAGATAAAAGAAGGAACAGGGCCAGGCATGATGGCTTATGCCTGTAATTCCAGCATTTTGGGAGGCAGATGCAGTAGGATCACGTCAGCCTGGGAAGTTGAGGCTGCAGTGAACTGTGATCGTACTGCTGTATTCTAGCCTGGGTGACAGAGTGAGTGAGACCTTGTGTAAAACAAAATAAAAGAAGGAACAGATGATACAAGTGTTAATGAGTTGTTAAGTTTAACCAGTTAAACCACAGGGAAGAATTTAGAAGATTCCCAGATCTCTGACTTGGATTGCTAGTTAGAAGAGAATATAAGAGGGAAAACAGGCTGTGGGGGAAAGATGAAGAATTTAATTTTGGGTATAGAAACATCATCCGTGTAGATTTTTTTTTTTTCAGCTGGACATATAGTCTGCAGCCTTAGCTGCAGATAAAACTTTTGAGCAATCAGTGACTAGATGGTAGTTGTCATCATGGAAAATGGATGAGCTGGCACTGCAGAGTTTGTAAGTTAGGAAGAGGAAGGCATTCAGGGACTAAACTTTGACAAACACCAATTTTACAGACAGGTCAGATCAACTGAGAAGAAATGTCAGCCGTAGGAGAAAAACCAACAGCACAATGTTACATAAGTCGTGGCAATGAGTGAGTTTTAAGAAGCAATTCACTATTATTTTATATTTGGAGTTTCCTGAGATTTCCTTGTTTAATAAGAGTGGTCTTTTGACTTTGAAGTGAAGATGAAACATTGAAGCCCAGAAATCCCTGCAGGAGGAAGAATCAGCAGCAAAACCAAACCAGAAAGGAAGGAGAAACGTCAAGGATTGGCTGTGCCATAGAAACCATAGGAGGAAAAGATTTTAGGCAGAGGATTAAGAGTATTCAAAGCCTCAAAAACGGTTTGGTAGAGTACATTAGAGTACAGACATGGGGGTCAGAAAAGCTGGCTTCAGATTCAAATTCTGTCCCTTTCTAAGCAACTTAGTTAACCTCCGTGAGCAACTGTTGTTTATAAGATAGATTTATAGAACCAGTGTTAGACGATTGAAGTGCGTATGAAAATGTCTAACATTTGCAAAGCATGTTAAGTTTTAGGTACTCAGTAATACTCGTTTTTACAATTAAATTTCTTAGAAATAAGATTTGCCTTGGATAATCCCATAGTATGTAGGGCATTGAGAAGAGTTTAAGGTCACTACAATTTATCAAATGCTTAGTGTTGTTAGTGAGATCTAGAACATTTCAGTTTTAAGGAAAGTAGTAGAGAATTAATAGAAGAAATGAAAGTGTACACTATATATCTGAAAGATAACCAACTTCACTAATTATCAGGGAAATGCAGTTGAAACGAAATGCCATTCTTTTTGCCCACAGCTCACATAAGTGTAAAGAATTTCTTTTTTTTTTTTTTTTTGAGACGGAGTCTTGCTTTGTCACCCAGGCTGGAATGCAGTGGCCGGATCTCAGCTCACTGCAAGCTCTGCCTCCCGGGTTTGCACCATTCTCCTGCCTCAGCCTCTCGAGTAGCTGGGACTACAGGTGCCCGCCACCTCGCCCGGTTAGGTGTATTTTTAGTAGAGACGGGGTTTCACCGTGCTAGCCAGGATGGTCTCGATCTCCTGACCTCGTGATCCGCCCGTCTCGGCCTCCCAAAGTGCTGGGATTACAGGCTTGAGCCACCGCGCCTGGCCAAGTGTAAAGAATTTCTAAGTACTTTCATGAGTATGGCAAAATGGATAGTCTCATACTATTGATGTGAACAAAAATTTGTACAGCCTTTTTGGAGACCAGTCTTACCAGTAATTGTTAAAAGGTTTAAATACACATAGCTTAGAATGCAGAGCCTAGAATCAGTAGGTAGGTAGCCTAGAGAGCCTAATTGTTTATATACACAATTAAGCATTTACTAGGATTTTCAAGGCAACACTTTATAATAGCAGAAGGTTGTTAGTAAGCCAGATGTAATCAATAGGGGAATGGTTAAATTAAGTAACTAAATTATCTTTTAGTTAGTAGTATGTGCTAGTTTGAAAGAATGATACAGATTTTATGTACTGAAACGGAAAGATCTCTAAAACATTGTTAATTTAAGAAAAAGCTGCAAATCAGTACTTGAAGTATGAGCTTGTTTGTTTTTAAAACCCCACAAAATGATTTCTACATGTAGTATTAATAAGGAAATACATAAATGGATAGATAGGTAATTATATAACAAGTACAGAGTCAAGGAAGACTTGTTTGCATAAGTAGACATCTTTTTTAAAAAAGGGACTACAATTAAAGCTCATTGATTTTAAAAATAAAGCTATAAAAGATATTTTTAAAATTTCACTAGGTTGAAAGCTCTTATTTAATTATTGTACACAGTTTGTGATGTGCAGGAAGAAAAGAATCTGTTAGGCTGACTAGATTTAGCTAGATATGAATTGTTTAAAACTCATGTTTTTCATAAATACTAATCAATTATACCTTCATAACATTCATAGAAATAGGGAGGTGGGGCCGGGCGCGGTGGCTCAAGCCTGTAATCCCAGCACTTTGGGAGGCTGAGACGGGCGGATCACAAGGTCAGGAGATCGAGACCATCCTGGC
>NW_012119166.1:238060-247742 GCF_000951035.1 Colobus angolensis palliatus | reverse complement strand
AAAAAAAAAAAAAAAAAAAGAAAGAAAGAAAGAAAGAAATGCTCAGGCTGGGCACAAGGTCTCACACCTGTAATCCCAGTGCTTTGGGAGGCCAAGGCGAGCAGATTCCTTTGAGCTCAAGGGTTCGAGACCAGGCTGAGCAACATGGCAAAACCCTGTCTCTAAAAAAGAAAAATACAAAAAATTAGCCAGGCGTGGTGATGTTAACTCTGGAGGGTGTCCAGGTTCTTGGTGTCTTGAACAAAGAACTGGACAAAACACACAAAGCAAGGAAGGATTGAACGGATTTAATTGAAAATGAAAGTACAGCGTGGGAGTGGGCTTGGAGCATAGGCTCTCAAAGGCCCTGTTACAGAGTTTTTGTGAGTTTAAATACCCTCTATTTGGGGCACACCCTATGTAAAAGGAGAGCAGAAGTAAGGTTACAAAGTCATTTACTTGGCCTACCCCCTATAGAGAGGATGAAGTAAAGTTACAAAGTCATTTACTTGGCCTATGCTGTATGAAGAGGATGTTTCCTGTTATAGCCGAAGTGTGAGATCGCCTTAGGTTCCCTGCCTCCGGACCCTATTTTTTTGCCTCAATGGTGTGTGCCTGTTGTCTCAGCTACTTGGGAGGCTGAGGTGGGAGGATTGCTTGAGCCTGGGAAGCAGAGGTTGTAGTGAGCGGTGATCTCGCCGCTGCACTCCAGCCTGAGTGACAGAGTGAGACTCTATCTCAAATTAAAAAAGAAGAAAATTTTAATTTTAAAAACTATAGAAGAAAATAAATTTCTAAATGAGACACTAGTTCATAAAATTTAGAATTTAAAATTTAATAAAATTAAAATTTTAGAGTTCCCTGTAAAGGAAAGAAAAATAAACAGTAGGAAATTATAATTGCTTATTAGAATTTTAACTGTGTAATTTTCAATGAGTAAAACGTTTAGGGTAAGCATAGTCAAGTAAATAACCTTCTCATTTTTTACTGGGAGAAAGAAAAAAAGGAAAAAACCTAAACTTAGTTTTCAAATTATTCTTTAATATAAGTTAATAGGCTAAGGCTGATAAGCAAAGAAGTTTATAAATGACAAGTTCACTTTTAGTTAAGGGAAAAAAATGGAGAAATGATTATCACCTGTACCTTTTATAAAACCAAAGTGATTGAGTATTAATTCAGTGGTATAAGTGGTCCTCAACTCTGAATTGACTGTGGAGGTTTGGTTTTGTTATTCAGAAAGTATTGTTCTTTACTTGCTGGCCCGGCGCGGTGACTCACGCCTGTAATCCCAACACTTTGAGAGGCTGAGGCAGATGGATCACTTGAGGTCAGGAGTTCAAGACCAACCTGGCCAATGTGGTGAAAACCCATCTCTACTAAAAATACAAAAATTAAAAAAAAAAAAAATGCAAGCCTCGTTCCTTACTTGCTAATTGCATAAAAGTGCTGTACGTTCCTATATGGAACATGGCTTTTATGTAGTTGATTTTTGTAGGGATTTTTTTTGCCTTTTGATGAAAAAAATGCATACCTTTGCCTCTGAGCCTGTACTTTTAGGTTCTTAATCATACAGTCTATGATATCTATATTCATCTTCAAAACACTTTTCATAGAGTTCTTTGACTTCTAATTAAGACTGATTGTTTTTAGGTCTGCTGTACAGCTGTTGTACTAGGATTTCTTTTCATTGTACTCCCAGGATAATCCCTTTCTTTTCTTTTTTTTTCTTTTCTTTTCTTTTCTTTTCTTTCTTCTTTATTCTTTCTTTTTGAGACAGAGTCTTGCTCTGTCACCCAGGCTGAAGTGCAGTGGCCTGATCTTGGCTCACTGTAACCTTCACCTCCTGGGTTCAAATGATCCTCCTGCCTCAGCCTCCCTAGTAGTTGGGATTACAGGCATGTGCCGCCATGCCCGGCTAATTTTTTTATTTGTAGTAGAGACGGGGTTTCTCCATGTTGGCCAGGCTGGTCTTGAACTTCTGACCTCAGGTGGATCTGCCCACCTCGGCCTCCTAAAGTGCTGGAATTACAGGGGTGAGCCACCGCGCCTGGTACTACTCTTTCTTATATACTGTGTGTTTGTTCCTTTTAACCCATGTGTTTTTACTTTTGGAACAAATTTCCCAGAAATTATTTTATTCCTGGAAAAACTTTTCCAGAAAAGACATAATGGTACATTTCTTATCTTATATTGTGGAGAGTGCCTTTGTTTTGCATTCACACTTTAATTTTGTTCTCATTCTTCCTTGGCATTCAGTGGGTCCTTTCCATCTGAAAGCTCAGCTCTTCAACTCAAGTCGGTTTTTATTCATTATTGCTTTTCTCCCCATTTCCTTTCCTTTTCATTCTGGCATGCCTATAGGATCATGTTAGGATTGTGTTGTACACTGTATTGGAAATTGACACTGTATTGGAAGCAGGATAAAGATAGGCAGTACAAGGGTAGTGGCTCAATGATTTCATCAAAGACTTAGTCTCTTCACTTTCTTCCACCTTAAGAAGATGTGGCTTACCCTCATTGTTCTGAGGTAGTTCTTATTGCTCCTCTAAGCATCCTATACACATTTCAAGAAGGAAGAAGAGGGAAGAGCAGAGAAACAAAGGGGCATGCCAGCTATGCTTCTTCCCTAGAAAAAATCTTTCTGGAAACCTTACCCAGTTTCACTTACCTGTCATTGGCTAGAGCTAGATGCCACCTCACCTGCAGGGAGAGTCTTGAGAATGTATACCGATTTTAGGCATATTGCCCTCTTTAACAGAACAAGATTCTGTTCTTAATGAAGACGGGGAGAAGGAATAATGGGTAGATAATTAGCAGTTCTGTCATAGGGATATCTATTAGGTTTCTTAGATCTTTCCTTCATTTTTCTTTACTTTCTGTCACATTCTGTTTTGGTCTTTTTGCTTTATTCCAGGACATTTTGTTGATCTTCTTTTCTACATCTATAATTTTGTCATCGAGCATGTCCACCATTTAGCTTATTAGCACCTAAACTTTAGCAGGGTATCTTGTTTTCTAATTTCTTCTTTTTCACAGAATTTTGAAAATAGTTTTATTGTGGTAAAATATAACAAAATATACTATTTTAACCATTTATAAATATACAGTTTAGTGGCATTAAGTACATTCATATTGTATTCTTAACCATCACTACCATCCAGTTCCAGAACTTGTTTTTCCAAACTGAAACTCTGTACCCATTAAACAATGACTGCCATTTCCTTCTCCCCCATGCCCCAGGCAACCACCATTCTACTTTCTCTGTCTGTGACTTTCACTGCTCTAGGCACCTCATGTAAATGGAATCATACAGTATTTGTCCTTTTGGATCTGGCTTATTTTACTTAACACAGTGTCCTCAAGGTTTCATCCATGTTGTAACATGCATGAGAATTTCCTTTTTAAGGTTAAATAATATTGCATTTTATGTATATGCCATATTTTGTTTATTCATGTATTAATCAGTGGACACGTGGATTGGTTTAACCTTTTTGCTATTGTGAATAATGCTGCATGGTATACAAATACCTGTCCTGATCTCTGCTTTCATTTCTTTTGAGTATATGCCCAGAGGAATTGTTGGATCATATGTTGATTCTATTTTAATTTTTTGAGGACTGACTTTACTGTTTTCCATAGCAGCTCCATTTTACATTTCTACCAGCAGTGTACAAATGTTCCAGTTTCTCTACATCCTCACCAACAGTTATTTTCTGGTTTTGTTTTGCTTTGCTTTTTATAATAATCTGATGAGTATGAAGTGGTATCTTGCTGTGGTTTTGATTTGCATTTTCTTATTCACGTGATATTGAACATCTTTGCATGTGCTTAGTGGCCATTTATATATCATCTTTGGAGAAATACCTATTCAAGTCCTTTGCCCATTCTTGAATTGGGGATTTTTTTGTTGTTGTTGACTTGTAAGTTCTTTATATTATTCTGAATAGTAATCTCTTATCTTGTAATAATTTGCACATATTTTCTCCCATTCCATGTATTGCCTTTTCATTCTGTTGATAGTGTCCTTTGATACACAGAAGTTTAATTTTGATGAAATCCATTTTGTCTGTTTTTTTTTTTTTCCCCTTTCATTGCTTTTGCTTTCGCTTTTGGTATCATATCCAAGAAATTATTGCCAAAATCCAATGTCATGAAGCTTTTCCAAGATTTTTAAAGCAATTTTATGGTTTTAGTGGTTATAGTTAGATATTTGATCCATTTTTGTGTATGGAGTAAGATAAGGGTCTAACTTCATTTTTTGGCTAATGTGAATTATGCTACATTGTGTAGATACCCAGTTTTCCTGTTACAACTTGTGGAAGGTACTGTACTTTACCTTGAATTGCCTCAGACTCCTATTGAAAATCCTTTGACTGTATGTATGTGTTTATGTCTGAGCTTTATTTTTATTCCTTTATGTCAGTACCATACTGTTTTGATTATTATAGCTTTGTAGTAAGTTTTGAAATCAAGAAGTGTGGGACCTTTAACTTTGAATTTTTTCAAGATTGTTTTGGCTATTTGGAAATCCTTGGGATTCCATGTGAATTTTAGGATGGGTTTTTCTGTTTCTGCAAAAATAATTTTATTCTTAATGATAATCTCCTTTCAGATCTCTCAAGGTATGCATTAGAATGCTTTTTGTTGTTGTTGTTGAACTATCTTTGTTCTTCCTGTTTTATTTTGGCTCTTCTCTCGACTTTTATTCTCTTCTTACAGCTAGTAATGTTTAATTGGCTGTTGGTTTGATACAAATGAAGGACTTGGTTTATCAGTGTAAATAAGTTTAATGAATATCCTACACTGTTTTAAACGTCTGTCTTGACAACAGAGCTCTTCAGTGTATAACTGGGAGTTTAGTGGCAGGAGGTGAGCAGGCAATACACTGGTGAATTCCCTTATTGCCAAAATAAGGCAGGCTTCATTCTGGGGTGGAATGTGAAATCTCCTACAATATTTCATTCCTGTGAGGAGCTGACTTTTTCCTATGTTATGGAGGTTTGAAGTTCTCTTGCACATTGCTCTGTTCGTAAGAGCTTCCTTATGTCAGTTGCTCTGTATACATAGACCCAACTGTACTGCAGTAGTCTCTAGTTATTTTGATGGTCACCTGGTGGCCTGCTCTCCCTTACTGTACTTTTTGTCCTGCCCTGGGATTATCCTTGAGAATCCTCCTTTGGGAGGAACAGCTCTCCCTTCTGTAGCAGCTATCACTTACTCCTATTTTTGAATTGTAGTTTATTTTATTGTTGTTTCTTATCAGAACCATCAGGTTGCCAGTTTGCTGAAATTCTGTAATTTTGGGTCATTAATAGTACCTTTTTCTTGTTTCCAGCACCACAGATATATTTTCCTTTTTCTCCTTCCCCTTTTCCCATGTTTCTTCTCATTCAATGGGATTTTGAGAAGGCGGTGAGGTAAATGTGTGTCCTATCCGATTTTATTTATTCAACAGTCTGTGTAAATAATGTTCTAGGTTCTGCAAATAAGGTAGGCAAAGGATTCCTAACTTTCATAAAGCCTGTATTTTGAGCTTTAGGAGACGTATTGAGCATATAAGTAAATAAATAACAGATTATAGCTGTAGTAGATTACCGGAAGTGACTTGGGCTGGGAGAATCAGAGCAAATGACCTGTATATGGATATCTGAAAGAAAAAAAAAAAAAAAAGCTTATCTCATGAAGAGCCTTGGGAAGAGAGCTCTAGGCAGAAGGATTAGCATATACATAGACTCAGTGGAGGAAGGAGCTCGTTTTATTAAAAGAAAGGCACGTCTGGAGTGTAGTAAGCAAAATGGTGAGCATGAGCATCATGAGACTGGAGAAAGAGGCAAATGCCAGATCTGTTGGGGACTTGTCTTTGGTAAGGAATTTTTACTTTAAATATGGAAAAAAGCTAATGAAAGGCTTTAGAAGGGAAGCTATGCAGTTTGATTTTTTTTTTTTTTTTAAGATAATGTTGACTGATATGTAGATAATAGGTTTGGCTGGGATGTTGCCCATGGAGGTGGAGAGAAATGAAGAGATTATGGGTATATTTTGCAAGGAGTACCTGTGGGCCTTTGCAATGGTACAGGAAGCAAGATGAGTCACAAATGACTACAAGTTATTTGACTTGTACAACCAGGTGATGCTTTTTACTAACATGATGAAAGTAGGAGGAGTAACAGATTTGGGAGAGGGCAAATCAAGAGTTATTTTTTGATTCAATTTGAAATGCCTTTGAGACGTTCAAGTGAATTCGTCAGGTAGGCAATCTAGAGTTTAGGGAAGAAATCAAGCAGAAGGTGAAAACTTTGTAGCCATTATAACAATAGTGTTTAATGCTGTGGGTTTATGAGATGATCTAGGCAAAGTCTAAGTAAGAGAAGAGGCCTCTGGGCAGAATCCTGGGGCTTTGACATTAGATTGGGAAAGCACCTGGGGGAAGGGCACACAGCAAAGGCAATTAGGAGGAGTGGCTGGTGAGATGAGGAAACTAGGGGAGCCTGAGAATCAAGCGAAATAATTTCAAGGAAAGTAGTAGTCATCTTTGTTGAAGTTTTGAGAGATGGTGTAAGATGGTAAGTGAGGTGTCTATTAAGATTTGATAACAGGTTTTTTTTATTATTATTATACTTTAAGTTTTAGGGTACATGTGCACAATGTGCAGGTTTGTTACATATGTATACATGTGCCATGTTGGTGTGCTGCACCCATTAACTCGTCATTTACATTAGGTATATCTCCTAATGCTATCCCTCCCCCTCCCCCCAACCCCACGACAGGCCCCGGTGTGTGATGTTCCCCTTCCTGTGTCCAAGTGTTCTCACTGTTCAATTCCCACCTATGAGTGAGAACATGCGGTGTTTGATTTTTTGTCCTTGCGATAGTTTGCTGAGAATGATGGTCTCCACCTTATCCATGTCCCTGCAAAGGACATGAACTATCCTTTTTTATGGCTGCATAGTATTCCATGGTGTATATGTGCCACATTTTCTTAATCCAGTCTATCATTGATGGATATTTGGGTTGGTTCCAAATCTTTGCTATTGTGAATAGTGCCGCAATAAACATACATGTGCATGTGTCCTTTTGTTGTTTTTGACAATCAGTTTCATTGGGATAGGAATTATACTGGAATAGATTTGATGAGTGAATGGGAGATGAGAAACTGAAGGCAGAAAGTACAGGCACCTCTTTTGAGAAGTTTGGCCGTGAAGAAGTTTGCAGAGATGACTGGGTTGCTGGGGGAACAAACCTAAATTCACTGTTAGACTTTAATAGGCATGCTATATAAAGCTTTATCTATCACTATTTCTCTTAACCTTTATGTTTTTGAGAAATTCTAAGCATATGCAAAAGTAGAAAATGACCAACCCTGCCCCATCCACAATCCTGTCTATCTCTTCCCTTGCATCATTTTGAAGCAAATTCCATATAATTTCAGTTATAAACATTTCATTATGTTTCCAAAAGATGAACATTAAAAAATGTAAGCACAATGCCATTATAACATAAAAAATTAATAATTCCTTGTTATTAAATATCCAACTTGTATTCACATTTTCACTTTTCTCATACATTACCTTAGAGTTTTAAAAACAGATTTTAAATAAGGTCCACAAATTGCGTATGGGTGCTATCTTATTTATTTATTTTATTTATGTATTTATTTATTTAGGCAGAGCCTCGCTCTGTCACCCAGGATGGAGTGCGGTGGCACAATTTCAGCTCACTGCAGCCTCCTCCTCCTGGGTTCAAGCAGTTCTCATGTCTTGGCCTCCTGAGTAGCTGGGACTACAGGTGCACACCACCATGCCTGGCTAATTTGTGTATTTTTAGTAGAGACAGGGTTTCATCATGTTGGCTAGGCTGGTCTTGAACTCCTGACCTCAGGTAATCCACCCCCTTCGGCCTCCCAAGATGCTGGGATTACAGGCATGTGCCACCACGCCCCGTCATTTGTGTAAGAACAGGGTGTCACTTTGTCACCCAGGCTGAGACAGGGTCTTGCTCTGTGGCCCAGGCTGGTCTCAAACTCCTGACCTCAAACAGTCCTCTTGCCTCGGCCTCCCAAATGCCTAAAGTGCTTCTGGATTACAGGCATGAGCTACTGAGCCTGGCTAGATGATTTTTTTTTTTAACCCTCTTATTATCTACTATTTTCTCTTTTTTTCCTTGCAAGTTAGATGTTGAAGAAATGGCATCACCTGTTCATTTGTGTGTGCTGCTTGTATCCCCATGGTGTCAGTTAACATATTCCTTGAATAACTTCTCTTTTTCCTATTAGTTGTAAGTTAGATCTAAGGGCTGGAGAGATTGGAATTTTTTTTTTTTTTTTACAAGACTACTTAATAGGTAGTGATGTGTACCTCTATCTGGAGGTGCTTAAAGTCTGCTTCTCTCTCTCTTTTTTTTTTTTTGAGATGGAGTTCGTTTTTGTTGCTCAGGCTGGAATACAATGGCACAATCTCAGCTCACTGCAACCTCTGGCTCCTAGGTTCTAGCAATTCTCCTGTCTCAGCCTCCCAAGTAGCTGGGATTACAGACATGTGCCACCACACCCAGCTAATTTTGTATTTTTAGTAGAGACGGGGTTTCGCCATGTTGGTCAGGCTGGTCTCCAACTCCTGACCTCAGGTGATCCACCCACCTCGGCCACCCAAAGTGCTAGGATTACGGGCGTGAGCCACCGTGCCTGGCCTGCTTCTCTCTCTTTTAGTGATGTTAGTACCTGCTGATGTTTAGTGCTTAGAACCTTTAGTTCATTGCAGGTTTTGAAAAGTGTTGATATTCTGATTCTGTCATTCCTTCTTCGTTTATTAGCTTTAACATGAGAAACCTCTTCATCTGCCCTTTGGTTACCCCGTGAGTAGCACAGTTTAAATAGGAAAAGCAGAAGAAATGCTTTGTTCTTTCCCTCTATTTAAGTTTTCAAAGTAATGAGTTGCTTCTTTAGTATCTTCGTATGGTGGCCAAGTAGTTTTTGTTTTTAATGTTAATATATTCATATGCTTGATATATTTCAGTCTATTAACAGTTATTATTTTTGTTGATACTCAAATTGTCCTATAATAGTAAGAACCTCTTCATGTTAGCCCGAGTCTTAACAACACCCTGCTTGTCTTTAATAACTTTCTTGCAATCTGGGATAATTAAATGTTCTTGTATTATCTGGTATATATCTAATTTGAAACTTCAGATTAATTCTCCAAGGATATGTTATTTGGAGATAATATTACTATTTTACTTTTCATTTTTTTACAGCAGTTTATTTAGCATACTTATTTTATAGTCTTTCACATTATTCCCTTTAGTTCTTTGGATATGAAGTTTTCTGTTTGTTTTGCCCCTTTACCACTGTGATTTTTGGCATTTGGGGAATTCTCTTTCTTGCTTTTGATTGCAGGTATGTGTTAAAGCAGGGTATCATATATAAGTTTATTGTTTGTCTTATCCAACATTTTGATTTGTTTAGAGTGGGAGGAGTGGCTTCTTGCATTAATTAAATCACCATATTTAGTAAAGTTTCCCTATTGCTATTCTATTTATGGTGCAACATGCTCTTATATCAGAAATTACCTTATCTGTGGCTAAAGTGAAAACTACTCACTTGCCTAGGGTTTTTATATTTGTTATGGATGCTTTCTGTTTGATTTTTTTTTTCTTTTTTTTTTTGAGACGGAGTCTCGCTCTGCCGCCCAGGCTGGAGTGCAGTGGC
>NW_012119166.1:233961-237522 GCF_000951035.1 Colobus angolensis palliatus | reverse complement strand
CCTGACCTCGTGATCCGCCCGTCTCGGCCTCCCAAAGTGCTGGGATTACAGGCTTGAGCCACCGCGCCCGGCCTTTTTTTTTCTTTTCTTAATATTTCACTACTTTTAGCCTGTAAACAGGAAGAAAAAGGCAGACAGGTTGCTGTGGAATTGTGTGAACTTGTAGAGGCTGAAATTTAAGCTGCCAAATGAAGAAACTTGTTTTCTCTTCCAAGATTCCTCCTACTTCATGTGTTATTGCGATCTGAATTCTATTGAATTTCTTTTTTTCTTATGTGGGTGTGGGGGAGACATACATGTTATGGTTGTAGTTCTATGAAATATGCCAGGAAGCATACTGTAGTGCTATTTAGAAAGAAAAAGGAAGACAATGAGAACTTGGGCAAACAGTTCTTGCTAAGCCCTAAAATATATCACTTTTATTCATCCATACAGAAAACAAGCATGAGGCCAAGAGGAGGCGAACAGAGAGAGTTAGGAGAGAGAAGATAAATTCTACAGTAAATAAAGATTTAGAAAACAGAAAGAGGTCTCGAAGTAACAGCCATTCAGATCATATCAGACGAGGAAGAGGAAGACCTAAAAGTGCATCTGCCAAAAAGCATGAGGAAGAAAGAGGTATGAAATAAATCAAGCAGTTTTTTTTTTTTTTTAAGTATTAAATTGATCTGGGATCTTAATTAGGTAGTAGTGAAGAAAGTGGAGGCATTGAGTTCCTGGACTTAAAATCACAACTCATATTTTAGTTTGAAAGCATTTCCTCTATGGTAGATGCTTATTTTTTTTTTAATCACAGGAATTTAATTCTTATTGGAAACCTAAAGGCTTAGTTAGGTAAAATTTACCTTGCTATAAACTGATGATAATAGAGTTCAAAGGTAATTTGTATATGACATCCTGGAGAAGCCTGTTAAAATGATTGTACCTTCTTTTTTTTCCTTTTTGAGACAGGGTTTTGCTCTGTCACCCAGGCTGGAGTGCAGTGGTGCAATCATGGCTTACTGCAGCCTCAACCTCCGGGGCTCAGGTGATTCTCCCTCAGCCTCCTGAATAGCTAGGACTACAGGTGTGCACCATCATGCCTAGCTAATTTTTTTGTAGAGGGGGTTTCACCGTGTTGCCCAGGCTAGTCTTGAACTTCTGGGCTCAAGCAATCTGCCCTCCTTGACTTCCCCGTCTTGGGACCTTTTTTTTTTTTGTCTTTTTAAGACAAGTCTGAGTTCTGTTAAGACTATTTCAAACTGTTATACTGTGAGTTTTAAACTTTTACTATTGAAAGTGTTCTTGGTGGAGTTTTTAACTGCTTATTGGGTGATTTGTGTGCTTCCTACTCTGAGGCAGCTTTTGTGTAGATGAATTCTTGGTCCAGAGTGTATTTCTTTTTCTCCTTACAGGTCTTCTCCTTTCTTCTGACAAATATCTACCAATAACTTGTTTTTAGACATTAAAACTTCAGTTTCTCTTTTTCTTTGATGTATGCATCTTTTTAAAAACTTATGGAAAATTTCATCATATGCAAGAGTAGAGAAAATAGCATAATGAACCTCTGTATGTCCACAAATATCTTTTTAAAATTGAGACTTTCAAGCCAGGAGTTAATTTTAAAAAGGGATAGTTGCTCTTTATTGTGCTTTAAAAACCTCTGTCAAAATGATTTCATCTTCATTGAAATGCATTTATAATTTCTTACACTATTTGTGAGTTATGCTTTGCTTTTCACATGTTCTGTCTTACTCAAGTGCTTTTTGTATAAATGTAAATTTCACTTATTTTAGACAATGAAAACATTCTACCAGTTCACTATTTCTCTCTGCTTTATGTGCTTTTATTTGAGTAAAGTTACTATTGCTAGAAAACAGCTTTACCAGTATAGCCATTCCTAGCTTTTATCAAAGTTAAAGGTGTCTTACTATTGTATGACTAAAGGAATAAGATTTATATCATTTTTTACTGTATTCTAGGAAGGCTGTGCTGAGGTACTCCTTATTCTTTGGGTAATTTTACTGCTTTTCTCTTTCTTTCTATTATGCTCTTCCAGAAGGTTTGAGTTATTTATTCAATGTGAATGTTTCTTTAACAATAGGGTGCAGAAAACCTATGCCAAGGACTATTTTAGAAGGGAAACTAGTTAAAGAAAAGTCAACAGAGAAAAAGGAAAAGAGAGAAATACTGCCTGGCTCAGAAAATAACATTCTTTTCAGTTGAAGTAGAGGGAATGCAGCTGAAAGAAGAGAATGCTTCTGGTGTTGGGTGAGAGAAGATGAGAAAGCAGATAATGACAGTCTTTAGCTGGGGAAATGAAGTCTGTATGCTTGTGGTAGAACTGTATATATGCAGGATTTCAGCTTTTATTTCATGATTACTTGAAAAAAGAAGCATTTATTTGGCTGTAAATATTTTTTAGGCATTTTCTGTTTATTACAGAAAAATTTTAGGAAAGCTATTTCTAGAGTAATATATGCTTTTAATTTATTTGTTTTTGATACAAATTGCAGGAAATTGCTTAAATTAGTTTTTGTAGCACAAACTGAAATCTTACTTAGACCGTGAAGTCATTACACTTTTTCTGTAAAGAGCCAGATAGTAAATGTTTTAGGCTTTGTGGGCCATACTATCTCTCTCACAACTACTCAGCTCTGGCATTGTAGCTGGAAAGCAGCCATAAACCATGCATAAATGAATGGGCATGCTGTGTTCCAGTAATACTTTATAAAGCAGGTGGTGGGCCACATTTGGTACTTGTACTATAGTTTGCCAATCTCTTTCTTTCTTTTTCTTTCCTTGCTTTTTTTTTTTTTTTTTTTTTGCTTAGAGTCTTGCTCTGTCATCCAGACTGTAGTGTAGTGGCATGATCATGGCTCACTGCAGCCTCGAACTCCTGGGCTCAAACGATCCTCCTGCCTCAGCCTTCCAAGTAGTTGGGACTAGAGGTGCATGCCACCACGCCAGGCTAATTTTTTTTACTTTTAGTATAAATGAGGTCTCACTATGTTGCCTAGGCTGGTCTCAAACTCCTGGGCTCAAGTGATCCTTTCAGCTTGGCCTTCCAAAGTGCTGGGATTGCAGGCATGCATGAGCCACTGCACTTGGCCTAGTTTGCCAATCTTTGTTGTAAACCGTTGTACTCTTAAATATAATATGGACAAGAACTATTAGATTGGTGCAGAAGTAATTGTTGTTTTACTTTTGTACCAACCTAACGTGAACTTTTGAAATGTCTGTGTTTTAGAATAGATTTCTTGGATATGCTTCTTAGTGCTAAATAGCTATTTCGTTGGTTTTTATTGATTCCTTGCTCTTAGAGCATTTGAAAAATTTGAAGCAAGTTTTAACTTTAACACATGAATTAAGGAAAACCTGACAATGTGTCTAAAAAACCTAACTTAAAAATAGACTTTTCTATCTAGTCAGATGAGAGGTCCAAAGGGGAAAAAAATGACTTCTCTTTTGAAACAGAATAAGAGGCCGGGCGCGGTGGCTCAAGCCTGTAATCCCAGCACTTTGGGAGGCAGAGACCGGCGGATCACGAGGTCAGGAGATCGAGACCATCCTGGCTAACAC
>NW_012119166.1:227434-233860 GCF_000951035.1 Colobus angolensis palliatus | reverse complement strand
GAGCTTGCAGTGAGCTGAGATCCGGCCACAGCACTCCAACCTGGGTGACAGAGCGAGAGTCCGTCTCAAAAAAGAAAAAGAAACAGAATAAGAAGGAAGAATGGAAAAGGAAAGCTTGTTAGACATCATCATAATAATATATCTTTATAAAGTCATAAAAACAAATCATTAAACAACAATTTTTGTTAGTCTGATGTAAGTCTTCATTTTATATATAAAGGTATTCTGGATATTATAGAAGTGACATTTTGATTGATTAAAATATGTTAGGCAATTCTGAACATCATATTAATGAACTTAAGAATGAATGGGTCGGGTGTGGTGGCTCATGCCTGTAATCCCAGCACTTTGGGAGGTGGAGGCGGGCAGATCACGAGGTCAAGAGATCGAGACCGTTCTGGCCAACATGGTGAAACCCTGTCTCTACCAAAAATACAAAAAAAAAAAAAATTAACCGAGTGTGGTGGTGTGCTTCTGTAGTCCCAGCTACTTGGGAGGCTGAGGCAGGAGAATCGCTTGAGCCCAGGAGGCAGAGGTTGCAGTGAGCTGAGATCGCATCATTGCCCAGCCTGGCGACAGAGCGAGCTCTGTCTCGGAAAAAAAAAAAAAAGAATGAATGTAGACTTCAAGCTGAAGATGGTGGATTGAAGAAACACATCTAGTTCTAAACTCCTTTGGGGAAATCTAAGAAAGAAACTGATTTTTATTACACAATTACCTAAAAGTCAGGAATTTGTGTATCAGTTATGTCTGGAAGTAGATGTGGAATTGAGGCTAAAAATGAGAAGATTGTTTGCAAGTCTTTTTATGAATAGCCCACTAGGACTGTTTACCCTCTTATCCCCAACTTTATCCTTTGAAAAAGATAAATAATACAGTCTTTGGTCTCAGGAACACCAGGTGTCTGTTGACGGCCAGGATACCATGTTAAGATCAGGAAGCCTAGGTGAAAATAGGACATAGTAAATACTGAGTTCTTGAGTTTGGCTTATTAGCGTCCAGATAAAAAAAGATGGAACGTATCTTCTCTAGAGAATCTGAAGGACCCAAGAGAAAAGGCCCCAAATAAAGATACGCTCATTAGAGATTCACAGAGAAGTGGCCTAATTGGATCATCGTAATCTGATGACTACAGTCAAGCTCCACATATGTGTAAATGTTTCTAATCAGCTTCTTCTCTAATCAAGTCACTCTCCTATATATGAGCATATTGCCAAGAATTACCCAGATATCTGGAAGAAAGCATAATTATAGTATGAAAGGCTAAGACCAAATCAACAGGAGAGAAAAAATAACTTGGAAAACAACAAGTTTTTGCAGGGAAAAGAAAAACTATAAACTATTGTTAATATCTTTAGCAAAAGCAGTGATTGTAATTGTAAAACGAACAAGATGATATTTAAAAGGAAATCGCAGAGGTCAAAAAGCCAGTTGGAATATGAGCTTTAAAATATTCCAAAAAAAATCCCAAAACATAGATGATACACAGAAATGAACAACTTTAATAAAAGGTAATTGAAGAAAGGTTCCAGAAAGTATAGCAATTGAAAAGAGATGGAAAAAACAGAATGGAAACCGTAAATTTAGAGGACCAGTGTGAGGTCTGACATCTGCAAATAATTGAAGTTTCAGATAAGGAACATGGAAGATGGAGGAGAAGGAAGTCATCAATGACTTTAACAATGACAATTATTTATTCAAGAAAATTTTCCCAACCTGAAGGACATTGAGTTTCTTTGTTAAAAGGGCCTACAAATTCCCAGTCTAACGGATGGTTAAAAAGATAAATTATGCCAGAGTTTGTCATTATATCTCATATCTCTTCGGTTAAAGAAAATTCCTCAGGTTTTCAGAAAAAAGAAAAACAAAATGATGTTGGAACTAATACAATGGAATATTGTGCAGCAAAGAACAAACTACTGATATATGAATAGTATCAATGAATGTCAAAAACATATTGAGCAAAATAAGCTAGACACAAAAGAGTACATACTATATATGATGCCATTTATATGAAGTTTAGCAACAGACAGAATGATTCTATGGTAATAGAAATCAGAACACTGGTTGCTTGTAGGTGTAGAGAGGGATTGGCTGGAAAGAAGCATGAGGGATTTCTGGAGGAAATTTGTTATATGTTGATTGTGACATGGGTTACATATTTGTATATGTTTGTCAGAACTCCTCCAGTTGAACACATAGAGAATCTGTGTATTTCACTCTATGTAAATTTATCATTGATTTTAAAAATAACTATAAAAAAGGTATTGGGTTTTCTCAACAGTGGCACCAGTAGTCAGAAGACAATTTACTACCTTCACAGTTCTAAGCAGAAACCTACAAGTCTATACTCAGTCAAACCATGAATCAATGTGAAGGTAGACTAAATATATTTTCTGACATTCAGGGTCTCAAAAAATTTGCTACCAATACTCCCTTTCTCAGGAAGCCCCTATAAGTTACCTGCTACCAAATAAAGAAGTAAACCAAGAAAGGATCTTTGAATTCAAGACAAAGGTGGGTCCACGCGACTTTAGAGATGAGAGTCTCCAGCATGATGCTGATGAAAGAGCACAAGATGATAATTGTGCAGTAGGCCTAAAGAGCAACCATTTCATACTGGAGCAGGTTGGAAGACTTGGAGAGATTTCTTCCACAAGATAAAAATGATAAAATACCTTATATGTATAAACATCCTGAAAAATTTATACAACTAGGAAAGACTTTGGGTTGAGTTAGAAATGAGAACTAAGCAAGTAAAAAGAGAATCACTTCAGGGAAAACAATGTAAAGGAAAAGTGAAATCACTTACCATAGGCATAATAATGTAATCATTGAAAATTGATGTTACTGAAGTTATGATTGAACTATAGTGAGAAGATGAGGGATGGGCAGGGTGTTTACTGGGACAAGAGATGCAAAACAGTGTAACCCTTATTTTCCATGGGGGAAAGTGAATCAGTAATACCTAAAACCCTGAAGTAGCATCTTGTACAGATGTTACTTAGAGATTTGTTTTTGTAAAAGCAAAAAGGAACAACTGGAAAAAAAAGGTCACAAAAAAAGTAGTTGCATTTGGAGAATGGGAAATGTGCATGGGGCAAAGGGCGTCTGTTTAACAAGTTTTATAAAAATGATTTGATTGTAAATTATATGGATTTAACTTTGATTAGAATGTCGAAACAAAATAAAAATAGAATCAGGGGATCCTGAAAAAGTAACTTGGAAGAATACATACCAAGATGTTATTTGTGATTTTTGCTGACTCATGAGATTACGAGTGATTTTTATTTTCTTTTTCAAATTTTCTGTGAACTTGGATTACATTTGTAAACGAGAGGGGAAAGATAGAAATAAATGTTATTTCCTGTATAAGAAGATGAAGATGAATATGTTAATGTATTCATAAAGTCACCATTGATGTTCAGAAGGGGACTATCTCTCAGAATTAATTTCGTCTAGCAGGGAAAATTCATTTTGATTGAGACAGTGAGGAGATAGAAATGTATGAGGCTCTTAGAGAAATGATATATCTGTTAGAGCGCCTGTGTATAGAAATATATATTGTCTTCATTTAATCTTCATTTCGGTAACTCCTTTGTATAACTTAAAAAACTTTTTAGTTCAATAGCATAGTAACATTTAATGTATATTGTAGTATTATATATAATACCGTCATTTAAAGAAATACTTGAAAGCTTTAAAAAATTTAAATTTACTGCATCTACTGCCTTTGTATTAAACTTTCCCTTTTTCTTTTAACAGAAAAACAGGAAAAGGAAATTGACATCTATGCTAACCTGTCTGATGAAAAGGCTTTCGTGTTTTCAGTCGCCTTGGCAGAAATAAATAGAAAAATTATCAATCAAAGACTTATTCTCTGATACTTGGTCTGCCAAACCTGCCAAAACTTCTGTCAGGATTACATCAGCAAATTCTCAAACAGTTACGGACTCTCAGGAGCATTCTGACTGTATCAGTAAGGGCCATTGATTGTTTCTCTCCTGTCGTTTAGCCTGTGCCACACTTTTGGAGCAAAGCTGTGTAGGCTTGGACTGTTCTGGGATTTCCTTGTTTACCAAGGAGTATTGTCAGTGTTTTGTGTTTGGGATATAAGTAAGTGTATTTGCCAAAAAAAAAAAAAAAAAAAATTACTGGATGGATGTAAAGGATAAAAAGTGATGGGGTGTGGGGTAGGTATGAAAACTAGGGTAATAAGATGCTTGATTGTTTTCAGGTTTGACACCAGAGATGCAATATTTTAAATACTGTCAGAAAGAGTGATTTTTAAAAATATATATTTCAGATTTTCAGTGCTAACAGATTGCATCTATACAGTTCATTTACTTTTAGTAAATTGGCAATTGATATTTTATTGAATGGGGAATTAAGAATATAAACTGTACATTTTGTCTTAAATTGATTTTCTTGGCCTTTATTTTTATTACTTAAGGTATGAGTTATATTTTAGGAGATACTTTCTAGACAGTTTGAAGTTTGGGTGCTATATGAAGAAAAACATTTAATGATATACTCAGATATAAACACCTTGTTTTCTTGAATGTAATTTATTTATTAGTTAAAAAAAAAAAAAAAACTTCTGCTCTCAAGATGGTGCCTGTTAACCTAAACATGAAATATATTTATTACATGCAAAATATTTCTTAGATAGCCACTTTTAAGCAGTAATGTTTTATCTGAATGGATATTCGTTTATACATCCTGATAATTATTTAAATTGTTCCTTTCACTCTGGAAGAAAAAATAAACCTTAATATTGAAACTAAGTAGATTAAATAGTGTGATAAAAGTTTTTTGTTCTGGTGAAGTTTGTGAAACATATTTAAATTCTTAATTTTTCTAGTGTTAAGTCATAATCATTTATAGTTGATTTATACTAAATGCTTTTGCATTTTGGCATATCAATTTAATGATTAACATATTCAAACTTGGCAGTCACTCCCCTTATTTTCAGTCCCTCTTCCCCCAATCTGTTTGGAAATCTTTTTAAAGCCTTCTTACAGAAGATAGTCATCAGTTAGATTTAGCCCCCTTTTAAGAGAATCTCCTTTCAATTTTAGTAGTAACATTATCAACTTCATCCTTCATCCTGCATCTCCCATCACCCCCTCAAAGAAAAAAGGAACATTTTTTCCTACTTTATTTAAATGGTAACCAGCAGAGGGAGCTTAAGAGGTACTCTAGATAGGATATAGAATTTTCCTAAGGATTCCTTTTCCTTTAATTCTGTATCTATCTGCGGGTACTACTGCAACTATTTTGTATGCATTTTATTTATTTATTTAGGAGACAGAGTCTTGCTCTGTCGCCCAGGCTGGAGTGCAGTGACACTATCTCAGCTCATGCAACCTCTGCCTCCTGGGTTCAAGTGATTCTCATGCCTCAGTGTCCTGAGTAACTGTGACTAGAAGCAAGCGCCACCAGGCCTGGCCAATTTTTTTTTTTTTTTTGTATTTTTAGTACAGATGGGGTCTCACCATGTTGGCCAGGCTGTCTCAAACTACTGGCCTTAAGTGATCCGCCTGCCTTGGCCTCCCAAAGTGCTGGGATTACAGGCATGAGCCGCTGCACCCAGCCTTGTATGCATTTTAGAGTCTTAACTAGTAGTTTCCTCAATAATGTAATGCGATTTTATCTTTGAAACATACTGTAAGGAAACTTTTGATTTTAAGCAAAAAAACTTAAAAATGACTAATATCTAAAAACGCTTGTATACATATATATGTCCTCAGGAAAAGCAAGAACAGCTTGTGGAATAAGCATCTCTCTAAGGAATTATCGATGTCAGAGTCTATCCATGTAAAGCTGAAGACCATTAGAGGGAAATCATGTTAAAATATTCATTGGATATGGTAAAGGAGGTACTGAGGTACTGGTGACTGGGCTGGAGCTTGCCGTGTAGAAAAGTAATTACTTCAGATCTCATAATGTTAAATTATTGGCTTATTTAAAAATTTCCTTGGCAGCTAGGCAAATTAGGTTTCCTCTGTGACATAACCTATTTAACCAATTTTTCAAAAAATTGTATGCTCTGAGATACATTTATGAGCTTTCTTGTTATAAAGCTAAAAAATTTAATTTGTCTAGGCATGTCGTAATAGTTTCAGAAAATATTACTTTGTCACTGGTGTCAGAGAGACCTCTGTCATCAGCAAATGTCCTAAGAATATAATTATAGTTCTTGACTTAATCCAATTTGTTCTGCTCTGATATCTATAAATGATATGATTATTCAAAATACCGTGAAATGATTCCACAATTAGATTAGGTCTGTTGAAGATAATTTATTCTTAAATATAAGATTAAATAGGCTGGGTGCGGTGGCTCAAGCCTGTAATCCCAGCACTGTGGGAGGCCGAGACGGGCGGATCACGAGGTCAGGAGATCGAGACCATCCTGGCTAAC
>NW_012119166.1:209029-225829 GCF_000951035.1 Colobus angolensis palliatus | reverse complement strand
AGGATGGTCTCGATCTCCTGACCTCGTGATCCGCCCGTCTCGGCCTCCCAAAGTGCTGGGATTACAGGCTTGAGCCACCGCGCCCGGCCTAGGGAACTATTTTTTAAAATTATTCTTTTGTGCCGCCTTAACCCAGTTATTATAGTTGGAATATTAGTAGTACTTACTGCTCAAAGATCACAACTATACTAATAAATATCCTAACATACAAAGCAGACTCTCCAGGATTAAAAGTGTGAGACATATAATAAGAGTCTGGAATAGAATAATTCTTTTTACGCCAGTCAAATATTTTCCTTTTGCATTATTAAGGAATCTGTTTTGTTCTTTTATTGATAATTTCTTTATTTTTTTCTTTGCCTTATTGCACTGGTTGGGACTTTTTGCCTTGATCCAATTGTAGGGGGGAAACATTTAGTCATTAAGCATTAAATAACTTTGTTGTTGTTGTTGTTGGCTTAAAAAAATACCCTTGATTAGATTGAGGGTAGTCTCTTTTATTTCTGCTTGTTGGAAGTTTTTGTCAGGAACAGATATTGAATTTTGTCAGATGCTTTTTCTGCATAATTGATAGGACCTTTTTTCTCCCTTTTAGAATGTCAATATGGTGAAACATACTGATAGATTTTTTCTTTCTTTCTTTTTTTTTTGGCACGGAGTCTAATTCTGTCACCCAGGCTGGAGTGCAATGGTGTGATCTGCCTCTTGGGTTCAAGCTTCCCTCACCAGCCTCCCAAGTACCTGGGATTACAGGTGCGCACCACCATGCCCGGCTGATTTTTGAATTTTTAGTAGAGACAGGTTTTTACCATGTTGGCCAGGCTGGTCTTCAACTCCTCACTCAGCCTCCCAAAGTGTTGGGATTACAGGCATAAGCTGCCACACTTGGCCTGATTTTTTTGGTGTTATTGAAGCCAGCTTTGCATTTCCAAGATAACCCTCGGTTGGGTTGTGTTATTTTTACATATTGATGGATTCAGTTTGCTAGTATTTTGTTGAGAATTTTTGTAGTTTTGTTCATGAGGGATATTGGACTATAGTGGTTTTTAAAAAATTGTCTTTGGTTTTAAAATCAGGTGATACTGATTTCATAGAGAGAGTTGGGAAGTATTTCATTCCGTTCTATTTTCCAGGAGAGATTGTGTAGAATTGTGTTATTATTTAAATGTCTGGTAGAATTTGCTAGAGAGTTCTATTTTAGAAGGCTATTACTATGAATTAAAATTTAAAAACAGTTATTGAGTAATTTCAATGTTCTATGTGAGTGAGTTTTGGTACTTTGTGATTTTCAAGGAGTTGGTCTGAGTTGTTGAATTTATCTGTGTAGAAGGGTTTGTAGTATTTTTTTTAATCCATTTCATGTCTTTGGTGTCAGTGATATTCCCTCTATCATTCCTGCTACTGGTAATTTGTGTTTTCTCTCTCTGTTTCTTTGTTAGTCTTACTAGAGGTTTATTAATTATATTTATCTTTTTTTTTTTTTTGAGGCGGAGTCTTACTGTGTCGCCCAGGCTGGAGGGCAGTGGTGCAATCTTGGCTCAATGCAGCCTTGCAACCTCTGCCTCCCGGGTTCAAGTGATTCTCCTGCCTCAGCCTCCTGAGTACCTGGAATTATAGGCGCACACCACTATGCCCAGTTTATTTTTGTATTTTTAGTAGAGATGGGGTTTCACCATGTTGGCCAGGCTGGTCTCGAACTCCTGAGCTCAGGTGATCCTCCTGCCTTGGCCTCCCAAAGTGCTGGGATAACAGGCATGAGCCACTGTGCCTGGTTGCATTTCTCTTTTGTAAGAACCTGCTCTGGTTTATTGATATTTTGCTGTTTCTCTGTTTTAAGTTTCATTAATTTCTGATCTTTACTATTTTCTCCTTTCTTTGCTTTGGGTTTATTTGCCCCCTTTTCTAGCTTATTGTGGCGGAAGCTCAGATCATTGATTTTATGATTTATTTATTTATTTATTTAATTCAGCACTGATCAGAAGGCTTTTTGTGCTTTTCTAACAAAAGCGTTTAATGCTATAAATTTCCCATTTGCTTTATCTCACAAATTTTATTGTGTTGTTTTGTGTTCAATTCAGAATATTTTCTGATTTTTCTTGATATTACTATAATTTTCAAATATTTAGAGTTGTTTTTCAGTTATCTTTCTGTTACTGATTTTAACTTATTTTTTTATTTTATTTTATTTTATTTTATTTTTTTTTTTTTTGAGGCGGAGTCTGGCTCTGTCGCCCGGACTGGAGTGCAGTGGCCGGATCTCAGCTCACTGCAAGCTCCGCCTCCCGGGTTTACGCCATTCTCCTGCCTCAGCCTCCGGAGTAGCTGGGACTACAGGCGCCCGCCACCTCGCCCGGCTAGTTTTTTTGTATTTTTAGTAGAGACGGGGTTTCACCATGTTAGCCAGGATGGTCTCGATCTCCTGACCTTGTGATCCGCCCGTCTCGGCCTCCCAAAGTGCTGGGATTACAGGCTTGAGCCACTGCGCCCGGCCAACTTATTTTTTTTAAACTATAGTTCTTTGAATAGTTTTGCAGTATTTGCTCTAGGGATTACTATAAACATACTTTTTACAGTCCACTTAGAAGTCAATATTTTACCAGTTCAAGTGGAATGTAGAAATCTTACCACTGTTTACATTCCTTTACCCTCTCCCCTTTATGTTATAATTTTCTTATAAATCATAAGACTTGGCTGGGCACTATGGCTCACACCTGTAATCCCAGGACTGGGAGGCTGAGGCGAGCAGATTGCTTGAGTCCAGAAGTTCGAGACCAGCCTGGACAACATGGTGAAACCCGTCTCTACAAAAAATACACAAAATTAGCTAGGCATGGTGGCATGTTCCTGTAGTCCCAGCTACTCAGGAGGCTGAAGTGGGAGGATTACTTGTGCCCAGGAGGCAGAGGTTGCAGTGAGCCAAGATCACTCCACTCCACTCCACTCCAGCCTGGGCGACAGAGCTAGACGCTGGGTCTCAAAAAATAAAAATAAAAAATAAGACTCATCAGACAATGTCTTTTTTCCTTACAACTATCATAGATATTTTTAGGAACCCAACAGGAAAACAGTTGATCACATTTACCACAATATTTATCATTTGTATTTATCTTCTTTAATTACTGATGTTCCAAGTTTACATCGGCATCAGTCCTTTTCATCTGGAAAATTTCTTTTAGTGCAAGTCTATTGACATTTAATTCTCTTAATTTTTCTTCATCTGAGAATGTGTTTATTTTGCCTTAATTCGTGAAAGATATTTTTGCTGGATATAAAATACTGTGTTGACAGTTCTGTTCTTTCAGCCTCCGTGGTTTCTGATGAGAAATGTGCAGCCATTAAAGTAATAATTCTCCTATATGAAACCTATTATTTTTCTCAGAGTATTTTCAGGAATCTTTGTCTTTGGTTTTTATTGGTTTGATTATGATATGCCTGGGTGTTTGAATTTATTTTCTTTGGGATTTGTTGAGCTTAAATGTAAGTTTATGCCTTTCATCAAATATGTAAAGTTTTAAGCCATTCAGATATTTTCTGCTCTACTTTCTCCCTCTTAGACTCCAGTGATGCAAGTGTTAGACTCTTTGGTATTATCTCACTGATCTCAGAACCTCTGTTCATTTGTTTTATTTTAATAAATTATTTCAGTTGACAAAATCGTATATTGTATACAACATGATGTTTAAATATGTATGTTCACATTGTAGGATGTTTAAAGTAAAGATAATGAACATATGCATTATCATGTATACTTACCATTTTTTGTGGCTAGAACAATTCTCTTGGCAATTTTCAAGTATCCAATATGTTATTAACTATTGTCGATATGCTGTATAATTTTTCTGTTGAACTTATGCTTCCTAACTGAAAGTTTGTTTCATTTGACCAGCATCTTCCTAGCTCCCTTTCCTCACCACTGATAACCACCATTCTACTCTCTGTTTCTGTCAGTTTGACTTTTTTAGATTCCACATGTGAGATTATACAATACTTATTTTTTTGCGCCTGGCTTATTTCACTTAATATTCACCAGTTTCATCCATATTGTCATAAATGGCAGGATTTCCTTTTTAACGGCTGAAGAGTATTCTACTGTGTGTATATACTACATTTTCTTTATCCATTCATCTGTTGAACACTTACATTGATTTTGTATCTTGACTATTGTGAATAATGCTACAATGAAAATGGGAGTGCAGATATCTCTTTAACGTACTGACTTCATTTCCTTGGATATATACCCAAAAAATGGGATAGCTGGATCATAAGGTAGTTCTATTTTTAGTTTTTTGATGAACCTCCATACCATTTTCCATAATGGCTGTACTAGTTTACATTCCCACCAACAGTGTACAGGAGTTTCTGTTTCTCCACATCCTGACCAACACTTGTTATTTTTTGTCTTTTTAATAATAGCCATTCTGACAGGTGGGAGCTGATATTATTGTTTTGATTTATGTTTCCCTGATGATTACTGATGCTGAGCACTTGTTCATATATGTGTACACCATTCGTATGTCTTCTTTTTAAGAAATGTCTATTCAGATGCTTTGCCTATTTTTAAATTGGGTTATTTTCTTGCTATTGAGTTGTTTGAATTACTTATGTATTTTGGATATTAACCCCTTAGATGTATGTGCTCCTATTTGCAAATATGTCCTCCCATTCAACAGATTATCTCTTCACTCTTGATTGTTTCCTTTGCTGTGTAGAAGTTAGTTTGATGTAGTCTTACTTGTTTGTTTCTGCTTTTGTTGCCTGTGCTTTTGGTGTAATATTCAAAAAATTATAGCCAAGGCCAATATCAAGGAGTTTTTCTAGCTTGTTACCTGTTTTCTTCTAGTAATTTTATGATTTCTGGTCTTAGGTTTAGGTTTTTAATCCATTTTGAGTTGATTTTTTATACATGGTGTAAGGTAAGGGTCTAGTGTAGTAGCTCTTTTGCATATGGATAGCCTGTTTTCCCAACACCATTTGTTAATGATACTATCCTTTTTCCATTGTGTCTTCTTGGTGGCCTTGTAGAAAATTATTTGAACATACATGATTGGGTTTGTTTCTGGAACTGCTGTTCTTTTCCATTGGTATATGTGTCTGTTTTTATGCTAGTACCATACTGTTTTGATTAGCTTTGTAATATAATTTGAAATCATGAATTGTGATGCCTCCAACTTTGTTTTCCTTTCTCAAGATTGTTTTTGCTGTTTGGGGTCTTTTGTGTTTTTAAGTTTTTTTTTCTTTTTTTTTTTCTGTGAAGAATGTCATTGGAATTTTGATAGGGGTTGTGTTGAATCTGTATCATTTTGGTTAGTATGGACATTTAAGTAGTATTCTTCAAATCTATGAACATGGGATATCTTTCCCTTTTTTGTGTCTTCGGTTTCCTTCATCAATGTTTTATAGTTTTCAGGGTACAGATCTTTATTATTATTTATTAAAATTTATTACATTTATTAAAATTATTTCTGGGCTAGGCGCAGTGGCTCACGCCTGTAATCTCAGCACTATGGGAGTCCGAGTTGGGTGAATCACGAGGTCAGGAGTTCAAGACCAGCCTGGCCAAGATGGTGAAACCCCATCTCTACTAAAAATACAAAAATTATTGGGTGTGGTGGTGGGTACCTGTAATCCCAGCTACTTGGGAGGCTGAGGCAGAGAATTGCTTGAACCTGGCAGGCAGAGGGTGCAGTGAGCTGAGATCGCGCCACTGTACTCCAGCCTGGGCAACAGAGCGAAACTCTGTTTTTTGTTTTGTTTTGTTTTATTTTGTTTTGTTTTTAAAACCAAACTACTTTATTCTTTTGATGCTACTGTAAATGTGATTTTTTTCTTGATTTTTTTTGGATAGACTGTTATTGGTGTAAAGAAATGCAACTGATACTTGTATGTTGATTTTGTATCTTACAACTTATTAATTCATTTATTCTAACATTTTTTCTGTGAAGTTGTTAGGTTATTTATATTTAGGATCGTGTCATCTACAAATGGATAACTGTACTTCTTTTTTTCTGATATGATGCCTTCTTGCCTAATTGCTCTTGCTAGTATTGAGAATGTGGACTTTTCATCAATTGCCTTTATTACATTGAGAAATTTGTCTTCTATACTTATTTTGTTGAGAGTTCTTTTATCATAAAAGGATGTTATGTTACTGTGATGTCTGACTTTAGTATTAGGGTGATGCTGCCCTCAGAAAATGAGTTTGGAACTTCTACTTTTTGGCAGAGTTTAAGAGGGATTCGTATAAATTCTTTTTTTTTTTTTTTTTGAGACAGAGTTTTGCTCTTGTCACCCAGGCTGGAATACAATGGCGCAATCTTGGCTCATGCAACCTCCGCCTTCCAGGTTCGAGCGATTCTCCTGCCTTGGCCTCCTGAGTAGCTGTAATTACAAGCGTCTGCCACCATGCCTGGCTAATTTTTGTATTTTTAGAAGAGATGGAGTTTCACCATGTTGGCCAGGCTGGTCTTAAACTGCTGACCTCAGGTGATCTGCCTGCCTCAACCTCCCAAAGTGCTAGGATTACAGGCTGAGCCCCTGCACCTGGTCAGCATTAATTCTTAGCCATCTGGTCCTGGGCTTTTTTTTTTTTTTTTTTTTGAGGTGGAGTCTGGCTCTGTCGCCCGGACTGGAGTGCAGTGGCCGGATCTCAGCTCACTGCAAGCTCCGCCTCCTGGGTTTACGCCATTCTCCTGCCTCAGCCTCCCGAGGAGCTGGGACTACAGGCGCCCGCCACCTCGCCCGGCTAGTTTTTGTATTTTTTTTAGTAGAGACGGGATTTCACTGTGTTAGCCAGGATGGTCTCGATCTCCTGACCTCGTGATCCTCCCGTCTCGGCCTCCCAAAGTGCTGGGATTACAGGCTTGAGCCACCGCGCCCGGCCTGGTCCTGGGCTTTTCTTTGATGAAAAGTATTTTATTACAACTTTAATGTTTTTATTTGTGATTGGTATGTTCAGGTTTTCTGGTCTTGATTCAATCTTTGTAGGTTCTATGTTTCTAGAAATACCCATTTTCTTTAGGTTATCCAATTTGTTGGCATATAATTGTTCATAATAGTCCCTTATGGTCCTTTTTATTTCTGTGACATCAGTTGTAATGTCCCCTCTTTCATTTCTGATTTTTAGTCTTCTTTTTTTTCTTAGTGTAGCTACGGGTTTGTCAACTTTTATATTTTTTGAAAAACCAACCTGATTTTGTTGATTTTCTGCAGTTTTTCTGTTCTCTCTTTGATTTATTTCTGTCCTGATCTTTAGTATTTCCTTCTTTCTGTTAACTTTGGGTTTAGTTTGTTCTTTTTCTTTGAGGGGTAAAGTTAGGTTATTTGGGATCTTTCTTCCTTTATAATGTAGGCATTTATCACTATAAAATTCCCCAAGTGCTTTTATTACATCCCATAAGCTTTGATAGGTAGTATTTTTGTTTTCATTTGTGTGTATGTATGTATGTATACATGTATGTGTATGTATGTATACACACAGGATCTTGCTGTTTTGCCCAGGCAGAACTCAAACTAACAATCCTCCCATCTGAGCCTCCCAAGTGGCTGAGACTACAGGTATGTACCACCATTTCCAGCTTGAGATATTTTTAAATTTTCTTTTTTAAAAAATTCGCATATAAAGTTTATTTCCATATAGAAAAATTTATAAGCTAAATACAAAGATTAAACTAAAATAGTGTTTGAAAAGCCCACTATACTTCAGTGCTAACAAACTAAATGAAAATAAGGCTATTTTGCATTTTAAATCATAAAATCTAAAATATATCTTAAAATAATTAGATCCCCAGTGGTTGCTCTTTTTTTATTTTCTTTCAACTTATATTTCCTGCTACAACTTCTTCTTACCTGAGTGTTTGCTCTTCTTCCATCACAACTGTATTGAAGAACATACTGGTTTGGGTTGACTGGCCTACCTTGGTCATCTCTTATTAATCTAAAAACACAAATGTCATGCAGTTTCTGTTTCATTATGTTAATAGCTTTATTACATTGGGCTTGCTCTCAAGAGTTTCCTTCTTTGCTTGCAATTTACATACATCATCCTCTAGATTCAAAATTGTCTAATTTGCATTTATAACAGTTCTGAGCAGCAACTTTATTTTTCCTTCTTCATCTGATATCACAGATGAGCAAGACTTGTAGGTCTGTCAGATAATACCTACTTAATATGCTATTGAAAGAATCAACAGGTGGGCTGGGTGCAGTGGCTCACGCCTGTAATCCCAGCACTTTGGGAGGCCGAGCTGAGCAGATCACCTGAGGTCAGGAGTTCGAGACCAGCCTGGACAACATGGTGAAAACCCGTCTCTACTAAAAATACAAAAACTAGCCAGGCGTGGTGGCGGATTCCTGGAATCTCAGCTACTTGGGAGGCTGAGGCAGAATTGCTTGAACCCAGGAGGTGAAGGTTGCAGTGAGACGACATCACACCACTGCACTCCAGCCTGGGCAACAGAGCAAGACTCGGTCTCAAAAAACAAAAAACAGGCGTGTGGACAATTTCATCTACAGAAAAAGGGATATGCAAAGTTTTAGCATGCCATTCATCACAGTTCAAGTTTCTGTCTGTGTCATTGAGGTACCTACTCATTTTCTGTGACTTTCCAGGCCTGAAAAAGATTCAGAAGTAGATTCTGGTACACTTGGCTGTAAGTAGTGAGTGTGGTTATGAAATATGTCTTGAAATGCAAGATCCCCATGGAAACTATAATCACTACTGTGATCCATGTGACAAAGCATACTGGGTTCTGGGTAGCAGCCTCCTACAGCACCTTCTAAGTCATGATGGGAATGAGACTATACTAAAACCTATAGCATCTTCACAGAGTGAGAAGAATTAGACTTGGTGATAAGGTGCTATTGTGACAAGTCTAAAGAAAGGCCAGAATCAAAATCTGGTTTGTCAAAAAGCCGAGAAACATCCCTTGGATCAAAGTCATTGTCTGTGGCTAATGACATTAAGTTTTTCAAATATATTTACGGGAAGGTAATACAGTAGGTCTTGGCTTTTTAGATTCCTCATCTGATTGTCAACATGTGGAAGAGAACCTGTCAAATTACTTCTAGGAAGGGTTTGCCCAGGATTGGTGGTATGAGAAGGTAACTGTAGAAATGGTTCTTGTGCCTGTGAAGTCCTTCCTACTGGATCTCTTCTAAATGTATTGTTGGGACACAGCAACATGGCCTCATGAATATTGACATCATGAGTTATAGCCTGGCTAAAGTTTCCATTATAATGTGCTGAAGAAATTCATGCTATCATTGATACTGCCTGGAAGAGGAGGGGTATCTCCCGATGAGATCCCTCCAGTGAATTTTCAGGCTGTGATGAAAACAACAGTCTTCCAGAGAGAAAGTATCTGTCCCATTCAGATGGCTCATTTCTAGGTTCAATGGTTTTTTCTGCCTCCCAGTCATGTTTATCTGCTGTTTGTTTTCATCTTCATTGTTCTGCTTTGTAATGAGTTCTTCTGGGTTGACGCATTTTCCTCCTGCTGGGAACTGGGAGACCCAGCTTCATGCTCTTTTCTTAGTGCCTCATTTTCCTTGTTCTTCCCCGCGGGCCCAGGGGCTACGCCGAGCTGCTTGGGGATCCCCACTGCCCCGCTCCTGCGCAGCCTGGCTGGCGCCAACTCCTCTGGTCAACGTGGCGGTGGCGCCGAGCAGCCCGTGGGCCATGTCTGCATCCCTAGCTGCCACGCTGTGCACCAGCCACAAATCCACTTGGGTACGGGGGATGCAGGGGACCCCGAGCGCGCGCACCTCCCGGAGCAGCTGGCCCTTGGTGTGCAGCTGGCCCGCGTACCCTCACCCTCTCCCGGCGGGGAAGAGGCTGAGCGGCGGGGAAGAGGCAGAGCTGGCGGGGCCTTTGCGGAGCAGCAGCTCATCGCAGTAGCATGGTGGGCGGAGCTGGGTGGGCGGCGGCATGCAGAGGTTGAGGTCCATTATTCCCTTTTTAGTCCAGTGGCTATTTAAGAGTATGTTTATATTTAGTTTTCACATATTTGTGAATGTTCCTTTTATTTTTTAATTTTTTTTTTGCTGTTACTGATTTCTAATTTCACTCCATGTAGTTGGAAAAGATACGTGATCTGATTTTGACCTTAAATTTAAGACATGTTGTGGCCTAACGTGATCTATCTGGGAGAATGTTTTATGTGTGCTTAGGAATGTGTAGGCCAGGCTTGGTGGCTCACACCTGTAGTCCCAGCACTGTGAGGCTGAAGGGGCAGGATTGCTTGAGGCCAGTTCAAGATTACACTGAGCTCTGATCATACCACTGTAGTCCAACCTGGGTGACAGAGTGAAACCCTGTATCTAAAAAAAAAAAAAAGAAGAAGAATGTCTATTCTGTTGAATGAAAAGTTCTATTTTATGTCTGTTAGGTCCATTTGTTATAATGTTCAAGTTCACTCCTTACTGATTTTCTGTCTGGACGTCCTGTCTGTTACTGAAAGTGGAGTATTGAAGTCTCCTACTACTGTTGCTGTCAATTTGTACTTTTAGATCTGTCAATATTTGCTTTGTTAAGTGCTTTTATGTTTGGTACATATATAGTTTTAATTGTTATATCTTGTTGACCCATTTTTTGTTAAATTACCTTCTTTGTGTCTAGTGACAGTTTTTGACTTAAAGTCTGCCTTGTTGGATATGAGTATAGCTACTTCTACCTTTTTTGGGTTAACATTTGCATGCAATATGTTTTTTCATCCCTTCACTTTCAGCCTTTGTGTGTCCTTGAATCTAAATGAGTTTCTTGTAGACAACATATAAATATTAAATCTGTTCAGGCACTCTACATCTTTCTATTGTGGAGTTTATTCCATTTACTTTTTTTTGTTTTTTAAAAATATTTTGGCCGGGCGCGGTGGTTGAAGCCTGTAATCCCAGCACTTTGAGAGGCCGAAACGGGCGGATCACGAGGTTAGGAGATCGAAACCATCCTGGCTAACACGGTGAAACCCCGTCTCTACTAAAAATACAAAAAAATTAGCCGGGTGAGGTGGCGGGCGTCTGTAGTCCCAGCTACTCGGGAGGCTGAGGCAGGAGAATGGCGTGAACCCGGGAGGTGGAGCTTGCAGTGAGCTGAGATCCGGCCACTGCACTCCAGCCTGGGGGCAGAGCGAGACTCTGTCTCAAAAAAAAAAAAAAAATTTTATTTGACATATTATAATTGTATACATGAACGGGGCACAATGTAATAGTTTGATGTATTATATAATGTGGAATGATTAAATTAAGCTAATTAACATACCTGTCACCTCATTTTTTTGTTGTAAGACCTTTAAAATTTATTCTTAGCTATTATGAAATACATAATGCATTATCTTTGACTATAGTTACCATACTATGCATTAGATCTTACATATTTGTTACATCCTAATGGAAACTTTGTACTCTTAGATCATTTATATGATACTCTGATTCCTTGTTCTCTCCTTCTTCCAATCCCCAGCCTCTGGTAACCACCTTTCTACTCTAGTACTGTCAGTTTGACATTTTTTAGATTCCACATATAAGTGAGATCATGTGGCATTTGTCTTTCTGTGCCTGCCTTATTTGACTTAGCGTGATGTCCTCCAGGTTCATCCACAGTATCACAAATGACAAGATTTTCTTCTTTTTAAAGGCTGAATAATATTTTATTGTTGTATATACCATATTTTCTTTATCTAGTCATCTGTTGATGAATATTTAGGTTGAATTGATATCTAGCTATTGCGAACAATGTTGCAATAAACATGGGAGTGCAGATACCTCTTCAGCATGATTTTAATGTCTTTATTCCATTCAAATTTAAAGTAATTATTGATAAAGAAGGATTTACTCTTGCCGTTTTGTTAATTGTTTTATTTGTCTTGTGGTTATTTTATTCCTCTTTTTTTTTTCTTGCTGTCATTTGTCTCATTATCATTATTATTATTATTATTATTATTTTGCATTACTAGGTTTTGATTCCCTTTTTCTTTGTGGTTATCAAGGGGCTTACACAGAATATAGTTCTCACAGTCTACTTTAAGCTGATAACTTCCCTTGCATGCAAGAATGCTTTTCTCTCTTTTCTTCCCACATTATGCTACTGATGTCACAATTGTCTACTATTTATATTATGTATCCATTAACATATTTTAGTATTAGTTGTTTTTAATACTTTAAACCTTTTTTTTTTTTTTTCTGGGATGGAGTTTTACTCATTGCCCAGGCTGGAGTGTAATGTCGCAATTTCGGCTCACTGCAACCTCTGCCTCCCAGTTCAAGCAATTCTCCTTCCTCAGCCTCCCAAGAAGCTGGGACTACAGGTGCCCACCACCATGCCTAGCTAATTTTTTTGTAATTTTAGTAGGGATGGGGTTTTGCCATGTTGACTTCAGGTGATCCGCCCCCCTCAGCTTCCCAAAGTGCTGGGATTACAGGTGTGAGCCACCGAGCCTGGCCTAATACTTCGAAAGATTTTTTTTCTTTTGCTTTTTAAGAGACAGGGTCTTGCTCTGTCACCCAGGCTAGTGGCCTGATCTTGGCTTACTGCAACCTCCACCTCCCACATTCGAGTGATTCTCCTGCCTCAGCTTCCCAAGTAGCTGGGATTACAGGTATGCACTACCACACTCAGCTAATTTTTGTATTTTTTTTAGTAGAGATGGGGTTTTCCATGTTGGCCAGGCTGGTCTCAAACTCCTGACCTCAAGTGATCCGCTCACCTCAGCCTCTCAAAGTGCTGGGATTATAGGTGTGAGCCACTGTGCCTGGCTTAAACTTTTATAGTAGGATTGCAGTCCATTTACTCACCACTGTTGGAATAATAAAAGATTTTTTGCCTGTATATGTACATTTGCCAGTGAGTTTTATGCTTTGTTTTGCTTTCCTGTTGTTGTTCAACATTCTTTCAGCTTGAAGGACTCCGCATATCATTTCTTATTTCTTGTCAGACAGGTCTAGTGGTGATAAACTCCCTCAGTTTTTGTTTGTGTGAGAAAGTCTTTATAGCCCCTCTTTTTTTTTTCATGGAGTCTTGCTCTTGCTGGAGTATAGTGGTGTGATCTCAGCTCACTGCAACCTCCACCTCCCGAGTTCAAGTGATTCTCCTGCCTCAGTCTCCCAAGTAGCTGGGATTACAGGCATCTGCCACCATGCTCGGCTAATTTTTGTATTTTTAATAGAGATGGGGTTTCACCATGTTGGCTAGGCTGGTCTCGAACTCCTGACCTCAGGTGACCTGCCTGCCTCAGCCTCCCAAAGTGCTGGGATTACAGGCATGAGCCACCCCACCTGGCCCAGCCCCTTGTTTTTTAAGGATAGTTTTGATGGGCATAATATTTTTGGTTGGCAGTTTTCTTCCTTGAATACTTTGAATATACTGTTTCACTCCCTTCTGTCCTGCAAGGTTTCTGCTGAAAACTGTTAAGTCTAATATGGATTTCTTGTATGTACCAAGTTGCCTTTCTCTTGCTGCTTCAAAATTCTTTGTCTTTACCTTTTGTCAGTTTGATTATAATATGTTTCTGTGTAGATCTCTCTGAATTTTTCTTATTTGGCATCCTTTGGGCTTCCTGAATTCAGATTTCTCTTTTCTTCCCCAGTCTTGGGAAGTTTTCAGCCATGTCTTTCTCTCTCTCTCTCCCCTCCTAGTACTCCAGTAATGCATAAATTGTTCTACTTAATGGTTTACAATAAGTCTTTTAAGCTATCTTTACTCTTTTATTCTTTTTTATTTTTGCTTCTCGGATTGCATAATTGTGATTGACCTCTTTTCTAGTTCACTGATCCTGTCTTCTTGATCTAGTCTGCTGTTGAACTCTATTGAATTTTTCATTTCAGTTATTCTTCAGCTCTGTGATTTCTGCTTGATAATTTTAAATATTTCCTATCTCTGTTGAAATTTTCAGTTCAAGAATTACTCTTTTAATCTTGGTGAACGTCTATTTCACATGCCCTATCAGGTAAATCACATATCTTTATTTCACTAGGTTCTGTTTCTGGAGATTTATCTTGTTATATTTATAACATATTTCCCTGTTTCTTCATTTTTCTTGACTTTCTGTGTTGGTTTTTGCACAGTAGGTAAGATAGCCACCTCTTCTAGTCTTGTCATACTGGCCTTATCTGGGAGATGGACCTCACCAACCAGCCCTGCCAGATATTCTAACTCTAGATGCCTCTCATATCTTTTTGCTTTTCCAAATTGGTTTGTTCTTCATGGCCCTTTGGATACTAGGGTGTGCCAAGTTCTGTCAGTGCCCCAAGATATGTGAGACAGAAGTCAGTCCCTTGAGATGCAGCTTGAAAAGTCGGAGTGCTAGATTTATGTTCTAATTCCTTCTACCTCAAGGAGAAGCTGAGAGCTAGAGTTTATCTCCCACTCACTCTGTCCTAAGCCTGGAAGAGGATCTGTGACAAATGTCTGCACTTTTATGCAGTCTGCACGTTCTGAGTTTCGAAGGAATCCACTGGATGTGCACCCATTTAGCAACCAGCTTTTTTTGTCTTCTGTGTCCTAGGGAGACTCCAGAATATAGAGCCCCGTCAACTCCCAGAGCTAGGTGATTTAGGAATCAGTTCCTCATATGGGAGCTGTTAAAATTGGGGCGCTTGGTGCCTACATATACTTTTTCCAGGAAATCTTCAGACCTGGATTTATCACTCGGTTGAGCTGGGGGAGAAGGTGCAGGAAGTGCCCATTCTTCCCTTGAGCCTTTCAGAGGTTTATTATTTATCTGCTCTGTTTGCTCCAAGATACAGGCTACACAGAAGCCCGAACCTCAGGCAGTAACTGGAAAAGTGTGCAGACAGACCTGTTTCAGAGAGATACTTGGAGCTGGGCCTCTTAGCTTATTCTCTCTGGACTGGTCCTGGGTGGGCTACAGCCACTGGAAGTGCCCTTTAACTCTACAAGCTAGATGAGCTCACAAACAAACCCTTCATTCCTGAGGGAGAAGCTGGGAGTTGGGGGATTCTTCCTGTTTGTAAAGTGCTGTCCCTGTGGTGGGGTTTGTGCACAAAGGTGTCTCAGCTTTTACTGCCTGTTTTGATGTGAATATTTTCTCAGTTGCTTAGTGTGTTAGAGTCTTTCAACTAGTTTTTGGCATTCTCTCAGAGGGATTTAATTTGTGTGTAGATTTTTATTTGGTGTGTCTGTGAGAGGAGATAAAGTCAGCATTGTCCTTTTCTGCCATCTTGCTAATGTTTATTGTAATTTTCTTTTTCTTTTTCTTTTTTTTTTTTGAGACAAGGTCTTGCTGTCTCACCCAGATTGAAGTGCAGTGGCATGATCACAGCTCACTGCAGCCTCGATTTCCCAGGCTCAAGCAATTCTCTGGCCTCAGGCTTCCTGAGTAGCTGGGATTACAGGCACACACCACCACACCCAGCTAATTAAAAAAATTTTTTTGTAGAGGTGAGGTGTCACTATGTTTCCCAGGCTGGTCTCAAACTCCTGAGCTCAAGTGATCCTACTGCCTCGGCCTCCCAGAGTGTTGTGATTATAGGTGTGAGCCACTGCGCCCAGCTTAATTTTCTTTTCTTGTGATGTCTTTGTGTGTCTATATCAGGGTAATGCTGGCCTCATAGAATGAGTCAGTATGTGTTGCCTCCTGTTCTGTTTTGTGGAAGTATTTGATATTAAAATTCCTTAGGCCGAGTGCAGTGGCTCACGCCTGTAATCCCAACGCTTTGGGAAGCTGAAGCAAGGGGGTCACCTGAGGTCAGGAGTTTGAGACCAGCCTGGCCAACACGGCAAAACCCCATCTCTACTAAAAATACAAAAATTAGTCGGGCATGGTGGTGTGCACTTGTAATCCCAGCTCCTCGGGAGGCTGGGGCAGGAGAATCGCTTGAACCCAGGAGGCAGAGGTTGCAGTGAGCCAAGATCATGCCACTGCACTCCAGCTTGGGGAACAGAGCGAGACTCCGTCTCAAAAAATTAAAAGAAAAATTCTTTAAATGTTTCATAGAATTCATCAGTGAAACCATCTGATTCTGGACTTTCCTTTGTTGAAAGGTTTTTGATTACTGAGTCAATCTCTCGTTATGTGTCTGCTGAGATTTTTTATTCTTGAATCATTTAGGTAGTGTGTGTGTTTCTAGGAATTTGTCTGTTTCATCTAGGTTATTTAATTTGTTGGCATACAATTGTGCATAGTCTTTTCTTATAATCCTTTGTGTTTCTGTATGGTCAGTAGTAATGTCCTCATTTTCACGTCTGACGTTAGTCATTTGCATCTTCTTTTTTTTTAGTCTAGCTAAATATTTGTTAATTTTGTTGATCATTTCAAAGAACCAATTTATGGTTTCATCGATTCTCTCTATTGTTTTTCTATTCTCTATTATATTTATATCCAATGGGTAATTTTAAGGAACTAAATTCCAGAACCTCAACTTCTATTTTATTATTTACTATGGCATTATATAGGTTATTTTCTACTTTCTACTACCCCTTTCTCTCTAGTCCTTCCCCCACCTGGCAAAATAAAGTTGAAACCTTTACTCATCTGAATCTTACTGTGGAGCATTTTATGGAGTGCAAAAACCTCTAGGATGCCCCCTGAAAAGGGCCACTTGAAATATTGAATGTTTTATGCCATAATCTTACTATAGGGTTTCCTTTTTGCTTTTATCTGTTGAGGGTAAAGCATTGTCAGTCAGGGTTCAACCAAGGAAAGAGGACCAGTAGGAGATAACTATTAAGAAATTTATTGCGGCCAGGCGCGGTGGCTCACGCTTGTAATCCCAGCACTTTGGTAGGCCGAGGTGGGCGGATCATGAGGTCAGGAGTTTGAGACCAGCCTGGCCAACACGTGAAACCCC
>NW_012119166.1:207449-208384 GCF_000951035.1 Colobus angolensis palliatus | reverse complement strand
TAGAGACGGGGTTTCACCATGTTGGCCAGGATGGTCTCGATCTCCTGACCTCCTGATCCGCCCGTCTCGGCCTCCCAAAGTGCTGGGATTACAGGGTTGAGCCACCGCGCCCGGCCTATTTAAGGTAATCTTTAAAGCCAACTAATTATGGGCTTTATATTTAAGGTAGGTTGATGGTTGGATTTATTTTTTGTCTACTCTGATAATCTCTGACTTATAATTGATGTATTTAGACCATTCACATTTAAAGTGATTATTGATATAGTTTGACTAATGTCTATCATATTTGTAACTGTTTTCTGTTTATTACACTTGTTTCTTTTTCTCCCCCTTTTTTCCTGCTTTCTCTGGTTTTAATTGAGCATTTTATGACTGTTTTCGCTCCTCTCAGTGTTTCAATTATACTACTGTTAAAATAATTGTAGTGGTGGTTTTAGAGTTTGTGATATACATTTACAAGTAATCAAAATTCACCTTCAAACAATAATGTACCACTTCATGTGTAGTACAGGTACCTTAAAGCATTCCCAATTCCTCTTTTCTATCCCTTATAACATTGCTATCATTTATTCACTAATCTGTGTGCTGTGATCACCCAATAAATAAATAATATACTTAAATATTATTTAGAGATAGGATCTCACTCTGTTGCCCAGACTGCAGTGCAGTAGTGATCATAGCTCACCTCAGCCTTGAATTCCTGGGCTCAAGTGAGCCTCCTGCTTCAGCCTGCTGAGTAGATGGGATTATAGGTATAAGCCACTACACTTGGCATGAAAAGTTACATATCAATTAAAGATAAGAAAAATAAAAGATTTTATTTTATCATTTATTTATTTTTTCTCCAACATTCTTTTTTAATTTTTTGTAGAGGCAATGTCTCACTGTGTTGCCAGGCTGGTCTCAAACTCCTGGCCTCAAGTGATCCTCCTGCC
>NW_012119166.1:205964-206898 GCF_000951035.1 Colobus angolensis palliatus | reverse complement strand
ATCATTGTTCCGCTCTAGATAAGGTATTTTCTCCCCCTTGGCTTCTTTCAAGATTTTGTCTTTGTCTTTAGTTTTTTGTACTTTGAACATGATGTATTTTGGTACATATTCTTCTTGGTTTTCTCTGGCCTTCTGTTTGTTTGGTGTCTATCATTAATTTTGGAAAATTCTCAGCCATTGTTACTTTCAACTTTTTTTTTTTTCCTCTATTCTCTCTTCTCCTTCTGGTATCCAGTTAGACACGTTTCCCTTTTGAAATATCCCTCAGTTCTTGGATATTCTTGTTTGTTTGTTTTCTTTTTCTCTGCATAAGAGTTTGGGGAGTTTCTCTTGACAAACTTTCAAGCCGAGCAATTCTTTTTGGAGCCAGTTTTGTCCCATCTTCTGATGAGGCTGTCAAAGGCATTCTTCATTTGTGTTACATGTTTTTTGATTTTTTTTTTTTTTTTTTTGTATTTTTAGTAGAGATGGCATTTCACCATGTTGGCCAGGCTGGTCTTGAACTCCTGACCTCAAGTGATCCTCCTGCCTTGGCTTCCCAAAGTGCTGAGATTACAGGCATGAGCCACTGTGCCCTGCCTATGTATCCAAGTTTCTCACCTACATCATGTTCCCTCTCCTTGAAGAACTGTTGACATTTCTTTCTTGCTAGGCTGTCTGTTGGCAGGGGAGTCCCTCAGTTTTTGCTTGGAAAGTCTTTATTTCCTCTTCACTACTGAGGAATAATTTCACTGGGTATAGAATTCTAACTTTTGGTTTTTAAAAAATCTCAACCCTTAAATATTTCACTCCACTTTCTTGGCTTGCATGTTTTCTGACAGAGGTTTGCTATAATTCTCATCATTGTTCCGCTCTAGATAAGGTATTTTCTCCCCCTTGGCTTCTTTCAAGATTTTGTCTTTGTCTTTAGTTTTTTGTACTTTGAACATGATGT
>NW_012119166.1:202659-205699 GCF_000951035.1 Colobus angolensis palliatus | reverse complement strand
TTTGTATTGTTAGTAGAGACAGGGTTTCACCATGTTAGCCAGGATGGTCTCAATCTCTTGACCTCATAATCCACTCGCCTCGGCCTCCCAAAGTGCTGGGATTGCAGGCATGAGCCACCACACCCAGCCTCCTTTGATTCTTAGAGTTTTCATCTCTCCATTTAATATTACCCACCTATTCCTGCATGTTGTCTACTTTTTCCATTAGCGCCTTTAGCATATTAGTCATAGTTGTTTCCCTGTTTGATCATCCCAAAATTACATCTGAGCCTGGTTCTCATGCTTCGTGTAAGCAGATTTGGACTGTGGCTCTGTATTTGTGTATGTCTCCAGATTGCAGGGTGGCGGTTTGCCCCACTACCTCAGTTCTGATGGGTCCAGGAAAAGTCATTGATGTTTTAGTTTGTTCAGGTCTTTCTTGTAAGGATGGGAGTGCTGAATTCTAAGCTCTCTAGAGTTGAAACCAGAAGTCTGATCATGGACTTTAATCGCATCTACAACATACCTTCACAGCAGCACCTAGGTTTGTGTTCGAATAACTGGGGGATGTGGCCTAGTCAAGTTCACATATGCATCACAGTCCACCCCTTGTGACACCCATACTTATCTCCTTAAGTCATATTAATCTCCAAACGGAGGCAATAAGAGAGTCACATTTCACCTGACATGTTACAACTGAAAACGTGCAGACTTACTCAGAGGACAATGCAACGTCCTGGGAGGATGCTCCTGCTGCTTCTTTGATCCTGTGATATAAAGTTAACCATTATGAATACACTTCATATTAGAGATTGTAAGTAGATAAGAGAGGGAAGAACAGTTCCCTAATCCTTTGGATGCCTTCCTCTATCATATACCAAGGCTGCTCTGACCTTTTGACTGATTTGGTGTAGGCCACCTTTGGACCCTTGGTTCAGCTGACCATCCAAACTGTTAGAGCCCTTAGGTTAAAACATCAAGTTCAGAACCTCTGCTTAGTGGACCCACATCCATCTGATGGCAGCGGCTGTTGCCATCACATCAGCTGCAGCAGGGAGGGGCGGCTGGGGCTGCACGCTCCATGGAGCCAGTGGGAGCCCCGCCCCTTCCGAGTTAGGGCGGGAGCGGTGCTTCCGCAGCCGCCCAAACCAAGGCTGCAGACCCAGGCCTCGTGCTCTACTGGGCGGGGCTACAGCCGCCCAAAGTGCGGCTGTGGATCTGAGCCTGGCTGTGCTCTTGGACAGGGCCAGGAGCAGGCAGGATCTGCCCTCCTGTGTGCAGCTGTGACCACTGGACGAGGCTGCAGACCTGAGCCTCCCGCTTTACGGAGAAGGCAGGAGCTGAGAACAAGCGAGAACCCTGCCCCTTCCGAGTTGGCGGGGTGGGAGCTCCCCAGGTGCAGCTGTGGCCCCCCTCCCAGGCGCAGAACCAAAGTATTTCTGCAGCATGCAGCCTTGGGGGCCCAGGAAGCCCCTCCCCACCCATCTCTGCAGGCTTGGGGTGTCTGCTTCCACTGCCTGGCCCTTCTCCTCTCCTGGCACCTGCTCCAATCTTGGAGCAAGGTTGGGACGGAGCCCTGGGGCCATGAATGGCAGTGGGAGGCCTGGACAGAAAAGGGTCACACTCTGTAACTCATCTTTCAGAGTCTTCCAGGACTTAAGTGTAGTTATAGAGAAGGAAAGGGGTGGTGGGAGGGTGTCTTGAGGAGAATCTGCAATGCTTTGCAGGGCAACTTCAGGCAAAGAAAGGCTAACTTTTCAGGCAAGAGTGGAAGAGCTGCTTCCACTGACAAAGACGACAGGAGAATTTAGGGGTTCAGTGTCCCTAGCTTCATGTCTTCCTTGCAGATTTCGGGATCCTATTCTTTTCCAATCAATGTTTAACAGAAGAATCAATGTTTTCCTCCCTTTAACAGAAGACACTCTGGGAAGTTGGGAAATCAATTTGCCTTTTAATTCAGTCACTTGCTGAATGAGCCGTAGGGCTACAGGAAATGAGAGTTTCTTTCAGGGCAGACATAGCTTTCAGATCAGTGAAAAGTTTGAGCTGAGAATCTGAAGCCCTGAGCTCATCCTTTTCTTTCACAACTCTCTAACATGGTGAGGTAATTCCATTATACTTCTTACCTCGACTAAAATATTCTAATGTGGAAAACATGCAGTCTCTTAGTGTCTCACCTTCAATAGGTATTTTATTAGAAGAATCCAGTGGTGATATTTTGTGTATCTCTATTGCCACACCTTGTCGTGGATTACCAGTGCCCTCTTTACTATGGGAAATAGAGTCATGAATGCCTTTAATAAGATGAGAAAGTTGGCCGGGTGCGGTGGCTCACACCTGTAATCACACCACTTTGGGAGGCCAAGGTGGGCGGATCACCTGAGGTCGAGAGTTCGAGACCTGCCTGGCCAATATGGTGAAACCTCGTTTCTACTGAAAATACAAAAAATTAGCTGGGCACGGTGGCAGGCGCCTGTAATCCCAGCTACTCGGGAGGCTGAGGGAGGAGAATCACTTGAACCCAGAAGGCAGAGGTTGTAGTGAGCTGAGATCGTGCCGCTGCACTCCAGCCTGGGGATAGAGCAAGACTCTGTCTAAAAAAAAAAAAAAAAATTAGAAAATCAATTCCAGAAAACCCAGAAATACTTCAGAAAATTCATTCTTAAGAGTCCCGTCCTCTAGAAACACTTCCAGTACCAGAGTCTATCAGTCAGTGTTCAACCAGAGATAACCAATAGCAGATATTAAGAAATGTATTGCAAGGAATTTACATACATGATTGTAAAGGCTGGTTAGGCAAGCCTGAAATCCTTAGGGCAGGCTGGCATAAGGACAGGCTAGCACTCTTGGCCATGGGGTGAGACTGCTGTTCACGGATGGAATTTCTCCTTTCAGAAGGTAAAAGATGTAGCATAGTGCCTGGCAGCTGGACCAAAGATGACATCTGTAATTATTACATATAAGATGTTATAGTGGGCCGGGCGCGGTGGCTCAAGCCTGTAATCCCAGCACTTTGGGAGGCCGAGACGGGCGGATCACGAGGTCAGGAGATCGAGACCAT
>NW_012119166.1:199394-199981 GCF_000951035.1 Colobus angolensis palliatus | reverse complement strand
AAAAAATTAACCAAACAAGATGCACGCCTGTAGACCCAGCTACTTAAGAAACTGAGGCAGGAGGGTACAGCCCACAAGTTTGACATTGCAATGAGCTGTGATCACACCACTGCACTCCAGCCTGGGTGACAGAGAAAGACTCTGTCTCTAAAAAAAAAAAAGAAAAAAAAGTTATTTTAGACGTATTTAGACATAGAATTAATGATGATGAACAGCTGTGGCCAAGTTCACTCATGCAGACAATGATAACCATACCACAACTGCTACCTGGCTGATGGTGTCAGATACCATTGATTGTATGATGCACGTGAATTTCAGAGATGTTAAAAAGTGAGGGAAGAAAGTGCATCTTGGCCGGACACAGTGGTTCATGCCTGTAATCCCGGCCCTTTAAGAACCTGAGGTGGGTGGATCCCCTGAGCTCAGGAGTTCGAGACCAGCCTGGGCAACATGGTGAAACCCTGTCTTTACCTAAGATAAAAAATAAAATTTAAAAAAGGGCCTCCTGTAATCCCAGCACTTTGGGAGGCCAAGGCGGGCAGATCACGAGGTCAGGAGATTGAGACCATCCTGGCTAACATGGTGAA
>NW_012119166.1:186512-198069 GCF_000951035.1 Colobus angolensis palliatus | reverse complement strand
CCCGGGCTACAGAGCGAGACTCCGTCTCAAAAATAAATAAATAAAAATAAAAATAATAATAATACATAGTTTCTTTGTTCTCTTCTTTTCTTTTTTTTGAGACAGGGTCTTACTGTATTGCCCAGGCTGGAGTGCAGTGGAGTGATCCTGGCTCACTGCAGCCTAAAACTCTTGGGCTCAGGCAATCCTCCCACCTTAGCCTCCCGAGTGGCTGGGACTACAGGTGGGTGCCACCATGACCGGCTAAATTTTTTAAAAATAGTTTGTAGAGACAGAGTCTCATAATATTGCCCAGGCTAGTATATAGTTTCAAATAGTTAGAAAGAGGATATTGAATATCCCCAACACTAAGAAATGATAACTGGTTGAAATGATGGATATGCTAGTTGCCCTGATTTGATCACTCTATACTGTATTATCAGAATATCACTATGTATCCCTTAAACATGTACAATTATGTCAAATTTTTAAAAAGTGACCCTGACTCAGATAGATAGATAGATGATAGATAGAATTGGTGCAAATAAACACCATATTGGCCTTTTTGGGGGTTTTGTTTTTGTTTCTGTTTTTTTTTGAAATGGACACTCACTCTGTTGCCTAGGCTGGAGTGCAATGGCACAATCTCAGCTCACTGCAACCTTTGCCTCCTGGGTTCAAGTGATTCTTCTGCCTCAGCCTCCTGAGCAGCTGGGACTACAGGTGTGCACCACTATGCCCGGCTAATTTTTGTATTTTTAGTAGAGACAGGTTTTCACCATGTTGGTCAGGGTGGTCTCAAACTCCCTGACCTTAGATGATCCACCCATCTTGACCTCCAAAAGTGCTGGGATTACAGGCTTGAGCCACTGTGGCTGGCCAATATTGTGGAATGATAACATTATATTAGTCTGGGAGCAGAAGGAAAGGTTGGAAATGCAAAAAGAATGGTTTTGATAATTTGAGAGGGATTTTGAAATAGGAATTGATTCCTAAAGCTTACGAATGGAAGAGGTCATTTACTTGTCATTCATGAAGTATGTATTGAGTACCTGCTAAATGTCAGGTGTTCTGCTAGGCCCTGGGAACTCAGTGGTGAGGATGCAGACAAGGTCCCTGTCCTTGTGGAGCTTACGTTAGGGTGGGGGTAAGGATACACAATAAAAAAGTAAACCACTTAAAAAACAAGATAATGATATAATGATTCTTAGGGTTTACTGGTAAGGGAAGATCTCTCTGGGATGATGACGTTTAACTGAGGCCTGATGACAGAGTGATGTTTCTTGTGCTTGAGGTTCACTGAGCTTCTTCTTTTTATCTGTGGATTTATAGTTGTGCTCTCTCTCTGTCTCTCTCTCCTTTCTTTCTTCTTTCATTTTGTTTTCTTTGTTTTTATAGGGTCTGGCTCTGTTGTCCATACTGGAGTGCAGTGGGGCGATCTTGGCTCACTGCATGCCACCTCCTGGGCTCAAGCGATTCTCCTGCTTCAGGGTCCCAAGTAGCTAGGACTATAAGTTCATGCCACCATGCCCAGCTAATTTTTAAAAATTTTTGTAGAGATGAGGTTTCACCATGTTGCTCAGGCTTGTCTTGAACTCCTGGGCTTAAGTGATCCTCCAGCCTCAGCCTCCCAAAGTGCTAGGATTACAGATGTGAGCCAAGGCACCTGGCTGGGTTTATAGTTTTCATCAAATTTGGAAATGACGTGGCCACTATTTTCTTGCCTCTCCTTTGGAAACTCCAATTACACAGATATTAAGCCACTTAAAGTCCCACAGCTCACTGCTCTTTTTTTCCTCTTTTTTTTGGGGATAGTTTCTATTGTTATGACTGTATCTTAATCTTCACTTATTTTTGTCCTTTGTAGTGTTTAACCTGCCTTAGTCCCATCCAGTGTATTTTTCATCTCAAATGTTTTAGGTTTCATCTCTAGAATTTCAACTTCGGACTTTAATAAATGTTTTCGAGGCGGGCCCAGTGGGTGGCTCACACCTGTAATCCAGCACTTTGGGAGGCAGAGGTGGGCAGATCACCTGAGGGCAGGAGTATGAGAACAGCCTGGTCAACATGGTGAAAGCCCAAATCTACTAAAGCATGGCCGGGATCTTTGGGGTGTCTGTTTTCTTCCCAAAAACCTCTGCAGGCTATAGCACCTTTGCCTGAGTTCTTGTCCTGTGTCCAGGAAGAGCAGAGAAGTGAAGAGTGACCAATTGTTTGAGTTCTTGTCCTGTGTTCAGCAAAGTGAATGGTGAACATGAAGATGAGCTTTATCAAGTATTACAACAACTCAGAAAATGAAAATGAGCTTTATTAAGTGTTACAATAGCTCAGAGGAGACCTGCAGTGGGTAGCTCCTCTCTATAGGCAGGTCATCCACCAAGTGTTCAGGTCTCAGCAGAGAGGAGACCCTGGAGAGGGTAGCTCCTCTGTGCAACCGGACTTCCCAGATGTCTGCAGTTCTCAGTGGAGAGGAGGCCCTGGAGAGTGCCTCTTCTCTGCAATCAGGTAGTCTCTGCAGCTCTCAGCAGAGAGGGTAGCTCTTCTCTGCAGGTGGTGGTCCCATCCTCTCCTGCTCTCAGCAGACAGGGGACTCCTCTCTGCAAGTGGTCATCCTGTTGTCTCTCTGCCGCTTCATCCTCTGGCCGTGTTCTGCCCTGCTCTGGCTGAGCCCAGGGCTTTTATGGACCTCAGAGGGGAGGAAGTGTGTGCCAATTGGTCCATGGGCATCATGGGCCACCACTGGCCAGAAGAAAAAGGCACCACAAGTCCCCACTCTGGTCCATTGGATGGGCAGCCCAGCCCCCAGCCTTCTAGCCCTCCCTGGTCTGAAGGGAGGCCCTCCTGGGGACCTGCCTTTTCTACCCAGGGCTCTGTCTGTGTCCTACTGCCATTCATGGCCCTGGGGCTGGGCCCCAACCCCACTCTGAGATCGGAGCAGGCGCCAGGAGCCGAGAGAGACCAGGCAGCAGTGGGAGCAGACACCCCTGAGCCTTCAGAGATGGGGGGAGGGTCCTTCCTGGGGCCTTGGAGGGTGCGGGCTGCAGAGACGTCCCGTCCTGCACTTGGGAGGGCAACCGCAGCTGCACCCTGGAGCTCCAGTCCCCACAACTCGGAAGGCTCAGGCTTGTCCCCGGCTCCTGCCTGCTCTGTAGAGTGGGAGGCCCAGGTCTGCAGCCACAGTTCCGCTGCACCTGAGAGGGCAGATCTTGCCTGTTCCCGTACACCCCCCACCACACCCCATCCCCACAAGAGCACAGGGAGGCTCGGATCCACAGTTGCAGTTTGGGAGGGCAGGGCTCCTGGCCTGCTCCGTAGAGCAGGACGTCTGGGTCTGCAGCTGGGATTTGGGCGGCTGCAGTTGCACCCGGGGAGCTCCTGGCTCCAACTTAGCAGGGGCGGGGCTCCCTCAGGCTCCATGGAGTGTGCAGCCCCTGCGGCAGCCTGCGTGATTACGGCAGCCACTGCCATTAGCGGTGCAGGCCTGTAGTCCCAGCCACTCGGGCGACTGAGGCAGGAAAATTGCTTGAACCTGGGAAGTGGAGGTTTCAGTGAGCCGAGATTGCGCCACCACACTACAGACTGGGCGATAGAGTGGGACTGTGTCTCAAAAAAATAAAAATAAATAAAAAATTTAAAAATGTGTTCCATGTCTCTGCTTAACATCTACTTTTTCTCTAGTTATCTGGACGCTGGGGCCATCAGAGGGTTCACCTCATTTTCTCGTCACTTCTTATGCCTCACTGTCCGCATCATCCATGTCCAGTGTCTTGAGCACTGATCTTTCCTATATCCTGTCCACATCCTTAGTTGTTACCTTAGGAGGGTAAGTCCAGTCCTGCTTTATCTTGACTGAATGTAGGAGTACCCTATCTTTATTATTTAGCTCATATTCATATTTACTGTAAGGTTTTAAAATGTGCAAATAGGCTACATATTGATTTTAACCAGTTGCTGTTAATAAAAAAACACTTGAGATTCCAACTAATTTTCCTGCTGCATGGTAAAGCCCATGCCTTCGCTCTGATCTCCCTACTAATCTTCATTCACTGTGTATTTAACAACATAGCTCTCAAAAAGCTCTGGCTTTGCTTTGCCTTTCCTTTCCTTCCCTTTCCTTCTATTCTTTCTTTCTTTCTTTTTTCTTTTTTCTTTTTTTGACAGTCTTGTTCCATCACCCAGGCTGGAATGCAGTGGCCCAATCTTGTCTCACTGCAATCTCCACCTCCCGGATTCAAGTGATTCTCATGCCTCAGTCTCCTGAGTAGCTGGGATTACAGGTCTGCGCCACCCCCCCTTGGTTATTTTTTTTTTTTTTAGTAGAGATGGGGTTTCACCATGTTGGCCAGGCTGGTCTCAAACTCCTGGCCTCAAGTGATCCACCCACCTCAGCCTCCCAAAATGTTGGGATTACAGGCATGAGCCACCACAGCTGGCCTCTTTCTTTTTTGTCAATTAAAAAAGTCACTTCTGGCCAGGCACGGTGGCTCACACCTGTAATCCCAGCACTTTGGGAGGCCGAGGTGGGCAGATCACTTGAGGTCAAGAGCTGGAGACCAGCCTGGCCAACATGGGGAAACCCTGTCTCTACTAAAAATACAAAAAATTAGCTAGGCGTGGTGGTGGGCACCTGTAATCCCAGCTACTCAGGAGGCTGAGGCATGAGAATCACTTGAACCCAGGAGGTGGAAGTTGCAGTGAGCTGAGATCGGGCCACTGCATTACAGCCTGGGTGACAGAATGAGAGTCTGTCTCCAAAAAAAAAAAAAGGTCACTTCTGACCTTACCAGTAAGAGAAATCTGCTTCAGATAATTTTATTATTTATTATCTATTCTGGTATCACATTCCTAGGCTGAGCTGCTTCCCAGATGTACTTATCAAACATTTTCATGCATTATATATGGCCCAAGAACTTTAGAATGTGGGCCAAGGTGGAGTTATGGTTTTTTTAGTTGTGGTAAAAACTATATAACAACATTTACTTTTTCTTTTCCTTTTTTTTTTTTTTCCAAGACAGGGTCTTACTCTGTCACCCAGGCAGGAGTGCAGTGGCATGATCACAGCTCACTGCAGCCTCAACTTCCTGGTTCAGGCACTTCTCCCTCCTCAACCTCCCAAGCAGCTGGGACAACAGGCACCTGCCACCCCAGCTGGCTAGTTTTTGTGTTTTTTGTAGAGACAGGGCTTTTCCATATTGTCCAGGCTGGTCTCGAACTCCTGGGCTCAAGCTATCTGCCCGCCTTGGCCTCCCAAAGTGCTGTGATTCAAAGCATGAACCATCGTATCTGGCTTTAATCATTTTTAACTGTCCATTTCAGTTACATTAAGGGCATTCACAATGCTGTGTATCATCAGCATTGTGTTACTACTAGTAGTGTTACTACTATCTAATTCTAGAACTTTTTAATCATCCCATACTGAAACTCTGTACCCCTTACACAGTAACTCCTCATTCCCTCCTTCCCCAGCCCCTAGCAATCTCCATTCTACTGTTTGTCTCTATGAATTTGCCTATTCTAGGTACCTCATATAAGTGGGATCATAACAACATTTGCCTTTCAGTATCCGGCTTATTTCACTTAGCATAATGGTTTCAAGCTTCATCCATGTTGTATCAGGTATCAGAATTTCGTTCCTTCTGAATGAGTAATAATAAGGCTGAATAACTTTCCACTGTATATATATTCCACATTTTGTTTACCCATTCATCTGTTGAGCATTTGGGTTGTTTCCACCTTTGAGCTACTGTGAATAATACTGCTGTGACCATAGATGTACCAGTATTTGTTTGAGTTCCTGTTTTCCATTCTCTCGGTTATGTACCTAGGAGTGGAATTGCTGGATCATATGGTAATCCTATGTTTCACTTTTTGATAAATCACCAAACTGTTTTTCATAGTGGTTGCATCATTTTTGCATTCCCATCAGCGATGCACAGTGTCTGACTTTCCCCACCTCCTCACCAATACATGTTATTTCTTATTTTTGTGAGTAATAGCCATTCTAATGGGTGTGAAGTGGTATTTCATTGTGGTTTTAACTTACATTTCCCTAATGACTAGTGATATTGAGCAGCTTGTCATGTGCTTATTGGCTATTTCTGTGTCCTGTTTATATAAATGTCTATTTAAATCATTTGACCATTTTTGAGAACAACAATTGAATGGGGTTGTTTCAGTGGGGGTTGTGGTTTTTTTGTTTTTTGTTTTGAGACAGGGTCTTGCTCTGTTGCCCAGGCTGGAGTGCAATGGTGCGATCTTGCCTCACTGCAACCTCTGCCTGCCAGATTCCAGCGATTCTCCTGACCCAGCTTCTCAGTTAGCTGGGACTACAGGTGCACACCATCATGCCCAGTTAGTTTTCTGTATTTTCAGTAGAGATGGGGTTTCACCATGTTGGCCAGTCTGATCTCAAACTCCAGACTTCAAGTGATCCACCTGCTTCAAATGCCCAAAGTGAGCCACCGCACTTGGCCTGGGAGGGGTTATGTTTTAATGCCCAAATCTATCTGCTCCCCAAGTGATCTTGGGATTTTTGGTATTCTTTCTGATGTTTTATATCTAACATATCTAGAAAGTACCCATAGAAAATTGCTTCATGTTTCCATGATAATTGCCCATATGTGACAGATTTTTCTCTGCAATAGATGAAGCAGATGATGATTTCAAGTTGCTTCCCATGTATCCGAGCTGTTTCCAGAGTCTGCCCTTTCTGTTTCTATGCAGCTAAAGAGTGGCTGACCAGGAGGCAGGAGTGGTGGCTCACGCCTATAATCCCAGAACTTTGAGAGACCGAGGCGAGTGGATCACTTGAAGTCAGGAATTCAAGTGACCAGCCTGGCCAACATGGTAAAACCCTGTCTCTACTAGAAATACAAAAATTAGCCAGATGGAGCCTGTAATCCCAGATATTTGGGAGGCTGAGGCAGGAGAATTTCTTGAACTCTGGAGGCAGAGATTGCAGTGACTCGAGATTGCACCACTGCACTCCAGCTTGAGTGACAGAGCAAGACTCCGTATCCAAAAAAAAAAAAAAAAGCCTGGGCACGGTGGCTCACACCTGTAATCCCAGCACTTTGGGAGGCCGAGGCGGGCGGATCACGAGGTCAGGAGATCAAGACCATCCTGGCTAACACGGTGAAACCCCATCTCTACTAAAACTACAAAAACAAAATTAGCCAGGCGTGGTGGCGGGCACCTGTAGTCCCAGCTACTCGGGAGGCTGAGGTGGAAGAGTGGCGTGAACCCAGGAGGCGGAGCTTGCAGTGAGCAGAGATTGCGCCACTGCACTCCAGCCTGGGAGACAGAGCGAGACTCAGTCTCAAAAAAAACACAAAAACAACAACAACAAAAAAAAACCCACAGTGGCTGACCAAGGATATGATCTGGGAATGAGACACATAAGGCTCCCGTGATAGACCTGTTAAGCTTCACTTTTCTTTTGCTTGGAAAATTTTATCTCTTTAGTAAAATAAGAACACAACAAAACAAACCACTCACTTATTGGCCTCTGGTTGCTGCCATTTCACGTCACCAGCAACAGCAATGGCTCTACCAGAAGCTTGCCAGGTGCCCTATTTCAGTTGGGAGCCACATGCCCTTGGTGTTAGGGATACAGATAAATGTCACCCCTCCTCTTCATCAGGAAACTCGGGGTCCAAAGTTTTAAGTGGGATTTTGAGGTTGTAGGAATATAAAACACCTAAAAAAAGTAAAACTCATGTTTGTTACAAGCTAAAAAAATCACTTGAAGCTGGGCATGGTGGCTCATGCCTGTAATCTCAGCACTTTGGGAGGCCAAGGCGGGCAGATCACTTGAGGTCAGGAGTTTGAGACCAGCCTGACCAACATGGCAAAACCCTGTCTCTACTGAAAATACAAAAAAGTAACCAGGCATGGTAGCATGCACCTGTAATCCCAGTTACTGGGGAGGCTGAGGCTGAGGCACCGAACTTGGGAGGCAGAAATTGCAGTGAGCCAAGATTGTGCCACGGCACTCCAGCCTGGGCGACAGAGCCAGACTCTGTCTCAAAAAAAAAAAAAAAAAAAAAATCACTTGAGCACATGTGAGCAGTTATGAATTCTTTTATGGTGTCCCAACATTTGAGTGTGGTTACAAGAAACAATAGTAAAAACAGTAGAAAACAGTGACCATTTCTGGAGTAGTCGCTGCTCTGGGCACGGTGCCAAATATTTTCCATATATGATTGTGTTTGATCACTACAAATCAGGAAAACAAAGCTCAAAGAGCTAAGAAAGTTGCTCCAGGTCACATACTTCATATGTGACAGAGCCTGGATACAAACCTAGGTCAGTGTGACTCTTGTTTTGGAGCAGAACTATTGACAGCTTGTTGGGTGGAGGAGAAACAGGAAAACACATTTCAAATAGCTTAGTATTATTGCAACTGACTAGGAAAGCAACATAGGTATTATTTAGAAAATAGAGGATTTCAGTGGCTATAAAGACCTTTTTGTCCTTAAGCTGTATTGGTAACGTTACTTCCGAGCGCAGAAGGCCAAGTGCTCATGGTAACCTTTCCGGTTGATGCATGTGTTCTCGCTACATGTGTTGCAGGTTTTCTTTTCAGATTCAAATTTTGGGGGGTTTTGAGGTCTATTTTTATTTTTATTTTTTAAGACAGGGTCTCACTCTGTCACCCAGGCTGGAGTGCAGTGGCGTGATCACAGCCCACTGCAGCCTCAGACTCCTGAGCTCAAACGATCCTCCCACCTTGGCTTCCCAAAATGCTGAGATTACAGGCATGAGCCACCACACCTGGCCCAGATTCAAATGGTGGATTCAAGTATTTTGTTCATATTTTGTTTTGGATTTTGAGATAGGGTCTCAGTCTATTGCCCAGGCTGACTGCAGTAGTGCGATCATGGCTCACTGCAGTCTCAAACTCCTGAGCTTAAGCATTCCTCCCACATCAGCCTCCTAAATAGCTAGGACTACAGGTGCACCCCCACACCCAGCTAATTTTTGTATTTTTGTAGAGGCAGGGGTCTGGCTGTGTTGCCCAGGCTGATCTTGAATTCCTGGACTCAAGCAATCCACCCGCCCAAGCCTCCCAAAGTGCTGGGATTACAGGCATGAGCCATCACACTTGCCCTTGTTCATATTTTGATTGGCTTTTATTTCAGTAACTGTGTTCTCTCTTCATTGGTGTCACCACTTCTTCCTGAACAAAGTATTATTTCAAAAGTCTCCTTTCCTAAGAATTCTTACCATGTCCTCATCTTTCTACCTCTAACCTTAATGACTTCCCTAAACCTGTCTTTAATTAATTCTGCTTCTTCATTTGAGGTTTGAAAGTCTCCAGGTCTCCAGTTAATCTGCTAGTTCTTTTTGTTTTTGAGACAGGGTCTTGCTCTGCGTCCAGGCTGGAGTGCAGTGGTTCAATCATGGCTTACTGCAGCCTTGGGCTCCGAGGCTCGAGCGATCCTCCCGCCTCAGCCCCCTCAAAGTAGCCGGGACCACAGGCACATGCCACCATACCCAACTAATTTTTGTATTTTTTGTAAAGGTGGGGGTTTCGCCATGTTGCCCAAGCTGGTCTTGAACTCCTGAGCTCAAGCAATCCAAAGTTCTGGGATTACAGGCAGAGTAATCCACCACACCCTGCTTAGTTAATCTGCTTCTATCTACATCACAGCCCTACTCTTCTCCTGTAAACCCCGTTGTTGACAAAGATACTTTGTTTCTTATCTGAGCCTTTTGTCATGTACATCCTCATTTGTGTGTGTGTGTGTGTGTGTGTGTGTGTTTCACCTCGTCCTTTCTGATTTATGGGCTTTCGTTCATGGCTTCTCTAGGCTGAAACCTAAAGACTGTCACTAGAATCTATGTCTTACCAGACCAATTTTTAATGTCCTAGGATGGAAAATCCAGTTGTTTCAAATTGACAGAAATCTACCATCAATGTAGACTGGGTTTAGCTAGGCACTCATACAAGACAATGCCTGCTCTATGCTATAGACCAAGGGATTGCAAAAAGTTGTGATGCTCTTGTCCAAACATGGAGAAACATGAGCTGGGGACTTGTGTGCGATTGTAAGCACTGGAACAACCACACCCAAAGAGCGTGAACTGATGTCACCCCGGAGACAAGTCGTCAGTGATGAGCTGAAAGGCTCTGCTCACTCTGCTCTGATTTTAGTATTTCTTTCAATGACTGAAATGAGTTATCCCTAGAGAGCAAGCGTCCACACACAGGCTATCGCCCTGGCTTCCTTGGTGCGAGCCGGCCACATTAAGAAAGTTGTGCACATTTGTCATTTTTTTGACCACCCTCTGTCAATTCCCCTTCCTCAAAATATCATCCCCCAGTCTTTGTGGCATAGTAAATCCAGGAGCTAAGCTCCCACAGTGGCAGCCAAACAGGTTCCCATCAGATGCCCTGGGAGTGAAAGATGCAAAGGTGCGGAAATGGCTGGAGCGCAGTCTTGATTGCAGTGTATGGCAGACTGCAGTTCACCCTGGTCTTTATTCTCTTTTCCTGGGACTCCATTAGTGAATTGTAGAGTTTTGAACTGTCCTTTTGTTTCTCATCTGTTCTTTCACAATTTATTTTTTCCCCTAGGTTCTGGGAAATTTCCTCTTTTATTATTCCTTTGAACATTTTATTTCAGCTATCTTTTTTTTTTTCTAAGACAGAGTCTCGCTCTGTCGCCCAGGCCAGAGTGCAGAGGCGTGATCTTGGTTCACTGCAACCTCTGCCTCCTTAGTTCAAGAAATGCTCCTATCTCAGCCTCCCAAGTAACTGGGATTACAGGTGCCCGCCACCACGCCCAGCTGATTTTTTTTTTTTTTTTTTTTTTTAGTAGAAATGGGGTTTCACCATATTGGTCAGGCTGGTATCAAATTCCTGACCTCAGGTGATCCACCTGCCTAGGCCTCCCAAAGTGCTAGGATTACAGGCATGCGTCACTGTGCCCGGCCAGCTATCATATTTTTAATCTATCTAATTGCTTCCTCGTGTTTTCTGATTATTCTTTTTTCAGATCAACCTGTTCTGGTTTTATAAACTTTTTCTTAAACCTCTTCTAGTCGGCTGGGCGAGGTGGCTCATGTCTGTAGTCCTAGCACTTTGCGAAGCTGGCTTGAGCCCGGGAGGTTGGAGCTTCAGTGAACTATGACTACACCAGTGCACTCCAGTCTGAGAGAGCAAGACCTTGTCTCAGAACAAACAAACAAACAAAAAACTTCTTTGAGCCAAGTTTTCTTCTATTCCCTGATGATCTTTCTTTCTACCAGAGTTCATTTTTCACCTATATATCTTGGTCTTTCTTTTTCAGGCTGCTGGTCCTGGGAATGTCTTGGTGATCTTTGGTTGTCTGGTCATATCTTAAAAAGAAGGCCTATGTGACTCGGTGGCTTCTCCCCAGTGAGAATTCTGACTGGGTGCTCTGGGTGTGGGGTCAAGGAGGATGAGGTCACTTGATTGCCCAGAATGAGGATTTTAGTGTACCAAGCTGATGACTAAAAGCCTTTGATTCTCCGATATGGATTGCTTAATTTCTTTTTTCTTTTATTTTCTATTTTTTTTTTTTTTTCCAAGACAGGGTCTTACTCTGTC
>NW_012119166.1:178717-185529 GCF_000951035.1 Colobus angolensis palliatus | reverse complement strand
CATGCTTGTGGTCCCAGCTATTTGGGAGGCTGAGGCAGGAGAATTGCTGGGAAGTGGAGGTTGCAGTGAGCTGAGATCACACCACTGCACTCCAGTCTGGCAACAGAGTGAGACACTGTCTAAAAAAAAAAAAAGAAAGAAAGAAAGAAAAAAACCTAAAAAACACATGCTTCTTGTAAAAATGCAAATACAAAATGGCTTTTCCCTTTATTTCCCTGCCCCAGTTCTGCTTTTTTCCCAGGAAGTGGCTGCTGTTAATAATTGGGTATGTATCTTTGCTAACCATTATTAATGGGTTTACCTATCCATGTTCATCCGTCTGATTATCAGTCTCTTCTCAATTTAGACAGGATTAAATTGTATATATTATTTTGTGATTTTTTTTTTTTTTAACTCGGTCGTTGCCTTGGGTGACTTTCCATGTCGGTAGATGTAGAGCTATCATTCTTTTTCCTCTACTGGGTGACATTTAAGTAGTTTACGGTTTTTCTAAAAAGGCAAAATCTGTTGCTTTCTCGTTTCATTGACTCTTAGCATGTTTCTCACTGAAACTGAGAAATCCTGGTCATATCTGTAAAGAAGCCCAGTGTTGAATGGAAAAACCTAATTGGATGAAATAAACAAGTTGAGCGGATCATACATAAATATGGTAAAACTTAGAAGTGCAGTTTAAACATTAGCCAAATAAAATACTAAAACTTATTTAATAAAACGTGTTATTCTATCCCAGTTCGTGAATGAAACAGAATCAAATCAAATTTATTTTGCTCCGAGTTAAGGAGACAAGCCAGTTTGCATTTCTTCTGTCAAATATATTTATAACAAGTGCCCAAGTTTAAAATGTCCTTGTTTCTCCCCTGCTGTTTGTTTCCTACTATTTTCTGCCTATTTTTCTTATTCTCCACACTCTAAGTTCTTGATTTATCAGTTGTTCTTTTTGTTATAGGTCTTGAAATTGGAATCAGTTTAACCTCAAAGAGACTATCGCAATGTTAATTTCCAGTCAAATCCCATTTAAAACAGTGAAGACATGGGCCTGGCACAATGGCTCATTCCTGTAATGCCAGCATTTTGGGAGGCTGAGGTGGGAGGATTTTTGAGCCCAGGAGTTTGAGTCCAGCCCTGGTAACAAAGCGAGATCCCATCTCTACAAAAATTTTAAAAATAAAAATATTATCTGGGCACCATGGTGCACACCTGTAGTTCTAGCTACTCAGGAGGCTAAGGTGGGAGGATTGCTTGAGCCTGGGAGTTGAGGCTGCAGTAAGCTGTGGTTGTGCCACTGCACTCCAGCCTGGGTGACAGAGTGAGACCCTGTCTCAAAAACAACAACAACCACAACAAAAAACAACAAAAACAAAAACACAAACCAATGGGAACATCTGTAGACAAAAACACACATTTTTAGGATCTAGATCCATACCTTCCCTGGAGAAAGGGAGAAGTCTCCTCTCTCTCTCTTTTTTTTTTTTTTTTTTGCGGCAGGGTCTTGCTGTGTTGCCCAGGCTGGAGTATAGTAGTGTGATCACAGGTCATTGCAGCCTTTACCTCCTGGGCTCAAGTGATCCTGTCACCTCAGTCTCCTGAGTAGTTGGGACTATAGGCACGTGACATGCCACCATGCCTGCCTAACTTATTTTTTTATTTTTTGTAGCAATGGGCTCTCACTCTATGTCTCCCAGACTGGTCTTGAACTCCTGGGCTGAAGTAATCCTCCTGCTTCAGCCTCCCAAAGTGCTTGGGATTACAGGCATGAGCCACTGCGCCCGGCCGAGGTCTCCATGTTTGAAAGAGCACAAATCCTTTACCTGGTCAGCTCTGACAGGTCTTTTCTACCGTTCCACACCAAAAGATTTTCAGAGGTCTGCTATGCTGAGATTAGCATTGACTTTCACTGGCTGTGTGGCAGAATGACTTTACTTCCCATTTTCACATTTTTTTAATCTGCAGAAACTTGGTACTCACCAAGTCTCCCTTTGCAAGACTGGGTCAGAACTCCAGCTTACATCCTGCTCTTAACAAGAGCAGCTGCCACTCAGGGGCCACCTGACTATGTGCAGGCACTGTTGTATGAGCTTCATGTTCATTTTCTCACTTAATCCTCAAAATAATCCCATGCAATAGGCCTTGATGGGGAAACTGAGGCCTGGAGCAGTTGGGTCACTTGCTTAAGTCACACAGTGCTTCAGATTCCTGGGAGAGCTGGGCTTCAAACCCAGTCTCTCTGGGGCCAAACCTTGGGCTTTTAGTCTCTGTGCTACACGTTCACCACTAACCAACTCTTCTCCCTTCCCTTCCCTTCCCTTCCCTTCCCTTCCCTTCCCTTCCTTTCCCTTCCCTTTCCCTCCCTCCCCTTCCCTCCCCCTTCCCTCCCTCTTCCCTTCCTCTTCTCTCTTCTCTTCTCTTCTTTTTTCTTTTCTTTTCTTTCAACAGAGTCTCACTGTGTTGCCCAGGCTGGAGTGCAGTGGTGCAATCATAGCTCATTATATCCTCAAATTCGTGGGCCCAATTGATCCCCCTGCTTCAGCCTCCAGAGTAACTAGGACTCCGGGCATGCACCGCTATACCCAGCTAACTTTTAAATTTTGTGTAGAGACAGTGTCTCCCTATGGTGCCCGGACTGGCCCTGAACTCCTGGCCTCAAACGATCCTTCTGCCTCAGCCTCCCAGAGTGCTGGGATTACAGGCGTAAGCCACCCCATCTGGTACAGTGAGCCCTCTTGAGCACATGAGAAGGGAGACCTGCAGCCACCACCTGTTAGTAACTGGATGGGTGACTGTGGTAGACTAGATAATGGCCCCCCAAAAAAAGATGTTCCTATGTTAATCCCTGGGACCTGTGAATGTCACTTTACAAATCAAAAAAAGGACCTTGCAGATGTGATTAAGTTCAGGATCTTGAGACTGGAATACTGTCCTGGATTAGCCAGGGGGACCTTGATGCGATCACGTGTATTAATATGAAAGGGAGGCACAGGGAGGTGTGACACACACAGAGGAGGAGGTGTGGTTCTGGAGGCAGAGACCGGAACGATGCAGCCACAAACCCCGAAAACCGGCGGCTGCCAGCAACTGGAAGATACAAGGAATGGGCTCTCCTCTGAGGCCCCTAGAGCACGCATTAGTCAGCATAGTTCCCGAACTATGAAGGAATAAATTACTTTTGAGCCACTAAGTTTGTGGTAATTAGAGCAGGCATAGGAAACTAATACAGTGACCGTGTGGTCTCTCTAGGCCTCAGTTTCTTTATCTGTAAAACAAGGATATTAATGATACATACGTAGTTTTTTATTGTTGTTGTTTGTTTGTTTGTTTTTCCAGGTCTCGCTCTGTCACCCAGGCTGGAGTACAATGGCACGATCTTGGCTCACTGCTTCCTCTACTTCCCGGGTTCAAGCGATTCTCCTGCCTCAGCCTCCTGACTAGCTAGGATTACAGGCATGTGCCACCACACCTGGCTGATTTTTGTATTTTTAGTAGAGACAGGGTTTTGCCATGTTGGCCAGGCTGGTCTCGAACTCCCGACCTTAAGTGATCCACCTGCTGTGGCCTCCCAAAGTGCTGGGATTACAGGCATGAGCCACCACATCCAGCCTAGTATTTTTTAAAACTAAGGAATTTAAAATGCTTGGCAGGAGGCCTGGCATGAGTATATGCTCAACCGAGATGAGGTATTGTGATCACTGGCTCTGATAGGAGCACGCATGGGTTTTTTGGGAGTACGTGGGCCACTTGACAAACCCAGCTTTAGTTCATGTGATGTGCTTGGTTATCCAGTAAGGTCCACAGGGCACTTTAGAGGCAAAGAAGTTGAAATTAGTTAAAAGTGACAATACATGGTATTTACTGACCACATGGCAGGAAATTCACCCAGAAATCTCCACCTCTAATTTCCTTTTTTTTTTTTTTTTTTTGAGACAGGGTCTCACGCTATCACCCAGGCTGGAATGCAGTGGCTTGATCATAGAGCACCGCAGCCTCAAACTCCTGGGCTCATATGATCCTCCTGCCTCAGCCTTCCAAGTAGCTGGGAATACAGGCATCCACCACAACACCTGGCTAATTACTGTGTTTTTTTTTTTTTGAGACAGGATCTTGCCATGTTGCCCTAGCTTGGAATCCAACTCTTGGCCTCAAATGATTCTCCTATCATGACCTCCCAAGTAGGTGGGACTATAGGTGCCCACCACCATGCCTGGCTAATGTTTTTTATCTTTGATTTTTGTAGAAACAGGGGCCACTATGTTACCCAGGCTGGTTTCAAACTCCTGGCCTCAAGCAGTATTTTCACCTTGGCTTTTCAAAGGGCTGGGATTATAGGTGTGAGCAACCAGGCCCAATTTCTCAGAGAAACACTTTTCAGGTAGTAATTTTTGTTACCCAGTAAATGCCCCAGTAAATTCTTATTTTCTGGATCTAATTCTGAGTGGTCATTCCAGGACACTTAATTAATAAACATAAAAGTAAACATGGCAACTGGGAATTATAACTGCAGATTCAGTTGCCCATCAGGAATGTAACCAGTGATCTGCATGCTTTGCTATATTATCCACGGAAATGAGCAGAGGGAGGGCTGTTTTGATCTAGGCACCCGGGTCCCAGATGCCTGAGAGCTATTTCTCCCCAAGGGCCAGACTGCAATGAGTTTGCCTTTGAGATGTTCCCATTTGTTCGCCCAGCTCCAAGAGACGTCATTGCCTTCACTGTGGGTTGTTTTGGGCAAATGATGGAGGAATTAGCAGCATGGCCTGGAGCGGCTCTGAGCAGGCTTGGGCCAGCTGACACACGCCACTTAGGTTTCCAGGGAGCCAAGCTGTCCCCACTCACGCACACACAGCTGATGCACTTGTGGCTAAATGCGGTGCGGTCAGGGCCCCGGGCCAGATTCAGAGCAGGAAATAGAATACCACCTCCATTGCCAGGGAAACAATTGTCTGCGGACATGATTTAAACTGGAGCCAACCAGAACGCTCAGAGGGCCGGCCAGTAGAGGAAGGGAGACTAGAAGGCAGCTTGCACAGATCTTGTCTTGAGTTATAACTCTTGACAAGCCACTTAACTGCCTCCAGGTTTAAGTTTATCTGTGTATAAGATGGAGGTAACAATATTTACGCATCTCACTGGAGACTTATGAAAACAAGATTTTGGACAGATCCCTTGGGACCCATGGATGGAAGGTGGTATGTAAGCGCAGTGATAAACCTACTCTGTGTGTGTGTGTGTGTGTGTGTGTGTGTGTGTTTTCAGCCGTGCATTAGGGACATGTAGACTCCCCAGAAAACACTTTTGGAGTCTGATCAAAAACGACAAGAAAAATGGACAGCTCTTGGTTGTAAGTGCATGGGCTTGCTTTGGTTTTGCACAGGTCTGGGAGAACTGCATGTGTAACTCAGACTTCAGAATTGTTTTCTTTTTTTGTTTTCTTTTTTTTTTTTTTTGAGACGGAGTCTCGCTCTGTCGCCCAGGCTGGAGTGCAGTGGCGCGATCTCGGCTCACTGCAAGCTCCGCCTCCCAGGTTTACGCCATTCTCCTGCCTCAGCCTCCCGAGTAGCTGGGACTACAGGCGCCCGCCATCTTGCCCGGCTAGTTTTTTTTTTGTATTTTTTAGTAGAGACGGGGTTTCACTGTGTAGACCAGTATGGTCTCGATCTCCTGACCTCGTGATCCACCCGTCTCGGCCTCCCAAAGTGCTGGGATTACAGGCTTGAGCCACCGCGCCCGGCCCAGAATTGTTTTCCACTTGTCGCTGTGATGAGTAATACAGGTGCTCAGATCATCTGAGAATGCTACAGTGATTGTTCCCAAATGTTTGCCAACTTTGCTTTACAAAACTCCCCAGGTCTATTGTGTGGTTTATGAGGTGTACGTGGAGTCTGAACATTTCTTCCCAAGGTGAGTGGGGAATCTATTTAAAAACAAAGCACACGGGGGGTAATTATTCTTTCCCCGTGACATGTGTGATTTCTGAGGAGTCTTCCTGCGCCTGCTAAATATACGTGTTTCTGTTCGTTTAAGCCTAAGCAATTGACCTCAGACCTCCCAATAACGTTAGTAAATATTTCCGTTAGCTGGGGTCCTGCGGGAGTCTATTGCTCTGCGTTCTTGGTTAGTTAAACCTGTCTCTTAGGCATATCATCTGTGTAGAATAATTCCCCTGGCTCTAGGTGAATGATGACTATTATAGAAAAAAAAAATTGTTGAGTAATAAACTGCACACTTAATTTTTTATTAGAAAATATAAATGAAATATAGAAAATATAGATTATCTGCAATTCCCTCATGTAGAATGAACCATACTGGCATACATACATGTATATTTTCAACAAAAATGGGATTCTATGTATATGCTTGAGGTGAAGTCTTTATCTAGTAAACCTGGAAGAGCATTGCATATCCTTAGAGATTTTTGCCTGCGGCGGGGAGGTGTCCTGCCTCTGTTGCTGGCCTGCCAGGTGGTGAAATGAGAGACCTTGGAAGAACTTTCAAAGACTCCTTCCCTGAGATGTTACTCCACTTAGCGCCTCTGTGTTTTGGCAACAACATGCTTCCCAGAAGTGGTAAACACTTGCTGATTTGAGCTTCTATGTGGATGCTGGTCCCTACCACTCCCTTCTTTTCTTTTGAGACGGAGTCTCACTCTGTCGCACAGGCTAGAGTGCAGTGGCGTGATCTCCGCTCACTGCAAGCTCTCTGCCTCCTGGGTTCACGCCATTCTCCTGCCTCAGCCTCCCTAGAAGCTGGGACTACAGGCGCCCGCCACCAAGCCTGGCTAATTTTTTTGTCTTTTGCACCCAAATTTGGGTCTCAGGCAT
>NW_012119166.1:162005-178421 GCF_000951035.1 Colobus angolensis palliatus | reverse complement strand
TCCCGTTTTTTTTTTTTTTTTTCATGCTAACAGAACTGATTAAGGCATGACTCACATGCAGTGCAATACACACACGTTACAGCCTGTGGAATTCGCTTTTTGTTTTGTTTTGAAATGGAGTCTTGCTCTGTTGCCCAGGCTGGAGTGCAGTGGTGCGATCTCAGCTCACTGCAACCCCCACCCCCCCAGGTTCAAGTGATTCTCTTGCCTCAGCCTCCTGAGTAGCTGGGATTACAAGGCATGCGCTACCACACTCGGCTAATTTTTGTATTTTTTAGTAGAGATGGTGTTTCACCATGTTGGCCAGGCTGGTCTCGAACTCCTGACCTCAGGGGATCCACCCGCCTCAGCCTCCCACAGTGCTGGGATTACAGGCATGAGCCACTGTGCCCTGCTCAGGCTATGGAATTTGAACATACACATACACTCCTGTGACACCACCCAAGACATAAAACACCTACCTCCAGCATCCCAGAATTCACTTTGTGTCCTCTCTGCACCAATCCCTCTGCCCCAGGTAACCACTTCCATTCATTCCTAAATACTGACTTTATCATGTTACTGCCCACCCCAAAACGTTCCATAGCATCACGGTCCCTCTGTCTTGCTGCTTCAGGTCTGTATGTCTCCGCCTAATTTTCTTGGTCCACCGTCTTATTCTACCTGCTGGGCCTCCATTGATGGCGCATGGCTGGAGGGTGTGCCCTGCATCCTCACTCCCACCTGCCAGGCTCCACCAGAGGGCTTTGTTCCCTCTGTGACCTCACTAGAACCGTCTTTTCTTAGCCTTCTAAGTTTTGCCTATCCTTCAAGGCTCAGCTTAAGTCCCATTTCCTCCAAGAAGTCCTCCCCAGTTTCTTTGCCCCTCTCTTACATGCTGAGTTCGCTGGCACCATGTGGCTGAGTTTCTGTAGATCTGGGGCCCCAGAAGCCTTCCCTGGCCGCTGTGTCGTTCCAATTTTTGATCCCCAACAACCACTTATATCTTGGAGCAGACATTTATCCAAGCCCTCCTCTGTCCTCACCCCTTCTCTCCCACATCCTGCGGCTGTCTGAGGGTTTGTCCCTCCCCGGACCTCAGACCCTGCTAGGTGTCTGTGTCACCTTTTTCCTACCCCAATGTTGGGACTTTGCTACCCAGATCAACCAAGTCCTCTCCTACGGACCCTCAGATCCCACCTCTGCTACCAGTTCTTCGGATTTGATACCAAGACATCTTGGGACTGGGCTCAGCTCAGAGGGTAAGGGTAGACTGAGGGGAGAGAGTTCACAGGTGAAGAGAAAGTTCTTTAGATGGGATATGGGGTGGGGCTGGGAGCACTGGTGAGTTACACAGTCACCCCATCTCACGTCCCCTGCACCTCACAGTTTCTCTGTTGTTCCTATGTGTTAACCTCACTCCTGTCCAGACTTTTGGGGTTTCCCATGGCACAAGCAGAGCTTGGAGCCCACAAGAGTGGGCACAGTGAAGGGGATTAAATAAGACAGTGCAGCTAAGGTGCTGAGCACAGGGCGTGCCCACGGTCGGGCTGAGACAAGCGAGTTAACTTTAAGACCCTGCAGTCCCTTCTCTGATTCTTGTCAGCCAGGGGAGGTGAGGCGGGGTCTCGAAGTTGTATGTGTGTTTGTAGGAGTTGAGGGGACTTCCAGAAACCCTCTGGTCCACAGTGAACACAGACCTGGCTCCGCTGCTCTGAGGCCCAGCTTTGCGCAGACTCTCCCTGTGACCTATCTCTCCACGAGTGAAATGGGGCGGTGGTCCTTCCCCCTTGGATTAGCAGTGATCGGGAACACTGGTGCTCAAGTACTTTGCAGGTGGAACCCTGCATGAGATGGGTTGGCCTGGTTCCAACCTGCAAGCATAATTGAGTTTTCTGAAATGGCAGCTGGAAGATGTAGCCCCTCAGAGAAAAAGTTGGGTTCTAGACAGAAAGCAGAAAGTTTCAGTGAGATTAGAGCATGTGGAAAAGGGACTGGGTGTGGTGGCTCACACCTGTAATCCCAGCACTTTGGGAGGCCAAGGTCGGTGGATCACTTGAGGTCAGGGGTTCGAGGCCAGCCTGGTCAACATGGTGAAACCCCAACTCTACTAAAAATACAAAAAATTAGCCGGGTGTGGTGGTGCATGCCTGCCTGTCATCCGGCTGCTAGGGAGGCTGAGGCAGGAGAATTGTTTAAGCCCAGGAGGCAGAGGTTGCAGTGAGCTGAGATCGTGCCACTGCACTACATCCTGGGCGACAGAGCAAGACTCCATCTCAAAAAAAAAAAAAAAAAGCGGAGAAAAGGAAAAAAAAAATGGGAAAGAAAAGAAAGCTACAGTGATACCACCCTCAGTTGTAGGCAAACTCTGGAGTCTGCATTTAAATCCAGCATCTTACACTGACTTTGGAACATGCCTTCATCACCCTGTGCCTCAGTTTACTTGTCTGTGAAATGGGGATAACAGTTTTTCCTCCTCGAATTGTTGTGAAGGGCAAGTACAGTAATTGATGTAAGGATGTAGCACAATGCCTGGCTCAATCAACACTAGTGTTATTATTTCCTAATAAGTGTTTGTTGTTACTCAGTGAATGAATGGATGGATGGATGGATGGATGAATGGCCATTGGTCTGGATTTAGCTCAAGAGGGTGCTTTTTTGTTATTCTCTAGCATTTTTTGGCTGATTCCATCTGACTTTGCGTAGGCAGGGAACAGTTTGACTTGCATGTGGAGAAGGAAGAGAGGAAATGAGAAGGCTTCACCCAGGGGTGCAGGGCCGCACACAGAAGGCAGTGAGATCTGGGAGCAAACCCAGTGCTACCGGAGAGCCAGTGGGGACACCCCCTCACCAGGCTGAGTTTCCCTGTGGCTGCTGTTCCCTCTCCGCTTCTGTAGAGTCAGACTTGCACTTTGGTTTTGCTCCCCAGCTCAGCTCCTTGATTCATCCCAGCAGGGCTGTGGCTGTTGCTTTATCATCTTTCTGCATGGCCAGGATGAGACAGGTCATAGACATTTTACTATGAAAGAATAGGCAACCAACATTGAATATCTCAGAGTCCCCACCCCTCAGCCCTCTCCCCATCTTCTCAGACAACCGTCAGAGCTGAGCCTGGGGGCGTAGGCCAGTCTCACACCGTACCCTCGCACACACCTCTCAACCCACAGAGCCGGGGAGTTCCAGGTCATTCCAGGTCATTCCAAGGGCAATGATTTTACCATCTGGCCCTGTCTTTGCTACTGATGTGGTGTGTGAGCTTCAGAAAGCCCCTTTCCATCTCTGGGCCTCAGAATCTCCATCTACAAAATAAGAGAGATGACCCTTCCAGTGTCTGAGATCCCTCCTGTCTGTGAAAGTGGCGGAGGGTGTGAGTGATGAGCATGGGTTCAGAACGCTGTCCCCATGCCTTTCTGGTGGAGTGGCCCGGGGCAGCTGTTAAAGTTCCCCAGGTTTCTCCTCCTCTATGAGACGGAGATAATAAACAATGACCCACCCCACGGGGCTGCAGTGTGTCTCAAATCAGGAGAGGCAGCTAAAGCGCTCAGCGCAGGGCCTGTGAGTGCGTACAGAAGCCGGCAGCCCCGTCTCTCCTTCCCGTCAGCCAAGCTAGTTAATTTGTGGTCCCAAAGTTGAGAGAGAGAGAGAGAGAGTGTGTGTGTGTGTGTATGCATGGCAGTGTGTGTGTGTATACTTGGTCTCTCCCAGGTGCTCTGGGAACATCTGGCCATGGAGCCCTCCCTGGCACCTCCCTGGCAGAGCCATGTGTCCTTGTCTCCTTGTCTTCTCCTGCACTGCAGCCCTGGGCTTTGGGGACTCTGTGCCTCTTTGCTGCCTCCTGAGCAGTTTTATTTGGAGGGCCAATAGCAGGACCCTCCCAGCCCAGAGGTGACTGACCAGGCCCGGCCAGGGTACAAGCAGCCCCACTGAAGACCTGCAGGGCCGCCACCTCTCTGCTGCGGACCTGGCCTCTCCTCTGTCCTGAGGGCTCCCTGAAGGCAAGGAGTCCCTGCACATCCCCAGGGCCCCTGCACCCGGATGCAGGGTTTTGAACTCAGGTCAGTTCTACCTGAGGACTCCCTCTCTTCATTCCTCTCTCCTTGGACCACACAGTGTTTGTTTCACAGATGGACACTTTGCTAAGTGATGCAGGAAGTAGGCCCCCGGGGAGGCAGATAGAGCCCAGCAAGGCAGATAACCAGTGAAGCCTCTGGATGCCGCTGGGGCCTGGGACAGGGTCAGAGATAAGCGGAAATGCCAGGCTTATCGCTCCTGCCTGAGTTCTTCCAGAGAAATCAGCCTGGCCGGCCAGCCCACCTCATTCCCAGCGCTCTGGGCGGTTGGGCAGCATCCATCTCCAGGCAGGGTAAACACGGAGTTGGCACAGTCACAGCGGCTGATGGATGGGGACTCTGTGCCCCACTCCAGCACTGCGCGGTCCCAGCACCAGAGGCCAGTAGCGGGCATCGGGTTACACCCAGATATTTGCGGTAAGGGCAGCTCCGGGCAAGTGTGCTTTGAAGTAAGAGCCCGAGGAACAATTGGTCGGGTCACGGGACTAAGGGAGACCTGGTGACAGTTGTTCCCCAATCCTGGGTTATCTTGCGCCAAGAAAGTCAGCAGAAAGCTTTGGTTTAGGGGGACAGTTTGGGGATGGTCAGCTTGGGCCTCTGCAACAAATGCAGGGTGTAGTGGACAGACAATATGGATGGCAGCTACCCCTGAAGTTGTCCGCATTGAACTCTGCGTGGCTTTCTGGAGCTTTTCTTCATCCTGCTTTCCTTTCTTAAGTGAGCTTGGCGCCTTGGAGGGGATGTGTGTACTTCCGCAGTGCATTTCAGTAATGGTGTGGTGCGGGCAGGGAGGTGGCCTGGGCTGGGAGGAGGTCAGCTGGCTTAGGACTGGGAAGCTGTCCCCCTTCTTCCTCCTGCCCCCCACCCCACAACGAAGTGACGGAGCAAGCACACTGCTGCCTTGCTGGGCTGACCATCTGCGGTCAGACGGGGAGAAGGTGTGGGGTTGGTCTTTTTTTTTTTTTTTTTTTTTGAGACTGAGTCTCGCTCTGTCTCCCTGGCTGGAGTGCAGTGGCGCAATCTCGGCTCACTGCAAACTCTGCCTCCCGGGTTCCCGCCATTCTCCTGCCTCAGCCTCCGGAGTAGCTGGGACTACAGGCGCCCACAACCGCGCCCAGCTATTTTTTTGTATTTTTAGTAGAGACGGGGTTTCACCGTGGTCTCGATCTCCTGACCTTGTGATCCGCCCGCCTCGGCCTCCCAAAGTGCTGGGATTACAGGCTTGAGCCACCGCGCCCGGCAGGGGTTGGTCTTAAGGATGGCCGTTCCAATCGCTACCATTTTCATGGACTTACCACGTGCCTGGTGCTGTGCTAGACATTTTGCTTACTGCTTACGTTAATGTCCAACAGCCCTGTGGTTATTGCAGTTAATGGGCCCCCAGTGCAGATGAGGAAAGCTGTGTTCAGAGAGGCTAAGTGCCAGGTGCACCGTGAGCCCCTATGGCATTTTGTGTGAATTAGAAAACTTTCCTCTCAACATGTGGCTACCTTCTCTCAGAAAATTGTCATCATATTTGATTTTGTTAGAACAAGACCTTTCACCGCTACACACTGCAACACGACTGTTATAAATAAATACACAAATCTACAAAGGGCACCGTGTGTTTGTCCCCATAGAGGCTGTCCTTAGGTTCTGGATAACCCATCTCCCATCCTGGTCCCCAGAAGCAAACACATTGAAGCTGTTTCTTTGTTTCTTTTGATATTTGCCTCCATATTTCTTCATTCTCTGTTTTGTGCATAATCTATGGAGTTGCTGGTAAGATAAATGAGGACTTAGCTCTCTCACTCCCCACTTTCCCTCCCTCACCCTCACAAGACAGATGTTGCTGCTTTTACTTAATAAAGGGTTTACTTTACTACAACTGTAAATATTCTTCAATGCAAAATCAGTGATTGTATTTTAATCTCATTCTTTCTTGTAAGAACTCTGGGCCAGGCGTGGTGGCTCACACCTGTAATCCTAGCACTTTGGGAGGCTGAGGCAGGCAGATTGCCTGAGCTCAGGAGTTCGATACCAGCCTGGGCAACACAGTGAAAGCCCATCTCTACTAAAATACAAAAAGTTAGCCGGGTGTGGCGGTGTGCACCTGTAGTCCCAGCTACTCTCGGGAGGCTGAGGCAGGAGAATTGCTTGAACCCGGGAGGCGGAGGTTGCAGTGAGCCGAGATTGCGCCACTGCACTCCAGCCTGGGCGACACAGCAAGACTCTGTCTCAAAAAAAAAAAAAAAAAAAAAAAAAAAAAGATAAAGAAAAAGAAAAAAGAACTCCAGTTATCCTGGCGTCTCTAATTCCTTTTGTTCCCCTTTTGCCGTATCTGCCATCATCATGCTGATGGCTAATGTCTGAGCACTTGCTAAGTGCCTCCCAGGCATTCTCATGGCACCTCCTGACCACTCCATAAGGGTGTGTGTTATTATTATTCTCCTGTTACAAACAAGGAAGTATAGACTCAGAGAGGTTAAGTGAAAACTGGCCCAGGGCTGTGGCTAATAACTGGCAGAGGCAGAAGTTAAATCCAGGCAGTCTGGCTCCAGGCCCCGTGCTCTTCACATTTTACTGCATGTGTTTAATTGCATTCTATTGTACACTCTTTTTCCCCTGGGAGGGTTCCTGTTGAACACTCTTGAATTTCTTGCTTCAACTTTGGGCCTGCATTGAAGCTATTGTTTCTTGGAGCTCTTTTTTTTTTGAGATGGAGTTTCACTCTTGTCACCCAGGCCGGAGTGCAGTGGCACGATCTTGGCTCACTCCAACCTCCGCCTCCCGAGTTCAAGCAATTCTCCTGCCTCAGCCTTCCGAGTAGCTGAGATTACAGGCACCCACCACCATGCCCAGCTAACTTTTTTGTATTTTTAGTAGAGATGGGGTTTCACCATGTTGGCCAGGCTGTTTACCCCCTCATTTTGCTGTAGTATATCCTCAAAGTAGCTTCCTTAGAAAGCATGCGTGGATCAGGTGCAGTGGCTCAAGCCTATAATCCCAGCACTTTGGTAGTCTGAGGCAGGCCGATTGTTTGAGCCCAGGAGTTCAAAAGCAGCCTGGGCAACATGGCAAAACCCCATCTCTAAAAAAAACCCACAAAAATCAGCCAAGCGTGGTGGCACACGCCTATAGTCCTGGCTGCTTGGGATGCTGAGGTGGAGGACTGCTGGAGCCCAGGAGGCTGAGGCAGCAGTGAGCTGAGATCATGCCACAGAACTCCAGCCTGGGTGACAGAGTGAGACCGTGTCTTAAAAAAAAAAAAAAAAAAAGCATGAATTTTTTGCATTTTTGCAAATCATAAAACCCTTCATTTTGTCCCCTGATGGTGGTGCAGTGTCTTCAAAATTCTAAGGGCAAGTGCTTTCCTATCTAGACTTTGACAGCCAGCCTCTCTTCCAGCATCCAGTTGTTTTTAGGATGAGAAGTTTCATGTCATTCTGATTCTCGTTCTTTGGTGTGTATAGTAGTCTATTTTCAGAAATACCTGAAACTGGGTAATTTATAAAGAAAAGGAATGTATTTCTTTAGTTAGGGAGGCTGAGAAGTCCAAGGTTGAGGGGCTGCATCTTGTGAGGACCTTCTTGCTGGTGGGCCCTCTCCGCAGAGTCCAGAGGTGGCCCAGGGTATCCCATGGGGAAGGGGCTGAGTGTGCTCTCTCAGGTCTCTCTTCCTCCTCTTATGAAACCACCAGTCCCACTCCCATGATAACCCATTCATCCATTAACCCGTAAGGGTAGGGCCCTCATGATCCAGCTGCTTCTTAAAGGCCTTACCTCTCAATGCTGCCACACTGGGATTAAATTTTGACATTAATTTTGAAGGGGACAAATTCTCACAAGTATGTGGTTTTTTTCTTTTATATTTTGGGGAGTTTTTAAATCTTCTCTTTATCCCTGTATTCCAAAATTTCATAATGACTGTAGTATTTCTTTTATAAATTCTTTCTTTCTTTCATTTCTCTTTCTGAAACTCTAGTTAATTAGATGTGAGGCTAGCTGGACTCATTGTCAAACAGCTTTCTCTCCTGCACATGTCTTCATCTTGTAGTTTTATTTTCTGGGATAGTATCTTAGCTTCATCTTCTCATCCCTATATTGAATTTTTAAATTATACTATTCATATTTTTAAATTCCACTATTCATATTTTAAAATTCCAAGACCTCTCTTTTATTCTATAGTTGTTCTTTTTCCATAGCATCCTCTCCTTTTTTAAAGAATGGAATAGCCTTTCATGCTTTTCTGTGGCTACAAATGACAGGCTTGTCTGTTTGTTTTTTGAGACAGGATCTTGCCCTGTCACCCTGGTTGGAGTGCAGTGGCATGAACATGGTTCGCTGCAACCTCCGCCTCTTGGGCTTTAAACAATCCTGCCACCTTAGCTTCCCAAAGAGCTGGACTACAGGCGCATGCCACCACACCCAGCTAATTAAAAAAATGTCTTTGTAGAGACAGGGTCTGTCTATATTGCCCAGGTTGGTGTCGAATTCTTGTGCTCAGTTGAACCCCGCACCCCACCCCCCCGGCCTCCCAAAGTGCTAGGATTACAGGTGTGAGCCACTCACCCCGCCAAATGACAGCCTTTTTGAAACTTTCTGTTTCTCATTTTCTCTGTTTCTTCTATGGTCATGTTTCTGTTTATTTGCTTTAGTCTTCCCTTTTCGTCTTGAAGGCTTTCTTTGAACATTCAGTGATCCTTTTTTCTGTGCATATTTCTGAAGAAGGTACTGACAGCTGGGGGTGGTTGAGGCTTATTAACTGCGTGGTTTTGTTGAGGATGAGCAGGTAGGGCGCTACTGAGAAACCCCAAAAAGCCAGCCCCTAGAACTATTATGATGTGGACCATTACATTTCTCCAGAAGCAGGCTCTGATCTCTAGGGAGGGTGGGCCTGGCCTGGCCAGGTCCTTCTGTGCTGGGGTGTGGGGCAGGAGGAGGGATGGACTTTTCAGTCTTGCATTCCTGCTCCCCATTTACCCCACCGGGGGTCTCGGGGTCTGAAGCCTCTTTGGGGTCCTACAGGGAAAGCTGGCTCCATGCTTATCTGTATTCACCTTTGTGGCCAGTGAGGCTGCAGTTTTCTCTTTCTTGTTTCTCCAGTTACCTCTCCTCCACTAGTTTTCCAGAAATTCATTGATAACACTCATTCACCAACAGCCCCTTCCATTCTCTTCATTGTTGCAGGTGTGTATTTATTTTCTTCCTTTACCATGAAGTCTCTGGAGGGGAAGGAGAGAAATATGAGAGGTCAGTCTTTCAACTTGAGTCAGAGCCTTGATATCATTTTATTTTATTTTATTTTATTTTATTTTATTTTTTGAGGCAGGATCTTGTTCTGTTGTCCAGGTTGGAGTACGTGTCTCCATTGCTGCTCACTGTTGCCCTAACCTCCCAGGCTCAAGGGATCCTTCTGCCTCAGCCTCCTGATAACTGGGATGACAGGCACATGCCACCATGCCTGGCTAATATATACGTATATGTTATTTTGTAGAGACAGGGTCTTGCTCTGTTGCTCAGGCTGGCCTTGAACTCCTGGGCTCAAGCAGTCCTCCTGCCTCAGCCTCCCAATGTGATGGGGTTACAGGTGTAAGCCACCACTCTCCTGGGTTAATAAAGCCTGGAAAGATATTGAAAGACCCCACCTATAAAAGAAAGTTTTTTTTTTTAACTTTTATTTTAAGTTCAGGGATACATGTGCAAGTTTGTTACATAAGTAAACTTGTGTCATGCGGGCTTGTTGTATAGACTAACTAATGAGTACTAGGCTTAATACCTGGGTGATGACATTTAAAAAAAAATTAAAAATTAGCTGGGTGCAGGGGCATGCACCTGTAATCCCAGTTATGCAAGAGGCTGAGGCTGGAGGATCGCTTGAGCCTAGGAGTTCCAGGTTGCAGTGAGCTGTGGTTGTGCCACTGCACTCCAGCCTGGGCAACAGATCAAGACCCTATCTTAGAAAAAAACAAAGTAAAATAAAATGAGGGTGTTGAAATCTCTCTCACCGCATGATCCCCGAGACTGTTAGGTCACTAGAAGGCCAGGGAAGAGTCTTGGGGTTTAGTGTGTGCTGGCCCCCACCTAGGGTGAATAGAGGTCAGCCTGTCTTTTTCCCGGAAAGGATCCGCTGCCCTGTCCTTACCCAGGAAGGACAAGGGGTTATTGTATTTGCCGCTCTGTCGATCTAGTTCAGCTACCTCTTCTCTGGTCTTCCTTCTCTGGGCTTGGGGGGTCAATGCCTCCCCATCCTCTGGTCAAGCACCATCACACAAAAACTGGCCAAGCCCCCTGCTGTGTCCTATGCATCAGGGGGTTAGAGAGAAGCATCCCTGCAGGAAATCCATGTGCTCCAAACTCATATCTCATAAAGGTGAGAACGAAAGAGGTTAAAGCTGGTCCTTCTGGCTACTCCTTTCCACCAAAGAAGCCCCAGGAACCGCCCACGGTGTGTTCTAGGCTTTCTCCCACAGGGCCCCGGAGCTCCCTGGAGCTCCCTTCCCGGATTGTCAGGGTTTCCTGCCCTGTGCTCACTTTGATGCCTCCTCCTTCCACAGAAGTCTCAGGACGGTCTGCTCAACCTCCTGCTGCCTCCTCCTTAGCTCATTCCTCCATGTTGAACACCTGCCATGTGCCAGGCGGCTGGTGCCTCCGGGAATCCAGGCCAAACCCAAGAGGATTGGTCTGCCCTCAGGGAGCTTCCAGCCATAGCCACCTTCTTAGCAAGTGAGCTACCTTGTAAACTTGTTGCTTAATGAAGACATGACAAATCCTTTTGTAATTTAATTCTTTTTTTTTTTTTTCTTTTTTGAGACAGAGTCTTGCTCTGTCACCCAGGCTGAAGTGCAGTGGCACCATCTTGGTTCACTGCAACCTCCGCCGCCCAGGTTCAAGCGATTCTCATGCTTCAACCTCCTGAGTAGCTGAGATCACAGGCGCTTGCCACCATGTCTTGCTAATTTTTGTATTTTTAGTGGAGATGGGGTTTCACCATGTTGGCCAGGCTGGTCTCAAACTCCGGCCTCAAGTGGTTCGCCTGCCTTGGCCTCCCAAAGTGCTGGGATTACAGGCGTGAGCCACCGTGCCCGGCCTCAGATAATTCATGTTTGGTATAGATACATGTCTGAGTATTTGGTGTTTTCCTCTGGATTCATTTAGACTTTGAAGTTATCTTTCTGGCTTTATTTATTTATTTATTTTTATTATTATTATTTTTTGAGACAGAGTTTCACTCTTGTTGCCCAGGCTGGAGTGCAATGGCGCAATCTCGGCTCACCACAACCTCCGTCTCCTAGGTTCAAGAGATTCTCCTGCCTCAGCCTCCCGAGTAGCTGGGATTACAGGCATGCACCACCACACCTGGCTAATTTTTTGTATTTTTTTAGTAGAGATGGGGTTTCACCATGTTAGCCAGGCTGGTCTCGAAATCCTGACCTCAGATGATCCACCTGCCTTGGCCTCCCAAAGTGCTGGGATTACAGGCATGAGCCACTGCACCTGGCCTGTATATTTATTTTTGAGACAAGAGTCTCGCTCTGTCGCCAGTGGCGCAATCTCGGCTCACTGCAACCTCTGCCTCACTGGTTCAAGCAATTCTCCTGCCTCAGTCCCCCAAGTAGCTAGGATTATAGATGCACACCACCATGCCCAGCTAATTTTTGTATTTTTAGTAGAGACGGGGTTTCACCATATTGGCCAGGATGTTCTCAATCTCTTGACCTCATGGTCCGTTCGCTTTGGCCTTCCAAAGTGCTGGAATTACAGTCATGAGCCACTGTCCCCGGCCCTTTCTGGCTTTATTAACCTAGGACTTGCCTGGATGCTGGTTCTCCAGAGGCCAGGGTCTGCCTCTCTTGTCTGGTGGGAATTTTATTCCACAAAAATTATGGACACCAACTGGGGAGAGGCACAGGGGCTGGGTATGTTAGACTTCTAGAGACTTCTCTAGGCAACTATTTTCCCAAAGGTTGGCCCAGGGAGCCCAGATCTGCAGGGAAGTGCTAAGCATGAAGTGTCGGGAGAGCCCGCTGCCCTGGTTGACTGGGGGAGTCTTCTGTGGCAGATGAGGTCCTCCTGAGGCACACGGTGAATCCCCAGAGGGACTGGAACACGGGGTTACCCCTCAAATTTCCTTTTCCAAGGAGACTTTATTTGTGTGTTTGTTTTCAGCGGCAGTGAATATAACAGACCCTGCTCTTTCTAGCATGTTCTGGGTCATTCCACCAACGACACCCATGGCTGTGCTCTCAGGAATGGGTTTGGATTTCTCTGTGGGCTGCCCAGGGACAACTAGCAGGATAGAGGGGTAGGTAGAGAAGGTTGTGGTCAAGCTGCATTTGCATAGCAAGTTCATTGCATTGATAGGTTAATGGTTTAACATAGCAAAACTTCTAATGGTGCTTTCATGTGGAGTGCAGTGGCAGGATCAGAGCTCATTGCAGCCTCAAACAATCCTCTTGCCTCAGCCTCCTTAGTAGCTAGGACTACAAGTGTGTGCCACCCTGCCTGGCTTATTTTTTGTAGAGACCAGGTCTTGCCCTGTTGCCCAGGCTGGTTTCGAACACCTGGACACAAGCAATCCGCCTGCCAAAATGCTGGGATTACAGATGTGAGCCCCTGCACCCATCCCTAGTAGTGCTTTTAGATTCCAAATGTCCAGGTCAGACTTTATAATAATTGCTTTTATTCAGAAGGGGGAAGCTTGAGGGGGACACTAAAGCCCCCTCCACTGGGGGCAGCCCCGTGTGCCTGCCTGGGCCACCTTGGGCAAATGCCCCTCTCTGGGTCTTGCCTTCTGCCCGAGGGGAACCGGACGGAAACGGTGTAGGTCAGACTGCCCCATGGCGTACTTGGGACTCTGAGGGGCTCCCTGTGCCCCACCTCGGGGGTAACCTTAGCATCTCTACTTGTGTCTGCTTTATTGACTGATACTTCTGTAAAATGTTTTATTTGAACCAAGGGCTTCTAAGGCAAAAACACTTGTAAACCACAGGAAACACAGGCCTGTTGTGCTCTGGGTCCCTGCTAAGTCTGTTTCAGTATGGAAACTGCGTGTCTGATACCTGCATAGTTGTTATTGGGGGAGCAAGTGTCTCTGGTGAGTGTCCCCCCGAGGGCCCAGTGAAGAACATGGGCCCTTGGGACAGCACTTGGCAGGTGGCCAGGGCCATTGCCCTCAGTTCTATTTTTAGGTACCAGTGACTAGTGACTGAAGGCCCTGGTGGGGAGGGACCTGTCAGCCATCCCACAGACAGTCTAAACACATGTTCTGAACGCTGGTGTAGTAGGGGCACCCGAAGTTTGTTTTAAATTTGCAGAAGCATCAAAATTTTCATCATGGCAGAAGTCACAACTTTGCTAAGTGGTCTCACATTCCTTTCTGTCTCTGTCTTGCTTTTTACTGTGACTCTGATATGTGTGGCCTCAGGGCTCTGGGCCTCTAAGGACCTTCCTCTGCCCTGGGATCCCTCCTGGAGCCCAGCCAGCAGGTGCCATTCTCCAAAGGACCCTTTCCTTTCCTCTGAACTGAACCATTAGTTGCATGAACCCTGCCTGCTCTGGGCAGATTCTTAACATATTTGCCCATCAGCAGCCTCTCAGAGAGGAATGTTAAATGCTGCCGTGATGTCAAAGGGGCCCCAAGGAGAAGGGCCTGGGCCGACCTCGGCCTGTCACTCACAGGCCCGTGGAGGGTGGGAGATAAGCAAAGCCAAGGCACAGGAAGAACCCGGGTCTCTGCGCTCCTCACACAGCCCAGGCCATCGTGGGGGTTGGTGCTGCCGGGAGGCTGTCAGCTATGGAGGACAATGACCTTGCAGACACCACCGCCTGAGTGAGAACCAGGGGTCTGTGCCTCTCGTCATTCCCACTCTTACCCTGGTCAAGCCTGCACCAGCATGTCAGGAACCTCCAAGGAGAGTCTGGGGCACTGGGGGCTGCCAGGGTTGGGCAAGGCCTGCTTAACCACCATGGACAAAAAGCTGAACATGCTGAACGAGAAGGTGGACCAGCTCCTTCACTTCCAAGAAGATGTCACAGAGAAGTTGCAGAGCATGTGCCGAGACATGGGCCACCTGGAGCGGGGCCTGCACAGGCTGGAGGCCTCCCGGGCACAGGGCCCGGGCGGGGCTGATGGGGCTCCCCGCGCTGACACCCAGGCCGGGTGGCCCGAGGTCCTGGAGCTGGTGAGGGCCATGCAGCAGGATGCGGCCCAGCACAGTGCCAGGCTGGAGGCGGTCTTCAGGATGGTGGCTGCGGTGGACAGGGCCATCGCTTTGGTGGGGGCCACATTCCAGAAATCGAAGGTGGTGGATTTCCTCATGCAAGGGCATGTCCCCTGGAGGGGAGGCAGCCCAGGTGACAGCCCTGAGGAGGTTGGTTCCTGCTTCCCTGCCCTAGCTGGACGGGAGGCCCCGGCACTGGTGGGCGACTGGCCAGGCAGCCAGTGTTTGGAGAGCTGGAGGCATGGTGTCCCCTTCCTGTGTGACCTGTTGATGGGGAAAAGGAGAGCCGGAACCTTAAACGGGTCATAAGTGGATTTCCAGGCAGGATACTGCCTGCCATTCTCCCCAGGGAAGGGAAGAAGCGGGGCTCTGGCCAGGACTACAGGGTCTTGGCAGCTCCAGGGAACCTAGCCGTGGGGGACACGCTGGTGGTTTGGGAGAGAGGACCACCACACTTCTCTGACAGCCCGGTGACTGCCCTTCTGCTCCTTCACACATGGGGTGGGAAAGGCAGAAGTGGCCAGTCTCTCCTGATGGAGCCCCGCTCAGAAACCCACCCGCCACCTCCTGTTCCCAACCTTGAGCTTAGCTCCAGAGGGGGTGGAGAGTGCAGCTGCCTGTGGGGAGACGAGTGTTGACAGTGACCCAGGGGGACAGCAGGCAGGAGCCGGAGCCTGTGGGTGGAGGGTGGCATTCCTGGGAGCGGCTGTTCCCAAGAGTTGCATAATCAATCCTGCAGGCTAATGGAAGCTTGGCCGCTGGGAGAAGGATATGGGGGGTGAGGTCTGCAGAGGGAACACCCTGTTTGGGGACAGCTAGGGGTCAGCCACTTAGCAATACTCAGACAACCTGGAGCCACCATTTCAGACCCCTGAAGTGACTTACCAGCCTCTGGCAAGAGATGAGCTGGGGTCAAAGGGGTCTGTGCTTGACTCTGTGTCAGCTACCGAGGACAGGAGCATGTCTCCCCTCCCCGCACCAGGCTGGAGCTCCCATGCTGCCCCTTCCCCTCCCTGCCCTGCAGCTCCTGTGAGATCTGCCCCTCTCCCCAGCCCCCGCTGTCTCCACGGTGCCTCTCCTGAGGGCTTGGCCTGCAGGGCAGTGTGACCCTAACCAAGCCCAGCTTTAAAAAAATAAAATTGTGCTGGGTGCAGTGGCTCATGCCTGTAATCCTAGTGCTTTGGGAGGCCAAGGTGGGAGGATTTTTTGAAGCCAGGAGTTTGAGACCAGCCTGGGCAACATAGTAAGACCCTGTCTCTACAAAAAATAAATTTAAAAATTTGCCAGGCATTGTGGCACATACCTGTAGTCCTAGCTACTCGGGAGGCTAAGGTGGGAGAATTGTTTGAGCCCTGGAAACGGAGGCTTCAGTGAGCTATGTTTGTGCCAGTGCACTCCAGCCTGGGCCACAGGCCTCCATATTTGTGGGTTCTACATCTGCAGATTCAATCAAATCTCAGATCAAAATGTAGTTAGTCCTCTGATGGCGTGTGCGTGCTGGGCATGTACAGGTTTTTCTTTCTTGTCATTTTTCTCTAAATAATAATACAGTTGTTACACAATAGTATAACAACTACTCATATAGCATCTACATTGTATTAGGTATTATAAGTAATCTAGAGGTGATTTAAAGTGTATGGGAGGATGTGTGTAGGTTACATGCAAATACCATGACATTTTATATCAGGGACTTCAGCAGCCATAGATTTTGGTGTGGAGGGGGCCCAGGAACCGATCCCTGGCAGATACAGAGTCATGACTGTAAGTAATAAAATAGGTCTAATCAATAGCTTTAACAAAATTAATATGCATATAGTAAAAAAAAAAAATAATGTAAAGAGCATACATCTCCTTCCTATTCCATCCCCCAGGCCCCAGAACACCAATACCCTGCCCTGCAGGCAAGCGTGGGTTCCGATTTCCTTTGAATCCTTCCAGATAGAGGCTGTGTCTACAAGCAACTTGGTATCCACAGTACCCTTTTGTTTTGTTTTGTTTTTCCCACAATCTGTCCACCAGAATTGCTTTGCTGATTTGTTTTGTTTTTGAGACGGAGCTTCACTCTGTCACCCAGGCTGGAGTACAATGGTGTGATCTTGACTCACTGCAACCTCCGCCTCCCGGGTTCAAGCGGTTCTCCTGTCTCAGCCTCCTGAGTAGCTGGGA